>NC_072410.2:31435303-31738333 GCF_028858775.2 Pan troglodytes
ACTTTTCTAATTAGTTATTGAGTCTTGTAATGTCCAGTTTAACAGAAATCTTGTCCCCTGGGGCTCTCTCCTGTGTCTTCCTTCTTTGAATTTTCCAAGAAGCTAAGGGGTTTCCTAAGTCCAAGGAAGGCAATCTTTCTTTACAAGTCAGAAGAAGGGGAAAAAAGGCCATTCTGATTATTCTGTTGTTTCCATGGACTCACTTGCTGTATTGTTGCCATTATAACCGGTCCTGCAATCTGATAATGATTGACCTTTGCCACCAGGATGCCTTCACTGATTCAGACCCCTCAGTTTTCATGGTGATTCATATATAGAGGTCAAAGCTACGGTGTTTCTTAGTTTATGTACTTGTGCTCGGTCATTGTTCCCAGCACCCTGCTCTGGCAGCTAGGCCTCCTAGCTTTATCCACACAAGTATTGAGCAAGTTGATGCTCACCGTACACTAAAAACCTTATTTGGAGCCCACGTCTTAGCTAGACTTTGCCGTTTGTCTTTCCTTTAACCAATATTAGTTGGGATTGTTCTCAATAGTCAGGGATGTTCAAATAACGTTGCAGGAAGAGATCAGAGTTCCCTGTCTCTTTTGCTATCAGATCTGTACCTTGAGGCTTTTTTATATCCTGTGCAGCAGCTTTGGTTAGATAGCGGAATGTTCCATGTTATCTTTCCACTGAGTAGTGGGAACCAGCTTGCAGTTGGCCCCTCAAGTAATGTGTCTCTATAATCATGAAAATCTCCTGGGCTACTTGCAGCTCTTCCTCAAGTTTTAAATATATTTTAAAATTCTACCTCACAGGAAGCCATTGAATAAAATTCTCTGAGTCTGAAGTAAGTGAGTTGGATTTAATAGAGCTAAGCCTCATCCATGACTCATGAGTATCCATGTATCAAACAGGGCTTTGTACTTATTTCAACAGCACATATTTTAAAATTGGATCAATACAGAGCAGATAAGCATGGCTACTGCCTAGGGATAGCACACAAATTCAGAAAACATTCCATATTTTACATAGTCCCAGGAAGGCCATTTGACTATTTGTTGAGTAGCTCCAAGGAAGCAGTGTGAGCAAAACCAAAACAGGTGACACGCAATATTGAAATTGTGATTATCGCTATGAAACTATTGACGTATGGTGATCTCTGAAATGGGAACAGAGCTGAGTAATAAGGGGATGTTACATGTTGTTAGTACATGTCTTGGAAATGAGAAAATGTCAACTTGTATTTCCTTCATGGAGCTGAAAAACAATCAAAGCAGGGTTTTGTCTTGTCTGTTAGTTGGAGAGGACCATGGAGATCCAGCAGCCAAGCACAGATCTGCTGGCTCAGAGTTTGGGGAGGTAGAGAAGGAGTGGTAGTTGTCCAAGCCAGGTTTTGACACCTATTAGTTTTCTGCCCTTGGTGTGATTGATGAGCTCAGTGATGAGCTCACTAAATTTATATATATATATATATATAAATTTAGTAATAAGTTATGAATTAGGGAAAATGCCCTGAATTACAAGCCACAATGAATACAAGTAATAACCAAAATTAGCACTTAATAACATTTTCTGAAAACTGCAACATTTGAATATTAGAACTTATAGAAAAACACACACCGAGCATTATTTGGGATTCCAAAATGGTTTCAGCAATAAAGTTCAAGAATAAATTATTCCATTGCTTTACTATTTCTCTGAACATTAAAACATGTAATCTCATTACATCTTCCAAACAACCTAGTGAAGTAAGGTAGCAGAATCCTTATTTTTTAGAAGAAGCCTAAGAGAAGCAACTTGTCTGAAGACAAAATACCTACAGAGCGAGGTATTTTGGTTACAGAGCGAGGACTTACTCTGAGTGCAGGACACTTTGCATGAAATCCAGCTAACTAGGGTTCATTTACTGAGCTGTGCTTCCTCCATTTATGAGTACTTCACTTTCTTTTCTTCTTTAATTATAAGCTTAATAAGCTTGTAAGCTTTACAAATTTGAAGTGTATGGGACATTAAAATTCTGATATTAGGTCTGATATTGCCTGAAAGGGTTTTGGAATTTAATATGTTTGGTAAATATTTTTTATTTCAGTATAAAAATAGCAATTTTATTTATTACTTTTGTATACGTAGAATTCAACAACAAATTTTGGAACATAAACAGAAGATACTTAAAAAGGAGAAATCAGGTAAGACTTCTGATTGTGAATTTCTTACTTCTCTTGGTGGTCCTACTCTTGATAAGAAAGTACAAAGTAAGATGTAAGATTAAGGTAGTTTCAGTCAAAAAAGACCAGTTTAAAAATATGTGTAAATTGAATGTGTATATATGTATATACATATGTAAATTTTTAAAATTTAACTTGTTTAGTTTGAAATTCAGATTTATTTAAGAAGGTAGTTGTAGCTAATTTATAATCTCAAACATTATTGTCTGAAAACATTCATTTATTTAATTATGATCCCTAAAATCCTATATAATATTTTTGCATAAATAAGAAAAAAGATTTTTAAGTTAGTATGTTGTATGTTTCCTCTATAGTCACATTATAACAAATTGGACTTGTTATACAAATGGATCTTCGATTTCATTTTTATAATAAATTGTTTATATTTAGTAAATAAATAACTACAATTGACCCATGAATAATGTGGGGGTGAGGGACTCTGATCCCTGTGCAGTTGAAAATCTGAGTATAACTTTTGATTCCTTCACCTTAGCTACTAATAGCCCACAATTGACTGGAAGCCTTCCTGATAACATAAACAGTTGATGAACACCTATTTTGTTTGTGCTGCATTATTATATACTGTGTTCGTACAATAAAATAAGCTAGAGAAATGAAGCTGTTAGAAAGGAAATCATCAGGAAAAACATATTGACTTTTCATAAAGCATAAGTAGTCCTGACAAAGGTCTTCATGATCTTCAGGTTGATTAGGCTGAGGAGGAAGAGGAGAGGTGGATCTTGCTGTCTCTCCATTGCAGAGGCAGAAGAAAATCTGCATATAAGTGAATCCCTGCAGTTGAAACCCTTGCTGTTCAAGGGTGAACTGTATTACATATTGATTTGTGTCACTAAGAAAGTAACTATCTTTAGAACCGGGAACTCAGCAATCCCTTTCTGGTACCATAAATAAATGGCAATAAGAACTGTAGAACTGAACCAGTGTGCACCCATACAAATAGGAGATTATTTTTTGAAGATAGCTACTGAGCACAGAAGATGGAAAAGCAATTCCTTTGTGAGAAGCACAAGTTATATTACATATTCGTACACAAGCAAAATGATTTTATCTGTCATAGTTTACATACGTACACATACACACATGCACATGTGCACACACCTGTGCACACAGACACAAAGTTAAAAGTCCTGCTGATTCTTAATGACCAAATCCAACTGTTCACAGAGAGCGGTGGATAATGCATCCTACTGTTTGGATGCAATTCTTTTGACTTTTTGACTTGTTTTATGATGAACTGCCTTTAATGGGTTTAAATCATGTTTTTAGTTTTATGAGAAATGAAGAAAAAGATTAGAAGCAAGTAAACAGGAACTCTGTGGTCAGTAGTAGACTATAATAGTATATTCAATAGTCATATGTTTTTCTCCAGTTATACAATTTACTTGAATGATGCACAATTAATTATTATTATCATAGGAGATGGGGTCTCTCTATGTTGCCTAGGCTAGAATACAGTGTCTATTCATTGCTGCAATCATAGCTGACTGTAGCCTTGAACTCCTGGGCTCAAGCAGTCCTCCTACCTCATCCTCCTGAGTAGCTGGGACTACAGTTTTGTGTGGTTACATCTGGCCTGATACACAATTATTTATTTGTTTGTTTATTTTTAATACAGGGTCTCCCTCTGTTGTCAGTACTGGTGTGCAGTGGTGCCATCTTGGCTCACTGCAACTTCTGCTTGCTGGCCTTAAGTGATCCTTTCACCTTAGCCTCCCAAGTAGCTGGGACTACAGGCATGCACTACCACACATGGCTAATTTTCTTTTTAAGGGTTTTTGTTTGTTTGTTTGTTTGTTTAATAGATGAGGTCTCACTATATTGCCGAGGCTGGTCTGGAACTTCTGGGCTCAAGTGATCCTCCTGCCTCAACCTCCCAAAATGCTTGGATTTACAAGTGTGAGCCACTGCACCTGGCCTTCAAAATTATTATAAAAAGGAATGAAGCCCAGTTTAGTTGCAGAAAATTGACCACTTTTTCATTTTTTTTTTCTCGAAACATTCATATTGTAGAACATATTGTCAATCACCCAGATTCTCTATTTTTTATTCGGATAAAAGAGGATTGCTGCTTATTTCACATTATTTTCTGACATTATTTTTTCATTTATTCCTTCTATGGCTTTATTCAATTGGATAGATATAGAAATACAAGAATCTCCAAGTCAAATATCAAGGCAAAAAAAGAAAAGAAAAACACATTAGGGAAAGTTATTCTGTGAAATAACCATCTGATTACAGTTACATGTATCATATCAACTTAATACAAATCTTACACAATGAATTTGTGTCAAGGTTTCCCAAGACCACCCCAGGTTTGGTGGTTCATTAGAAGGACTCACAGGACTCAGCAAATAGTCATACTCAGATCTTTAATTGATAACAAGGAAGAGGACAAGCAAAATTAGTAGAGGAAAAAGGTGCATGTGGTCAATTCTGGAGGAAACAAGGCACAAGCCTCCAGGAGTTCTGTCCTGTGGAGTTCCCGGGATCTGCTTAATTCTCCCAGGCTCACATTTTGACAACATATGTGCAGTGATGTCTACCAGTACCAGAGTCTCATTAGAGACTAAGTGCCCAAGTTTTTCTATGGAGGTTACTCTCCCTCACATGTACCCAAATTCCAGACTCTTACAAGGAAAGCAGCTGTTTAGAGTAAATACACTGTTTCTATAAGCACTTTAGACACAGTGAGCCATTCTTCTCAGGGAATGGTGGAAACCCTCCCATTTCCAATTTCCTAAACACCAGCCAAGGGCCAGCCTTGCATGCAGGCCTTTCTAAGGATGGATGGCAGCCTCTTGCCTGCTATATGAAATCTTTTCTGCACAACACTTGTAACCCCAACTTAATTTTTGGTGTTGTTTTAAAATTTCATTTTAATAACATAATATTATAAGATAAGGTAACTTGGTACTAATTTCTGTTGTATGATCCATCTTAAGTTGCAGTGCTGGTTACTTTTTTGACTTTTGGTGATGAACAGCTATTTGTATATAAGTTACCATAGCAATGTTAGGTAATTATTATCTGTCCTATTTATCTCATTAACCTTTCAGTAAAATTGTTAAATTAAATGAGCAAAATAATTTCTGAGTTAAAATTAGAATAAAAATTGCCTTTTATTTTGATTACATGAATAGTCTAGTTTTCATATTGTGCTAAATCCCTGTTTAGAATTATGAAATAAGATAAAATATTCAATTATTTTTATCAATATTTTCTTACCTAAGCATGCAATTAAATTTATTTATTTTATATATTTTATATAGTTCAATTTGAGAAGTAATGACCACATGTTGTTACTTTGGTCTTCAATGATCTCTAATTTTTAGGGTCACCGTGTCTTGCTTAAATATATCATAGTAACAGGTTCAGTGAATATCTTTATTTTTTATTTTATTTACTTATTTTTTTTGAGACGGAGTTTTGCTCTTGTTGCCCAGGCTGCAGTGCAATGACACAATCTTGGCTCATTGCAACCTCCACCTCCCAGTTTCAAATGATTCTCCTGCCTCAGCCTCCCAGGTACCTGGAACTAAAGGCATGCACAATCATGCCTGGCTAATTTTTTGTATTTAGTAGAGATGGGGTTTCACCATGTTAGTCAGGCTGGTCTCGAACTCCTGACCTCAGGTGATCCACCTACCTCGGCCTCTCAAAGTGCTGGGATTACAGGCATGAGCCACTGCCCCCAGCCATTTATTTATTTATTTTAATTGTTGTTCTGGAGATCGTGGGATGCATAGACAGTGAATATCTTTTTTGTTTTTTGAGATGGAGTCTCACTCTGTCTCCCAGGCTGCAGTGCAGTGGTGCGATCTCAGTTAACTGCAACCTCCGCCTTCTAGGCGCAAGTGATTCTCCTGCCTCAGCCTCCTGAGTAGCTGAAATTACAGGTGCCAGCCACCATGCCCAGCTAATTTTTGTATTTTTTATTAGAGATGAAGTTTTGCCATGTTGGCCAGGCCGGTCTTGAACTCCTGACCTCAGGTGATCCACCCACCTTTGCCTCCCAAAGTGCTGAGATTACAGGCATGAGCCACTGAGCCCAGCTGAATATCTTTTTTAAATCAATAACCTTATTTCTTAGAGCAGTTTTAGGTTCACAGCAAAATTGAGAGGAAGGTACAGAGATTTCTCATATATGCCATGCCTCCCACACACGCATAGGCTCCCCCATTATTACTATTTTCCACCAGAGAGTGGTACATTTGTTACAACTGATGAACTTACATTGACACATTATAATCATTCAAAGTTCATAGTGTACATCAGGCTTCACTCTTGATGCTGTACATTCTGTGAATTTGGACAAATGTATAATGACATGACATGTATCTATTACTGTAATATTATCGACAGAACAGTTTCACAGCCCTAAAAATTCTCTATGCTATGCGTGTTCATCTTTCCCTTTCTCCCTAGCAACTCGTGGCAACCATTGATGTTTACTCTGTCTTCATAGTTTCACTTTTTTCAGAAGAGTCACATAGTTGGAATAATACAGTGGATATCTTTTTGAATAGTTAAAAAATTAAAGCTCCATGGCAGTTGAATGTAGTCATTTAAGATGTTCTTTGTCCTTTTGTTTTTCTTTTGCTTCTTTATCATTGTAAAGAATGATATATTCTGATGACATATGCTTTACATACTTAGAAAATGTGATTTGTATAGATATGTGGCACATAATAGAAAGGGTTGAGGAAAAGGACACCGTGCTGTACCACACAGCACAAACTGGAGCAACTTGCTCTGTGAGGTGGGTCCAGATAGACTCTCTAGTAATGGAAGGGGACAAGTGCAAGGGGTTGTACTTTATAAAACTGGAATCACAAAGTCTTTCATACTTACCTTCGGTTGGAAATAAGACCAGGCAGTGAATGCCATAGGTAAATACATATGTTCCTCACTGATCCTCTTCCTTTGAGGGATGAGGTTGACAACAGCCTGTATTATGATGATGTGACTCACCTACAACTAGATTCTGTCATGAGGGATAGCAAGAGAGTTTTGCTTTCTGTGAAGTGAAAAAGAATTTTTTTTCCCCTACTAGGGAGAAGGGCAAGCACTGGAACATTCTGGTAGTAAAAGGGCATTGATGGTTTTCTTTCTATATATTTTTCACATCATATAGTACTGCCCAGCAGCCTACCACACCTCCCTGGTGTTTCTTCAGCTTCTCTCTGAATGTGAGGTGTGTGTGGTTCCTAGCGGATAAGCTCTTAAAGGAGTGATCTTTCCAGCGGTTTTTCTGTGGGAGGTAAAATGGCAGGTGAATTTGGGCCTTGCTATATGTAGGGCAGAGCAAATAGCTACAACTAAGTAAACCACCCAGCACCGTCCCCAAAGAGTAGTAGCCAGAGTAATACATTGATCTCTTTTGAGCTCTTTTCCACTAGCAGCTGGAAAGTCTTTGCAAGGATTCCTGTTTCTGGTCTGATTCCTATGTTTTGCTGACTTCTGGTGATAGGGTGTTTTATTCTGAACTGAGCAGTTTGAACTGAAGAGCTAGAGAGGCTGTGTTGTGTTATAACAAAATAAGTGCAGTAGCTCCCCCTTAACTGTGGGAGATACATTCCAAGACCCCCAGTGGATGCATGAAACCATGAATAGTACTGAATCACAAACTGTTTTTCCCTATACATACATATCTATGCTAAAGTTTAATTTATAAATTAAATTGAATCTGATGTTACCAGCAGATAGGGTGTGAGAATTGAATTGTGTCATCAGCAGGAATGATTGCTTACTTGTTGGTGGGGAAAAACCCTCCACATATTTGGTCACAGAAGCCTTCTTTGTTGATGATTGTTGCTGTGGTGTGACAGCAGAGAAAAATGTGTCAAGTATGTCTTTCTGCACATATAGTGGATAAGGGATACTACTGTATACTTTTTAATGGCACCTCATATTTTGGTCCAGAAATCATGCTCTTTGACACTGTTGACTCATCACACCTGTTCTGCTAACAATACCATTTTTACTCGATCTCATAGGGTTTGGCTAGGATGACTTGCATACTTCAGTTCACTTGTAGATACCAAATTTTAATAAATTTATTCTTCTTTGCATCTAATAAATACAAAGGGAAGAGTTCTTACTGCATTAATTACCTACCAATATGTATAACGAATGTTAATTCTAATAAGGTCCCAGGCATGCTCCCAAAGGAATGCTTTGTAACAAAGCATCAGTCTTATGCTTTAAAAAACCAAACCAAACCAAACCAAAAACAACAACAACAAAAAACAGGATCTAAAGCATACATACAAGTGTGCAGAATTTTTTTATGAAGGTAGAGTCTTACTGTGTTTCCCAGGCTGGTCTCAAACTTCTGGGCTCCTCAAGTGATCCTCCTGCCTCAGCCTCCCAAGTAGTTTGGATTAGAGGGATGCATCACTGTGCATACTTATGCTTTTAATATTCTGTACATTTATTATTGATTTAAAATGCATTTTACCTTTTTCTTTAATAGATGTTGGAAGTTCTGATGAATCTGCAGTCAGGTAGGATTTTATAGATTTAAAAAATTATGTTAACTAAGAAAATATAGATGGAAGAAACGAATATCTGTTGAGTGTTGTATTGTGGGCTAGACATCCTAATATGTTCTATGCATTTATCATCTCATAAAGCCATCACAACATCTGTCTTCCTATAACCTGCTGTTTATTAAATAAACAACTATGGATTAGAGCTGATTAATTGCCTCATGATCCCATAGTTAACAAAGTAGCTGGCCTACAGTTTGACCATCAGCCTGCCTGCCTTCCAAATCCTGTCTCTTGCTCCTCAGCATAGATTGACAGATATCTGTGCAGCCCTTGGATCAAGGTATAGGTCTGAATCAGATTAGTCAGATTCATTAATTTGATTAATGTCTAAATTAATGAGAGTTTAAATACCTTGAACTCTCATTTAAGTTTATCATTAGAATGTGGTTAGTCCAAGAGTTTGTCCTAATAAATTTGACAATTTCAGTGGTAACCAGTATCTTATTTTTACCATCAAAGGCTCTAGGGCAGATCTTACTTAGCTTTGGCCATAGGGGTGTAAGTTTTACAAAAGCAAGTTTAGGCAAGTCTTAGAGACAAATTATTTGACTTCCCAGTTTGGTTTTCCATTTAGGCAAGTATTTCTGCTTACTTCCACAATACATTTTTTAGTCTTGTTGCTTTTTCCATGACTTTTCTATAATCTTGTCTTCATTTTTAAAAACTTTCTTCTCTGCTTTTCTTGGTATTTCTTTTGTTCTATTATTTTTTCAAACTCTGCTGGCTATGTATTCTAAGTTTTTCTATAGATAGTATCAAGAGGACGTAGAATTACAGAATTTTAAGGAATCTTGGAATGAATTAAAATACCTTCTAGTATTTTTACCTGTGTTGAACATTCTGGTCAAATGATTCTCTAGATAGAGAATGTGAGGCTCAAAGAGATTAGGATGCTTTTTTTTAGACATAGGAATTGGCAGAAATGAGATTTGAACTCATGTTAAAGCCCAGTACTCTTGCTTCTTTTTATATCCTATTGGCGTGTGTTTTAATAATACAAACGGGAGTGAGTCTGTGGGTAGAATGAGAATGGAATTAGCTGGTGAACCCAATGGAAGTAGATAAGAATGGAACGAGCAGGGGAAGTCCAAGTTTGAAGATAAACAACACTGGATTGTATAGGAGTACAGACTCTTCTATAAGAGATCAAAATATTGGGGTTTATGACAAGTTTGATAAAGATAAATTATAAAAATGAAGGACACAAGATGTTGGGAATTATCTACAAAGGCACATTAAAATAGAAGGTTCAAGGGAGCTCTAAAAAGTTTGCTGTTTTTTTTTAATTCAAGGACTGACAAACTTGAAGATTTTTACTGAAAGATGCTAAAACATTTTGAGACACTGGGAGGAGTGTCTGCAGCAGATAGAAATGTGGTGTCATCTATTTCCATCCTGACTTACAAAGGGGTGGCTTAGAGCCCCTGGAGTAGTAAGGGGCTGGAGATTGCTGAACTACATAGATCTGTGGCCCAGTACAAGTGTCTCCTCACCTCTGCCTCTTTTCCCGATTCACTGATGTCCTTCCCATGTCCATGTGGGCTGGGTCAGGGGCATGATTGGCTGGCAAATCAGTCATGGAGTTCAGTTGGGTAGTTGGTAGTGTGTCTAGCTGGGGGCAGGTGATGGAGACTCCAGTTAGCTTGTTTTTCAGGAGCAGGGATATAGAGAGCTCCTACTCCTGGTCATTTGAGGCCATCCTTTCAGGAATCTTTGCTTTCATAGACTGAAGATTTAAAGATTGAAGACTTCTGTGGAGCCCTTCAGAAGTGGAATCTGGAATTGGGAGCCCATAGGAAGACAGATACTTAGAGAGTACTTAGGGAAATAGAGGTGCAACTACCAGGACTCTGTTTTTTTCTGGCAGTCTCTCTCCTTGGGTGTCTGAGTGCCTATGAAAAGTTTTAAGGGCTTGCTAGTTTATGTGGACCTGAATAAGGTAGGACCTATAGGGTGAAAATAATGGGATTTTATAATTGTTAATATTTCAATCTTTCTGGGAAAAGTATTCTCAATAAGAACATACACCTTTGTTATTTGACTTCTGTACATTTAGCTTTCATACATTTCAAATATTGTAGGGGCTTTCCTGTACTGATTTAGGGCAAAGGAAAGCAATAGGACCTTCCTAAGTGGGTTCCATGCTGAGGAATCAAGACTGCCATTCTGAAGTGATGCAGATTAGTCTTTTATCCAGAGACAGATCATGGAAAAGAGACAGTGGATCTTTCTACCTTGTTTTAGGTCATCAGTTTTCTTCCAGTTTAGGTAACAAAATTTATGTCATCCATTAATTGAATTTTAAGTTTAGCTTCAGGACAGATAATTTGTGAGGGCAAATCATTGTCAGGCTCTGCCAATTTATTGACTGTCACTATTTGTTATAAAGCTCAAGGTTAGTTTTCATTGAATATTTTATAGATTTAGACAGGTGGAGGCAGAAATAGGTAACTAAAATCTATTTTTAGAACAGAGGACATATTTTAATTATATCAAGAATCACTATTTAATATATAGATTGCTGACCTTTCCCCAGATTATGGTTTCCTTTTTTGAGGGGGAAGCTGGATATAAACTGGCAGTTAAAAAAATTGTAAAGAAATCAACTTGCTCATTTTCGTTGTGTATTTTTGCTCTCAAGCATTTTCCATGAACTGCGTGTGGATTCATTGCCTGCATCGGATGACAAAGACTTGAGTGTTGCTACTAAGGTAAAGTGGTCTCTTGTAAAATTAATTTTCTCACTCTGAATGTACTTTTGCAGAGTATTTACTTTTCAAATTTAGCAGTGGTTTACCTATCATTGTTTTATGGTGGTAATGGAAAGTTGGTCAGAGAAAAACATACATATGGCTAGTTGATTCAAAAAATGTGTTTAACTTTGGTAACTAACAAAGATTGATAAGTACTGTGACAGGGTGGGAGCTGAAAAAAAATGAATTGGAAAATTAGTAGTGACAGGAAAATCACATTAGGAAACGCTTTCTCCAATAGAGGAAATATGAAATTTGGTTAAGGTTTATTTGGATAAATACTAATACTTTGACTTTTAAATCATACGAGTGTGACTTTCTTAATATTTATGCCTGTATAAATCTTCAGTGGATCAAATTATTTGCAGTAATCATGGGATCCTCCTGGTGATTTTTAGTGGCAAAAATATTCAGCACATAGCATATAGCTTTTGTTCTTGGAAACTTATTATTTTGGTATCATATTGTTTTTACGAGAGATTGTTTTTCTACTTATATTATTGGTTCTGTAGTGAGACAAAAAAATTAAAAATTGTAGAAAAATAACTGAGTGTGGTGGTGTACACCTGTAGTCCCTGCTACTTGGGAATTTGAGGCAGGAAGATTGCTTGAACCCAGGAGTTTGAGAACAGCCTGGGCAACATCGTATCTGATTTAAAAATATAAATTGTGGAAATATAGAAATTTAAATTTATGTTCTCAAAATGTGTATTGCAAAGGAATTTTTGTGTGGTTTATGAGTTGTCCATGAAGAGTTTATATAAGGCACTTCATCTAATTGAATAACATGTATTTTGCTGCAAATAACCAGTTCTAGAAGCAGAGACTCTTAATACCAACGGATGGTAAGACTTTATCATCATAATTTTGTCATTGTAGTTTATTTAAAATATTTATTTCACCAGGTGTGGAGACTCACCTGTAATCCCAGCAGTTTTGGAGGCCGAGGTCAGTAGATCACCTGAGTTCAGGAGTTCAAGATCAGCCTGGCCAACGTGGTGAAACCCTGTCTCTAAAAAAAAAACAAAAACAAAACAAAACAAAACAAAACAAAAGCAGAAAAATTAACCAGGCGTGATGGTGCATGCCTGTAATCCCAGCTGCTCAGGAGGCCAAGGTGGGAGAATCGCTTGAACCCGGGAGGCAGAGGTTGCAGTGAGCCAAGATCACACCATTGCACTCCAGCCTGAGTGACAGAGCAAGACTACATCTTAAAAAATAAAATAACCACTCAAAGTCCTCATATCATATTCTGAAATTTTGAATTTCAGAAGGTTTTCTATTTAGTTGTTTAAATAATCATTGGAAGCTCCTGCATACCATAAGCTACTGGAGGTCAGCAAACATATTTGTGTGTATCCTGGAGTACCTAGAATACAGTCTTCCATGTAAGAAGCATTTTACTTGTTGTTTTTTGAGATGGGGTTTCACTCTGTCCCCCAGGCTGGAGGGCACTGGTGAGAGCTTGGCTCACTCCGATCTCCATTTCCTGGGCTCAGGTGATCCTCACACCTCAGCCATCCCAGTAGTTGAAACAGTAGAGCTATGTCACCATAGACCTGTGTCACCATGCTCAGCTGAGTTTTGTAGAGACAGGGTTTTGCCTTGTTGCCCAGGCTGGTCTTTAACTGTTGGGCTCAAGTGTTCTGCCTGCCTCAGCCTCTCAAAGTGCTGGGTTACAGGCATAAGACATTCAGCCTTAATAGTTGTTTAATCTGAATAAATAGACAAATGAATTTTTATATAATGGAATGTTATAAGTAATATAATAAACCTAATGTATCTAATAATTAAATATTGTATTTAAAATATTGCTTACATTGTATTTTTTAATATTTAAGGGTGTATAAGTTTTGATATGTTATGTTGAGAAATTATGCCGTAATTAAAAAGGAAATAAAATAGAAATAGGTCATCAGTAGCAAAGAGGGTTACAATATATTTTCTAGTATAATTCAACTGGAATCTTAACATTGAGATTTTAGATTAACATTTCTTAAGCTTTTTATTAGCTCCAACTCATATTCTATTAAATATACCTTTTCAAGCCATACATTACTCTTTATTATTATTATACTGTAAGTTCTAGGGTGCATGTGCACAATGTGTGGGTTTGTTACATGTGTATACATGTGCCATGTTGGTGTGCTGCACCCATTAACTCATCATTTACATTAGGTATATCTCCTAATGCTATCCCTCCCCCCTTCCTCCACCCCACGACAGGCCCCAGTATGTGATGTTCCCCATCCTGTGTCCAAGTGTTCTCATTATTCAATTTCCACCTGTGAGTGAGAATATGTGGTGTTTGGTTTTCTGTCCTTGTGACCGTTTGCTCAGAATGATGGTTTCCAGCTTCATCCATGTCCTTACAAAGGACATGAACTCATCCTTTTTTATGGCTGCATAGTATTCCATGGTGTATATGTGCCACATTGTCTTAATCCAGTCTATCATTGATGGACATTTGGGTTGGTTCCAAGTCTTTGCTATTGTAAATAGTGCCGCAATAAACATACGTGTGCATGTGTCTTTGAGCAGCATGATTTATAATTCTTTGGGTATGTACCCAGTAATGGGATGGCTGGGTCAAATGGTATTTCTAGTTCTAGATCCTTGAGGAATCACTATACTGTCTTCCTCAAAGGATGAACTAGTTTACAGTCCCACCAACAGTGTAAAAGTACTCCTATTTCTCCACATCCTCTCCAGCACCTGTGGGTTCCTGACTTTTTAATGATCATCATTGTAACTGGTGTGAGATGGTATCTCATTGTGGTTTTGATTTGCATTTCTCTGATGGCCAGTGATGATGATCATTTTTTCATGTGTCTGCCATACATTACTCTTTAGAATTCTGGTGACCAATTTTTTTCTGGGTGGAAAGCTGATTGAAAGTTCTAGTTTTCTCTTCTCTTATAATAATGTTCTTTCAGGTAGTGGTTGATGACCATATTTAGCTAATTGAATGTCTTATAGTAATAAACTCTATCACACAAGTACTTACAAAAAACTAATTGTAGCATAAATATTAATTAGTATTATCAGGGATATGAAAGAGCAAAAGGCTCTGTTATAGATCTATTTCCCCATGTACTTTATTGTACTTCATGCTGTTTCTTCTCTTTCTTGGCTTAAGCTCATATTTCATTGACCAATTAGGTTTGTTTTTTGTTTGTATCTCTCTTCGTTCTCACATTTTAAATTGAAATTTTTGGGGAGTCAGGGTCTTGCTCTGTTGCCCATGCTGCAGTGTAGTGGCATGATCTTGGCTCACTGCAGTATCCACCTGTCAGGCTCAAGTGATCCTCCCACATCAGCTTCCCAAGCAGCTGGGACTACAGGCACACACCATCATGCCTGACTCCTTTTGGTATTTTTTGAGCAGAGATGTGTTCTCATTATGTTGCGCAGGCTGGTCTCAAACTCCTGAACTCAAGCAATCCACCCACGTTGGCCTTGCAAAGGGCTGAGATTACAAGTGTGAGCCACCATGCCTGGGCAGCATTGAGACTGATTTAAAGAAATTGATTAGGGCTGGGTGTGGTGGTGCACACTGCTTATCTCAACACTTTGGGAGGCAGAAGTGGAAGATTTACTTGAGCCCAGGAGTTTGAGACCAGCCTGGGCAGTATAATGAGGCCTTGTCTCTACAAAGATAACAATAAAAACATTAGCATGGCATGATGGTACACACCTGTAGTTCCAGCTATTCAGGAAGTTGAGGTGGGAAGATTGCTTGAGGTCAGGAGTTTGAGACCACAGTGAGCCATAATCAGGCCTCTGCATTCTAGCCCTGGGTTGACAGAGTGAGACCCAGTTTCATAAAAAGAGATTGATAAGAAACTCTTGATGCAACTCATTATAATTTTAAAATGGAAACTAATTCTTGATATTACCTTAGCAGTGTGTCCCCGAGAAAGTGTCAGAGCCTTTACCTGGACCTTCGCATGAAAAAGGAAACAGAATAGTCAATGGACAAGGAGAAGGTGAGAACCGTATTTTATTTAAAAAGTCATTTGATGGAGGCCGGGTGCGGTGGCTCACGCCTGTAATCCCAGCACTTTGGGAGGCCGAGGCGGGCGGATCGCGAGGTCAGGAGATCCAGAACATCCTGGATAACATGGTGAAACCCCATCTCTACTAAAAATACAAAAAGCTAGCCAGGTGTTGTTGTGGGCGCCTGTAGTCCCAGCTACTCAGGAGGCTGAGGCAGGAGAATGGCTTGAACCCGGGAGGCAAAGCTTGCAGTGAGCGGAGATACCACCACTGCATTCCACCCTGGGCAACAGAGCGAGACTCCGTCTCAGAAAAAACAAAACAAAAAAAGGTCATTTGATGGAATGTTTCTTGAAAATATGAGCACTAATAGAGTGTAATAGCTAAAGAAAGTGTCTTATTAACTGTATAATAAGTAAAGGAGAAGTGAAATGGTGATAAGTTGTGTGTCTAACCAAGGGTCAGCAGTTGATTCTATCGGGAGTACCACTAAAGTAGCTGAGTTATGAGTTCCATTTTAAGATACTGTAAGACCTGAGGCAAGTCAGGAGAGAGGGAAGAGGAAATGAATAAAGAGAAAGAAAGAATGAGGACAGCGGAGTGTACATGGAATAAATAAAAAAGCATATGCAGAGGTAAGTAATAGAGGATAGTAAAGGCAAATTGATCTGTAGAAGAAGGAAGAACATGGTGTTAGAAACAGGAAAGAAGATAAAGTGAGCTTCCAGTACGAAAATGTATCAGAGAATTAGAATAACATTTTCCTTCTCTTGCTGTCATCCTCACTACTGGGGAGGCATTAAGGATTGAGGCACCTCACCACACAGACCTGTGTTTTGTCTACCATAGATGAACATCACCAAAAATGGTCAGCCATGTATAGCTATAATTTGTTTTTATAGAAAATGTTGTAACCTCATAGGATAGTATCATATAGGCCAAATTAACATAATTGAATAGTGTTGGGTGATTTATGGAGAATAAATTAATTTGAGAAGTTATTGCCTGATTAAAAGTTCATTAGAAACATTATGGCTTACAATGTAGTATTAAATTGAGGGACATAATAGGGAAGAAATCGAGGCTAGGGCAAAAGGGCAATTAGGGTAAACCAATATGGAAGCACATCAGTGTAGAACAGGGCATTCAAATTGTCATGAATTAGTTGAGGAGCTTCTGGAAGGTGCACATTCTGATTCAGCAGGTATGGGAGTCTGCATTTCTCATGAGTACTCAGGTGATTTTGGTGCTGGTCCTTGGACACAGCTCTGAATAGCAAGGGAATAGCCTTCCTTTAAAGAACTCTGGAAAAAGAACCATTGGAGAGCAATTTAAAAAATAACAGAATCCAGGGAAAGCATTAATTTCCTTTTATTTCTGAGCATGATTCTAGCCACAGAGGAAGGAGAATGAGATGAAAACAGAGAGATTACAGGTGTATACTACTGCTGAATACAGATGAAAAAAGTGGTCACAATTATCCATAAAAAGCAGTTAGGAAGGGAAGCATCAGGATGACAGTTCTAAAAATCAATTTTTCAAAGGAAGAGGGATTGTGAAAGGACACGGAGGGAGGAAAGAAAGACATTTGCTGGGGTCTTGGGAGTTGAAGCCAAGTAAACTTGAGACAGCTCACTTCCAGTTGCTTCAGCATATGCCCAGTCTCACAAAAGAGGTTATTGCTGTGGAGAGTACTGGAGGCAGGAGGGAGTGCTAGAGTTGGGGTAAACCACAGCAGCTCATTTCACTTGATAACTGTCAGGCCTCAGAGAGAGAAGTTTCACTGACATGAGGGAATAAGATGTGATTAAGTTGCATATAGATGCTTTGGCTAATTTTTTTTGAGACAGCCAGTTCTTTGATATGATAGCTGTTTTATAAAAGTCCTTTACAGTGTAAGATAATACACCAAACTTAGTTAATTTTAGAAGCAATCATATTATAAAATTCATTCTGTGAATACCAAAATTCTCTTTTTCAATAAATACTGCACTGATTTTGAAATATAAATATGTATTCATATCCAGCAAGTCTGTGGTAATTCAGTGTTTTCTTTTTTGATAAATATTTTGATATCGGAAGCTTATTTGACATGGTTTATTTTATGTGTTTTATGGACCGCCTTGCATGAGTGGATCAAGGAGCTCTAATTCAAGGCCAAATGAGGGGACAGGAGAAATGTAGGTGCTGCGGTAGCCCATGTGATCATGGGAAAAATGAGTAGTTTGATTAGCTGTCATTTCGTAAGTGTGTATACTAGCTGATCAATGTAGAACACTTTCTTTGATGAGAGGTGAATCATACATTCACCTGAACTGTCATCCCAACTGTGTATTTCCTCAGTGACAAGACAAGGGGAATGTGTTTGTGGCATGCTGGCAGCAATGCCTCTGATGTGTTGAGTTAAAATACTCTGTACATTCACCATGAGCTTTGACGTCGATTCCCTCAGGTTTGATTTGTTCCTCTGTTTAATGGTCCCTTTTCTCCTCATCAGTCCACGTGTTCACGGTGATATCCATGCTTTTCTATTTTAGGTATAGGCATTTGAAACATAATCTCACTACTGAAATGTAAACTGTGCATTTTAGGAATCCTATATTCCTATTTTCCTCATTATGTTTCTGTCATGTTGCTGTCCTAGGCAATGAAAAGAAGCCAAGAAGAACCCTCAAAACCTTAAGTAATTATTTTTATAGCCAGGCATGAGAATTCAGCTCGATAGTACCACTGCATGAATGTTTGGTTGGCCCTGTCATACTTACATATAATTGATGACATATCCCCTTTGCTTTGTAGGGCCTCCTGCAAAACATCCTTCCTTGAAGGTAATTAATTATGTATATTTTTGAATCACTCCGTGTTGTATAAAATATATATGATTTATGAATCATTTTCTTTTAAAACCCATTCAGCCTAGCACTGGAGTGGAAGATCCTGCTGTGAAAGGAGCAGTACAAAGAAAGAATGTACAGACATTGAGAGCAGGTACATTTAATGGAATACTGGAAATAAGTACATTCAATGATTGGAAGTACTCACATTATTCTTATTCCTAATTCTATTTGTTCAAAATTGAATGGAAGGCATTGACATAAATGTTATTGTTGGTATCCATATTTGAATAAAAATAAATTTAGAAGCATAAAAAAGATTTTAAAAATGTAAGCTTTAACTCAGATGTTTCTCTTTTAATGTTTTGAATAGCATGAAGTTTTCAGTATAAAATTTTTATACCTGTCAGGGATTCAAAGCAGTGAATTTTGAGACTCTAAGATATTTCCAGTGAGTTAAGTGCTACTTGGAGTTCTGATCTTTACCTAGAGGAAAGCTTTACTTATTAACATGTCAGATTCTGTTTTAACTTTAGAGGCTTGCTGCTAGTGTTATTACACTGATGATCTGAAGCCAATCAGATGTTCTAATGAGCAAGACTGTGTGTGTAGGTGTATATATAGCTGTGTGTATGTATGTGTTTGTGGCATCTTTGACTATTAAAAATGAGGAAAGTAATGATTCATTTGTAACTGGTAGACACAGTCTTTTAAAATGGTGATTTTGAGACTTTTTGGTGTTAAGGTTTTTAAAACATGATTGCATAGAGGCTACCGACATCATAAGTTGGTTGTTTTTCATTTCAATGCCCTTTTGAAATCTTTAACTATATTGCGATGCTCAGAAATAATATGCAGAATTTTTTATTTGTGTCCCAAAATGGTATGTGAGTGGTTATACACTTTACATACCTTTCTGCCACTTTCTTTGGTGTATTTTGTATTATATTTTCCAGATGTATCCACATTGATATGATTATCTCTGGTTTAATTCATTTTACACTTTTCATTGTATTCCCTTATACCACTTTACCACATTTAGTTAGACTCTCCTGTTGCTGATAAATGAAGAAAGAAAGAAAAATAAAAATAATGTCAGATTAAGTGGGCTTTTCTTTAATCAGTTTGTATTTATTAATATTTACTATATGAGAGTTTAAAGTTGAAAAGTTCAGAATACAAGCATGCACCACCATATTTTATAAATGCCCTTAGAACTGTGACTCATGAGCCTTTAGCCTATGAAGTTAGGACGATTCATTTCTCTGAAGAAGTTTGTTGTGCTGTTCTCAGAAAAGAAAACTGAAAATAGCAAATGATATTGTCTTATTTGACCTCTTGGACATCTTTGAATGAAACTGCAACTCCAGGGATACTCAGATCAAAATTCAGAACTAATGTTTTGAACAATATAGTTTGTGAATGTCCAGTGGATCATGAGCCCTTGATGGGAAAATGACCTTTCAAGTTTCACTTTTGCATTTTTTGCTCTTTTCCTTGACTTGTCTTAAAAGCTTAAATTCAACCGTTTTATTTTTACAGAAACCAGAATATAACTTTTAAAATTTATGTCTGTCCTGTCTCACGGTGTTGTGTACTCTTCAGATCTTGTGTGAACATAGACTTATGTGGGAACAATTAGGTTTTTTGTTTGTTTGTGTTTTTGAGACAGAGTCTTGCTCTGTCACCAAGGCTGGAGTGCAGTGGCTCGGTCTTGACTCATTACCACCTCTGCCTCTCGGGTTCAAGCAATTCTCCGGCCTCAGCCCCTCGAGTAGCTGATACTACCTGCATGTGCTACCATACCCTGCTAAATTCTCTATTTTTAGTAGAGATGGGGTTTCACCATGTTGGCCAGGCTGCTCTCAAACTCCTGATCTCAGGTGATCTGCCTGCCTCAGCTTGCCAGTATGCTGGGATTACAGGCAGGAGCCACTGTGCCAGGTACAAATAAGATTTTTAAGGCTATTATATTTTATACAATTCTTTGGTCTGTGAATTCTGAAGGTATTCATGCATTGAGGGAAGATCATCTCAGTGTAATGAAAGCAGTTTTTAATGTATATTCATTAAAATTTTTTTTGAATTTTTTGTCTCTAGTACACAGAAACACACAATATTGTCATGGGTATTTGACCTTAATGTGTTTATGCACAAACTTAGTTATTCAAATATTTTCTTATCCCTGAAGAATCCTAATTATTAATAAAAAAATTTCTCATGGAAAACAACATATATAATAGAGATTGTTGAGTGATAAAGTAAATTGTAGTAAATAACAGAAGCTTAGAACAAGTTAAGTAAACTTGTCTGAGTTAATAGCAATTACAGGACTTTTAAAATACATTAGACCATGAGGGAGTAGTGTGTTTGTGGGGTACAGGACATCATGGTCCTGCTTCAGTGAAGAAAGAACTTTTACACCTTATTACAATTCGTATTACTATTTACATTCTAATAAAAACTTTATTTTCAGATATTTTAGATTATGTTTCTACTAGTTGAACCATCAATAGTAAGACTTTTCAAAGATTTGGGAAATTATGAGTTGATGATAAATATCTGTATCACCATCCATGATCAAAAATCAGACAGCAACTACAAGACTTTGGACACGCGAACTTCATAGTTAAAGAAAGGATTAATCTTGGAGCTGTGTTTTTATCAGGGAATTATACTCTTCATTACCTCTGTGAATCGCAGTTATTAGAGTAGAAAGAGAGCAAAGAAGGGAAACAAACATAGAAAATTTTATTCTAGATTACCTCAGTTGGCTTCATGCTACCATAGTTCTAGCTTTTAAAAAGTCATTTTGTGGTCAAATGTACTTTGTGTTTACTCCCTTTATGCAGCCTACAACCAAACAGAATGCTTCTTAGCAAGGCATTTGTATTCTTCCCTTAAGGAAAGCAACATATAAATAACAAAGAGAATGAGGAGAAAGAGTAATTTCATTGAAGTTGGTATTTAACATAAATTTGTGTGCGGGTACCATGATTATATTTAGAATTTTGGGCCTGGAATAGAAAACCAGCTAGACGTCTACAGATTTCCTACTCAAACACAATGTGCCTTTGTTTTATTTTTACATCTCTAATTTTGCAATTATTAGGTACAACTGTATGCATTGTCACTAAAAATATTAAATATTAAATAATATTTAATATTTAATATTTTTAGTGACAAATATTAAATAATGCCTATGGCAAAACCAAATATTAAATAATGCCTATGGCTTTCTGTATTATAATGTTGATTTCCCCAATATTAACGGGAACCATTGAGCGTTTGCCTTGTGGTGTCTCCTCAGCTGTATTCACACATTCCATCACCTTGTCTTAATGGATAATCATGCACTATGAGTATGGGTTTTCAGAAGAGCTGTATCATTTAAAGATAACACAGGAGCATCAAATTTAATTCTGCTAGAATACCTGGTCTATTGATTAACTGCAGCTAATATGGGGTCTACTTCACATACAAGTTAAATTCAGTGCCCTTAATCAGTCATATGATCAGGTCAACAGTAATAAATTATGCAATATTTTTTCACCCCTATAGTTTTAATTTCTTTTTCCCCTTATGTCTAGAATTAACATTTTATTTTACAAAACATGATGATAATCTTCTAGAGTAGTGATGACGAAGTATAAATGCAAGGTTTCTTACCTATGCAAATGACTTGTTTGCTTCTATTTTCTCATGAGCTTGGTAGATCCAGGAAACAGAACTTTTAAAACAAAATCCCCATATGTGGCTGGGCGCGGTGGCTCGTGCCTGTAATCCCAGCACTTTGGGAGGCTGAGGCGGGCAGATAACCTGAGGTTGGGAGTTTGAGACCAGCCTGACCAACATGGAGAAACACATCTCTACTAAAAACACAAAATTAGCTGGGCATGGTGGCACATACCTGTAATTCCAGCTACTCGGGAGGCTGAGGCAGGAGAATCACTTGAACCTGGGAGGCAGCAGTTGTGGTGAGCTGAGATTGCACCACTGCACTTCAGCCTGGGAAGCAAGAGTGAAACTCCATCTCAAACAACAACAACAACAACAACAACAACAACAACAGCAGCAGCAGCAACAACCACCACAAAACCCAAATGCATTTCCTTGGCACAGTAAAACTGAAACAGAAAAAGGGTAAAGTAAATACAAGTAACTGAAACAGTTTATGTATATTATTTTACTTCTCATTTGATAAAATTTGTAAAGTAATGAGCAGAGTGTATTTCTCCAGGGACCCAGATATATACATTTATTCATTCAATAAAAATTCGTTCTTATAATGGCCACTGATACTTGTATCCTAAATATTTCTGAAAACATCTCCTCAGGACTGCATCATCTTTGCAACACTGCCTTATATTTTATCTTTGTTCATTGATTTATATGCCTCAGAATTTTATGCTCCTCACAATAATTAGAGTTAATTATCTCTAATGCAAATAGATCTGTGAAGCACTCCTGAATACCTATGTCCAAGCATCTTAAAGTTTTATATAAGGATTTCAGAAACTGATTTCTGGGTTGGGCATGGTGGCTCGTGTCTATAATCCCAGCACTTTGGGACGCTGAGGCAGGTGGATCATTTGAGGTCAGGAGTTCAAGACCAGCCTGGCCAACAAGGCGAAACCCCATCTCTAATAGAATACAAAAATTAGCAGGTGGTAATGACACATGCCTGTAATCTCAGCTACTTGGGAGGCTGAGGCAGGAGAATTGCTTGAACCTGGGAGGCCGGGTTGCAGTGAGCCAAGATCATGCCACTGCACTCCAGTCTGGGAGACAGAGTAAGACCTTGTCCCAAAAAAAGAAAAGAAAAGGAAACTGATTTCTGCCCAAATCTCCATCTGTAGCCCTTTCCCCATCTGCCTTTTTCTCTGGAATTACTGAGCTGCTGGTAATGGCCCCCTCACCATTCCTCTTTTGCAGAGAAATACATACTCTCTTGGAGGCTTCTCTCCCTCTCTTGTTGCTGCCTGGCATGTGCTCACCCTTTCCTGCCCTCTGCCTCACTTAATCTGGCTAACCTTACTCTCTAAGTCTCAGCTCATGCGTGATCTTTAGGAAAGCCATCCCTGACAGCTTTTATTTTCCTTCCTTATACCCCAGTGCCTAACACTTAGCAGGAACTCAATAAGTAATTATTTAGCAAAATTAAGACTGTTTATACAAAGATGATTCAAAAGATTGTCCTCTACAGTCTAGCAGCAAAGGGGATCTACATGTAAAGACATGATGTGCAGTTCAGGTGGTAAAGTGACACTGGAAAAATTGACAAAGTACTAAGGGACTCCAGTGAAGCAGACACCCGTGTGTGTGGAGAAAGATAGCTAGAATCAAGGAAGACTTCACACAGCATTCTGAGCCTTTTTTTTTTTCTTTTTCTGTTGTT
This sequence comes from Pan troglodytes, assembly GCF_028858775.2. Lineage (NCBI taxonomy): Eukaryota > Metazoa > Chordata > Mammalia > Primates > Hominidae > Pan > Pan troglodytes. The sequence continues at coordinate 31,459,073 of NC_072410.2, forward strand.
GGAGACAAGTTCTTACTCTATCACCCAGGGTGGAGTGCGATGGTGTGATCGAGACTCACTGCAACCTCAAACTCCTGGGCTCGAGGGATCTTCTCACCTAAGCTTCTTGAGTAGCTGGGACTACAGGCACATATCACCATACCTGTCCAATTTTTTGTAGAATCAAGGTTATCTGTGGTTCCCAGGCTGGTCTTAAACTCCTGGCCTTGAGCAATTCTCCCATTTTGGCCTTCCAAAGTGCTGGGATTACAGATGTGAGCTATTATGCCCAGCCTACTTTCTGAGTCTTAAAAGATGAAAATAAATTTTTCAGAATAGTAGGGGAAAACATTTGCGATGTAAAAAATGGGGTGCACACTAATTAAGATATAAACAACAATAATTTTGCAAATTATTAGTAACTGCCAACTCAATTAGTGTCTTGTTAAAAAGATACTGTTATGAAGTATAGTAAAGTGTTACATTGTATATTTTGACTGTATTTCAAAATTTTTTTTGTTTCTAACAGTTTTGTTGATTTATGTTGGGTGGAACAATTTGTGAGTGACCCTGAGATTTCATATGGCTTGAACCTGGTGATATCTAGTGTCTCCCCAAGTGGTTTGTTGAAGTTTTGGATGATTAGAAGTATTTCTTAAAGAACTAAATATTTCAGTAAACATTAAGCTTCATTGAAACTCTCAAAATATAAAATACAAAGAAATGTTATTCTCCATTTATTTTTATATAGATTATAGTCTTTATCTAACTGTTCTTAGTTCATTTGAACTAAACCAGTGAATTTGTCAACAGAACAAGCCTTACCAGTGGCTTCAGAGGAAGAGCAAGAAAGGCATGAAAGAAGTGAAAAGAAGCAACCACAGGTATATGAACATTTAAGTTTCTTGTTTAATATTGGGTTTTGTTTTTTTGCTTTAGTAACAAGGCATAGTCCAAATGACATGACCTTTTAGACTATACCTTTAGAATCCAATAGATCATAATTTTATATTTAATTTTTTAAAACATTTTAACCAGTTATGAAACTTAAGATATTCTTACTATCTGTAGTAACTATTAGTTATTCTGGTAATTCTTACTATCTCTAGTAACTCATAGCTGTCTTTACCCTTGGAATTGAGGCAAGACATTTTCAGAATTATTTTGCTCTTTTATTTGTATAACCTTACTCATAATACAGAAGGTAACATGAAATATTGGGTTATATTATTAAGGGATAGAAATTATGAACAGTTTAACAACAGTGGCCACTGAGTTAAAGTAGTGTTAAAGGAGTCATCATTGCCAGTGGTTCAAATGTTGCAGTTTTATATTGCTGGTCACCAGTGCCGAGTTTAAAGATTTATTCTGTTTTGTGGTCACCAGTTGAGTTCTGTGTCTGTGTTCAGGGAGTGAATGGGGTCATAAAAATCAACGCAGTTGCCTATTAAGAGAATCCTACCTTGTGGAATGGGACCTTTGGTGTCAGGGTACAAACAATAACTTTATTTTGACATAAATACATAGTAAATGTTACTAAAATTTAAAAAATCCATCCACTATCACTAGTGGAACTTAAAATATATTAGAAGTGGATATAAGCAGAAAATCCATCTAGGTACATAACACTATCATAGTATATTATTTGAATTAGAATTTAAAATTTTGCTTCCCTTTCTTATTGGTGTTCAGTTTGGCTCTTAATAATTCAGTGTTTGCCTAGTCTCTAGTTAATCTTCAGAAACATACACGCACTGTAGGGGCTCACTTTTTCTGGTATGCTGAGGTAAAATCTTTGTAAGAGAGGAAGATTTTATAATACTACCTATCAGCTTTGAATTCATTTCTGGTAGATTTTACACATAATGCATTAAGTTTAATCCAAACAAATGCTAAGAGTTCAGCTTGCCAGTTCATATTTCTGTCCTATGTTAAGCCAAGGCAAATTATTTTTCACTTTTTAGTTACAATCCCATAATTTAAGAGTGGCAACACATAGATTAAGTTTCACAGTTAAATTTTAATTATTTTCTAGTATTTTTGTTTATACTTGATTAAAGCTAATTTTAAAACATGCACTCTGACAGAAAAGACATCTGAGAAACAAAACAAGCAAATTTGTTTTCCATTTTGCACCTGCCAAAAAAAAAAAAAGTCTCAAGAACCAGAACTGGGTAAGAATTGTGATAAAGGGAATAATCTGTCTGTATATTCATGACTTTCTTTAAAATTCATTACAAACAAGTTCAAGCTGAATATTGGTGAAAGTTTTGAAAACTCCAGAATTACTGCTTGCCCTGAGGAAGAGCTCCTACATAGTAACTCTAAAGAGGGACGAACAAAAAAGGAGTGCCCTCTAATCTGATGAATCAGGTCCCTAATTGTGAGGAGGAAGATGCATCTGGAGGGTCTAACTCTGTGGCAGTCCAGGCAGCGCCTGAACAGAGGAAGCCCATGTCAAATGTCTTTTTATTCCATTCATACTCCAGGTCCCTGAAATACAGTTACCAGTCATCTTCTAAGCTTCATTTAAATGAAAATAAATCAGACTATAAAAATGATAGCAAACCAGACACATAGCTTGTTTCTAACACAGATGATGAAAATTTTTGTAATGATACAGAAACCAAAAAATTAAGGAACCCAGTAATTATGATTGAAATGAAAGATGATTAAGAGTTTGACATGCAAATGGCAAAAAATGTAAACCCAGATACCACTAATTGTAAATTGGACATTAGGCATTGGCTTCAGTCTAGAGATCCAGAAAGTCTTTTTGATTTGTTGTTTACCCACCCCAAAGAAATGAAGCATATGATTCAGATAGAAAGCCACAGTATTTCTGCTGCTACAGATACTTATGAAAACAGAAAACCAATACAGCGTTTATTCCAGAAGCCACTATATGGCAATCCCAGTGCTAACAACTACAGAAGCATGAATCTTGAATTATAAAATGTGAGTTATTCTTTGCCACATAGTGAGAGAACATCAAAAATGTAGCTAGAAGACTTATGGGAAGATATTCCAAGGTCACCAACATGGCACATGAATACATATGTAACAAACCTGCATGTTGTGCACATGTACCAGAACTTAAAGTATAATAACAATAATAATAATAAAAGAATGAGGTAGGCATGTTACAAGTTGAGTTCCTGGCTTTGGAGAAAAGCAAGTCCAACTTCAAAAAGACAGAGGTTCACTTGCTGCTTCTTTTTCCTCTTTATCAATTGTTTGATTTAGTCAAATTTTCTATTCAAGAAAATCTCGTGTACAGTTACAGTGGGGTTATCTAAATGTGTAATTATGTGTCAAAGTAGATTAGTTCTGCTATCTAAATAATGGTTCTGGAGAATGTTCTCATAATGTTTGTTCATTAATCAACCTATGTCTCACTATCAGTCTTCCAAGTGGCGTATGAGCTGGGAAACTAATTCAGCCACATACCATGTGACCTTCTGAACCAGATCAACATAAAGAAATTGCTAAAGAAACAAGCTCTAGATTCTAGATTCTTTTTTCTGTATTCATTTAGAGATGATTTACATTTATTTAATGATAGAATGGGAATACAATGGGAGGGAAGCAATGACTGAGACAAGCCACAAAAACACGTCTAGCCTTGAGATTTGCAACGAATATTCCCAGCCAAATGAGTCTGTTTAATGTGTTTTCATGCATGCAAGTTTATCTGCTTAGCTCAAACTGTTTGAACTTACAGTCCCATCATAGTTATTTCCAATATTTTTGAAAACAAACATATACTTACACATATTTTAAAAAATCACCATTCTGCAATATTTCTGTTGAATCAGACCTTACATTATGTTGTTTAATAAAGTATGGTAAGTTTTGGCATGTATGATTTTTATCATATAAGAAGCATAATTTCTTAGCCAAAAATTTAGCCTTTGACTCTTTAGTAGAAAGTTGAGTTCTGTACATTGTGTTCTAAAGATAGACAAAAATCTAGAGATTTTCTTCTTTCAAAGTAAAAGCAGATGAGGCCTTTTTCCACCCTCTGAGGCATTAAATTGCTTTGCTCAAGTTAGACTTTTAATATATCTGACTAATTTGATAATTTTATTTGGTAATTTATGTAATTCAGCAATATGGAATTGTATCATGTTATATGGTGCCATGAAATGCTAGTGAATGCCACCTCAAGAGCTCTGGATGAAACATTTAATATGTCTTGGTTGGTTTGACTCCCATTATCAGTAGATAATGCGGTTAAAGTAGGTAACTGTACCATATGTCTTCCACCTATAAACTTTTGTGGTAATTGAATGTGAAATCTGGGAAGCATCTCATTTTCCAGAATTCTGCACTAGAAACTCAGCAGTTTCACTCTGCTTCTTGTGTTGTGGCAAACGTTGGTTCCCATAATTCAAAGAGAACCTTTACTTTTTTTACTTTTTTGATATCACAGGATTCAAAAAAAAAAAAAAAGAGATAAAAGGCAGTGGGGAAAAGAGTAGCTCAGTACAGAAAAGGGAAAACTACTTTACTGTTCCTGAAGGCCTACAATGTCACATCCTCTTAATCTGGCTATTTCATGTAAAATCCAGGTAGTAAAGACAGAAGACATATGTTATGCCTGTGTCTTTTTATTTCTCTGTTTCTGCCAGCCAGATAGCATAAAAATTTATACCAGATAGCAAAGAGTGGATGGGAATAAAAGCACAAAATGGAGAAGAGCCCTTTTTGAAATTTTAGAAAATTCTTCTATTCACTCAAACAGAAATGAGCAGATTTGACAAAAATTTCGATGATAAAATAAGAGTATCTTATAATTATAATAATTATGTATAATGATAAAATTAAAGTAAGCACAAAATACTTTTATCATTAAAGTGATGATAACCTGAATCAAGTAAAAAAAATCAGGGAAAAAGTTCTTTTTATTGAATAAAATAATAACAATTATTATTCATCTTACTTTTATTAAAGGTCAAAGAAGGAAATAATACAAACAAAAGTGAAAAAATACAGCTTTCAGAAAATATATGTGATAGTACATCTTCTGCTGCTGCTGGCAGATTAACCCAACAAAGAAAGATTGGGAAAACGTATCCTCAGCAATTTCCCAAGAAGCTGAAGGAAGAGCATGATAAGTAAGCTTATAGCAGTGTGTTTTTTTTTTGTTTGGTTTTGGGTTTTTTTTGTTTGTTTTTGTTTTTTTGAGATGGAGTTTCTCTCTTGTTGCCCAAGCTGGAGTGCAATGGTGTGATCTCAGCTCACTGCAACCTCTGCCTCCTGGGTTCAAGCGATTCTCCTGACTCAGTCTCCCTAGTAGCTGGGATTACAGGCATGTGCCACCATGCCCGGCTAATTTTTTGTATTTTGAGTAAAAATAGGATTTCACCATGTTAGCCAAGCTGGTCTCGAACTCCTGACTTCAGGTGTTCTGCCCACCTCGGCCTCCCAAAGTGCTGGGTTTACAGGAGTGAGCCACCGTGCCTGGCCGCCTATAGTAGTATTTCACAGGAGATAATTGTCATTGTGCTATAAACTAATTCAAAATTGGACTAATATTCCTTATGATTAACAAGTTTTATATTTTTACCAGGGGTATTTAGCCCTGCCTGGTAATCAGAAAAATGCAAATTAACATAAAGTAAGATATATTTTGTAAAGTCATGCTGATATTTAAGAAGTAATTACTAGTGTTGGCAAATGTGAGGAAAAAGGCATTCTCATACACTGTTGGTATAGGAAATTAGTAAATTATTTCTGAAGGGTAACTTAGTGCTGTGTATCAAAATTTCAAATAGCCTGACATCCCTTTAACTCAACAACTCCACTTCTGGGACTAGATTTCACAGGAAAACATAACTTGTGTAAACATACACATACTTATTAAGGGCATTAATTATATATTACACATAATGAACAATAGGTTAATGAATATATAAAATATATGTAATAAGAAGGTGAATTGAAAGTATTAAGAAATAATTATAAAAAGTGTGGGGAAACAGATGTTAGACTCTTTAGCCTAGTTTTGGATGACAGTCATCTGCAGATATAGTTTGTGTGAGAGACATCTGAAGTTGTCATCTCACTCTGTAAATCATTTGGAGAAACACCTGCAATATTTCATAAAGATGAAAATTTATTTCTAGTGAACTTATACGCTTGTCAATAAATAGTAACTTTAAAAATTGAGTTGATTGTAAATGATCTTTTCTAATTAGGGAGTAATTATGACTGTGTGATTTAAAAAGGTAATTTTGAACCTGTAACTTTACTGAATTATCTCTGGTATCCTTTTTTATAATATATATTAGAGTGACTAGTAACAAAAACTTTAGCAGAATATTCTTTCCTTACTACTTTTCAAGTATATGCATTCTTTTGAAGATGTTGAAGTGAGAAATTAAATATCTGAGAACTGCAAAGGAAAAATAATCCAGAACATAGAAATTTTATTAGGATAATAAACAACATCTGCAGAGGTATATCACAGGATGAACTCTTTATTTTTTAACAAAATGAATTTTAAGATAAATGTCTTTATCTGCAGATGCACCTTAAAACAAGAAAATGAAGAAAAAACAAATGTTAATATGCTGTACAAAAAAAAATAGAGAAGAATTAGAAAGGAAAGAGAAACAATATAAGAAAGAAGTTGAAGCAAAACAACTTGAACCAACTGTTCAGTCACTAGAGATGAAATCAAAGACTGCAAGAAATACTCCAAATTGGGTAAATCAATCTTTGGTAAAAATTATATATTTTAAACTTTATCTTATCACTGTTACTTATAATATCCACTTGATTTAATATATATTGTTTAGGTCTAAAACCAGAAATGTTATCTCATTTTTAAAAATGAATGATGACACTTACAGGTACAATTATTAATATTTATTATAAATCTTGGCATCCACATAGGATATTATTTTATTACAAAGAGCTTTTGAAAACAATAATATGCCATAATATATACTTAGTGATAACCTATTGATAAAAATTTTGTTCCAGGTAAAATTTGTCCTTGTACTTTCCCCTATTTCATATTGATTACTGCACCTAATATTATAAAGAGGAAACAGAAATTATTGTAATCACAAATAATCTCATGATATTCTAAGAAGAGCTCTATAAATTTTATCTTATTTACTGTTGGTGTTTTGAAATAAAAGTTTTCTTTCGTATTGATGTATTTACACCACAGAAGTAACTGTGATCTGTTGGAGAACTAGAAGTAGAGTCAGAAGTCCTGGGGAAAATCCTGTAGCTTGCTTATATTTTTAACATTTCTTTTTCAAAATTGTGGTAACTAGATGAGTTCATCAATGAATGTATATAGGAGTGACTAGTATAATGTCTAGTTTATGATTTAGTGAATGTAATTCTTATAACTGACTATAAAAGTGTTAAAAGAGTCAAACTGAAATAGAATGTTATCGGTGAAACAGAACTGTAATAACTCTGGGAAATTTTATCTGTCCAAATACGTGTGAACAAAAGTTCTTACTATAGGGTGGTGTATGGGTTAGATATCAAAGTGTAAATGCAATTTTTTGATATATCTTAATTTAGTCAAATTTGTTAATGCTTTAATTTATGCTTTTGAGTTTGTTGTAATTCAGGGAAAGGCTTTTCCAATTCTGATATTCTTAAAAATTCTCTGGTGTGCATGTGTGTGTTTACTTTTATAAATTCATTGACTCTAAATACATTTCTGAACTTTCTGGAATTTATGCTCTATAAGGTTCAAAGTTTTGCTTCAACTTTTTCTCCAGGTGGATATCCACTTATGGTAAACTTTTTAGTGTACGGATGTGCAGGTTATTCTTTAACTTCAGAGGTAATCATGATATGTTATTTTATTGAGTACTAGCTAAAACTTTCTTTTGTTTTATTTAGGATTTTCATAATCATGAAGAAACGAAAGGTCTGATGGATGAAAATTGCATTTTGAAGGCAGATATTGCCATACTCAGACAGGAAATATGTACAATGAAAAATGACAACTTGGAAAAAGAAAATAAATATCTTAAGGACATTAAAATTGTTAAAGAAACAAATGCTGCCCTTGAAAAGTATATAAAACTCAATGAGGAAATGATAACAGAAACAGCATTCCGGTATCAACAAGAGCTTAATGATCTCAAGGCTGAGAATACAAGGCTCAATGCCGAACTGTTGAAGGAAAAAGAAAGCAAGAAAAGACTGGAAGCTGACATTGAATCTTATCAGTCTAGACTGGCTGCTGCTATAAGTAAACACAGTGAAAGTGTGAAAACAGAAAGAAACCTAAAACTTGCTTTAGAGAGAACACAAGATGTTTCTGTACAAGTAGAAATGAGTTCTGCTATTTCCAAAGTAAAAGACGAGAATGAGTTTCTTACTGAACAACTTTCTGAAACACACATTAAATTCAATGCCTTAAAAGATAAGTTCCGTAAGACAAGAGATAGTCTCAGAAAAAAGTCATTGGCTTTAGAAACTGTACAAAACGACCTAAGGCAAACACAGCAGCAAACACAGGAAATGAAAGAGATGTATCAAAATGCAGAAGCTAAAGTGAATAATTCCACTGGAAAGTGGAACTGTGTAGAAGAGAGGATATGTCACCTCCAACGTGAAAATGCGTGGCTTGTACAGCAACTAGATGACGTTCATCAGAAAGAGGATCATAAAGATATAGTAACTAATATCCAAAGAGGCTTTATTGAGAGTGGAAAGAAAGACCTCGTACTAGAAGAGAAAAGTAAGAAGCTAATGAATGAATGTGATCATTTAAAAGAAAGTCTCTTTCAGTATGAGAGAGAGAAAGCAGAAGGAGTAGTATCAAGGAAGATAAATATTTTCAAACTTCTAGAAAGAAAATTTAAACATTTGGTTCTGGATACATGTTGAACTTAGTTGAATATAAAAATCTAGATAAAAAGTGTGTTTACCATACTGTATAATTCCATTTACATAAAGCATCCAGAAAAGATAAATGTATAGGGACAAAAAGTAGATTAATGTTTGCAAGGGGCTGGGGCTGGAAGCTGGTAGTGACTGCTAATGGGCATGAGGAATCTTACAGTGATGGAAATGCTCTAAATTTGGATTGTAGAGATGGCTGCACAACTCAGTAAATGTACTAAAAATCTTTTAACTTTAAGTTAAAACAGATACATTCTATAGTATGTAAATTATATTTCAACAAAGCTGTTTTAATAAAGAAAGGAAAAATGTGTTTACTATATCGGCTTAGAAACATGCCTCATTTCTAGGAAATAAAAGAGGTGAGAGATGATTTACTTTGAGAAAAGACATTGTGTCACCTATGAAGTTTTATTAGGCACAGAGTCATATTTTAAGGTAGATAGTTCTGTACTGCTGAAATAGTAATTTTAATGTCTTTATGTTGCCACATGTTAAGACCATAATGTAGTTATAAATGGAAATGTTTACACCTGAAGTATTTTCAAATTAAAATTTAATTAAGTGATTTTCTTCGACACTTAATTCTAGATTCCCCAGATGAATTGAAGTGTATTGCTGTGTCTTGTAATACCTTGCTTTAACTAGCTTTTTATGTATTTTAGTTGGTATAGCTTTGTTATTATTCATATTAATTTAACAAATCTGAAAATATGTCAAATTACGTATTTTTATGACCACGTAATGTTTTAAAGGCACCTACTTGTTATAAAGTCATAATTTAGGATAAATGTGGTAAAACTTTGCAAAACTATATTTGGTTTAGTCTTCCCACTGGTATTTATAGTTTACTTTGAATATTTATATTAATAATTAGCTCATAATTTTTATTTCAAGGCTTAATGACTGTCATTGGAATATAATTTTGTTCAGTACAAAAATACTTGTAGCTGTCTGTGATTTACGAGTTAGGCATTACATCTCCATTTTCAGACTGAGGGGTGGCAGGCTTCACATACAGTGGGAATGGAATAATTACAGGAGGGAGTTGTAGGAGCTTTGAAGTCAGAGAGGGAGGTAGAGGCCTTTTTACCTAGGGCCTCAAAGGCCATTGGAATTTTACTTTTATTCTGAGATAGGAATCTGTTGGAAGGATTTGAACAGGTGATTGAATATGTTAGGAACTTTGAGGCTGAGTTGAGCTTCTGAGATGATTGAATGTTGGAGTGAATCTGTTGTGTAAGTAAGAGAATACCAATTTGGCAGGAAGAGAACATATTCTGCATCCCTCACTGAATTCAGTAATAAATAAAAATGTGTACATGTGATTAAAAGAAGGTGAATTGATATGTGTGGTGATAATTTTCAAAGTAGATATGTTAGAATTAAACATTATTAACATAATTTAATAATAAGGCAATTTATAAAATCAGTAACAAAAATATTTTATCAGGTGGTTGTGAGACAACTTCAACAAGAAGTGGCTGACAGCGTAAAAAAATTAACAACGTTAGAGTCTCCACTGGAAGGTATATCACGTTGTCACATTAATTTGGATGAGACACAGGCCTCAAAGAAGAAATTATTTCAAGTGGAAAGTCAAGTATGTATGGAATTTAACATGTCAACAGTTATTCTGTAGCTAGTTGAATTATATAACATGTTTTAGGATACTAATTTTGGCAGAAGCTTGATTTTTTATTTTCATTATAATGAATGATTTCCATTTTACTATCTTTATAATGTACTTATTTTTTTATATTGTGACTTTCATTCTACCATTTTGAAAAACCATTGCATACCTTTTCTCTTACAATATGTACCCTTGGAAAAGTTGAGAATTATACATCATTCCTCATAGAAAATTGACTTTTTTCCTGTTAAACAGTATTTTTAAGTAATTTTTGTATTGCTCTGATGAAGCAGGCCAGATTAAATCAGAGGAGAATGTTTCATGGAATGTTCCAGAAAATTGTCTTATTTCTTCACTTTTGTGAATGGACACAGAATCTGTGTCTATTTGTTTCACAGATTCTAGGTTAACTTGTACAGAAAGGCCATTATACTATTCTTTGAAATGTGCATGTTTTAGGTTAATTTACAAACTATTTGAAAAGTCAGGCATTTTCTTTATCTATCTTTTATTTAAAATATACTGTAGAACTGTAGAAATATTTAGATTTGATATAGCATGTACATCAAAAATTAAGAGTTGAGAAAATTATCTTGATCCTGCCTTTGGATTTTAAAAAATTCACTGAGATGTCATTCACATATCAGACAGTTCAACCATTTAAAATGTACAACTCAGTATCTATTAGTATGTTCACAGCATTTTCATCACCCTGAAAAGTGACCCCACATCTCCTAGGCATGACTGCAGCCTTCCTCCATGTCCCTCCACCTACCCCTGTTGTAGGCAACCACCATCTACTTTTGTCTCCATATGTTTGCCTGTTCTGCATGTTTCATATACATAGAGTTATACAATATGTAGTCCTTTGTGACTGGCTTTTTCACTTAGCATAATGTTTTTAGAATTCATGCATGTTTTAGCACACATTCATAGTTTATTTCTTCTTATAGTTAAATGATATTCTATTCCATGGCTATACTGGTTTTCCATTCATTCATCAGTTGATGGACCTTTAGGTTAGTTTCCACTTTTTAGCTATTATGAAAAATGCTGCTGTGAACATTCACTTACAGGTTATTATGTGGACACGGGTTTTTATTTCCCTGCCATTGGACTTTATTCTCAGAGTTAACTGGGCAGATTTCAGCACTTGTCTTGCTCATGCTATCCTTTCTGCCTTCTCAGTTTCTGTTCATCTAGCCTCATTCATTCAGACCTGGCAGACAATTTTTTTGTTTTCATGAAGCTTTCTCTGACTGTTCTCTCATTGACCTTATGTGTTAGCAATCGTTGTCTAGTCTGTGCTGAAAAACTTAGTCCTTAATTTTACATGGCTTTTTTTTATGGAAGATAATTTTCTCTCATTATAAATTTGCTTAATGGGGGAATAATATATAATATGTATGCCACCTATCCTTGCATACATTGAAAATATTTTAGCTTAGAGGTTTGTAGCATACAGTTCAATCCTTTATACCATACCAAGTATTTCTTCTTTGAGACCTTGACACAGTAAGGTTATATTCTAAATGTATTTTTAGCAATTAAATATCAAATCTAACGCAATTAGTCTAACACAGGAGACGCGTTCAATCACGTGTTTATGTTTTTCTCTCTATGAAAAAGAATCTAATTGGCCTTTTTTCACTATGTAGCCATTACTGTGTTTCTGGACTGCTCCCAGTCTGTCAGCTGAACAGTTCTGGGTGCAGCTTGTCTGATGAAGGATAGCACAGCCCCTTAATCTCAGTGCTCAGCAGAGTGCTTGTGAAGGCAGCACCACAGCAACAGTTGCTCAGAGTGAACGGATTCAGGAGCCTTGACTTAGCAATAGAGTCCAGGGTTCTCAGCTCAGTGTCTTTAGCCTGTCTCTGCTGGTCATGTCAGTTACATACTATTCCATCCAGGAGGTGCTATTTACATTGTAGTACATACATAGTCATTGCCTAATGAGTCATACAGAGAGAAAAGTAAGTTATAAATTATGTCCCCCATTTGCTGCAACTCTCAGTGGTAAGAATGATTCAGTGCAGCTATAGGAGAATACTTCCATTGGCATGCCACCTGCGTAAAACACACAATTTTGTTAAGATATACAATAAAATTATTATGCTAATAGCAAATATTTTATGTAGCTCACTATGTTCCATGTAGTCTTCTAAGTGCTTCATGTTAGTCCCCAGTTAAACACCTGGTTTTGGAAGGCTGAGGCAGGAGGATTGTTTGAGCCCAGGAGTTTGAGACCAGCCAGAGCAATATAGTGAGACCCTGTCTCTAAAAAAAAAAAAAAAAAATTTTTTTAAACACTTAGCTGAGGCATGGTGGTGCATGCCTGTAGTCCCAGCTACATTGGGAGGCTGCGGTAGGAGGGTCGTTTGAGCTTGGAATATTGAGGCTGCAGTGAGCAGTGATCAAGCCACTGCACTCCAGCCTAGGTAGCACAGGGAGACTCTGTCTCATAAATAAAACATGTTGTATAGATTCCCATAGAAGTGAGTTAGATATCAGACATAGAATTATTAGCCACTTTGATGTCTACCTTGGGAGTAAAACATATAATAAGGGGCAGCTTTCAACCATCTTAATCAATGCCTCTAACTTCTCGAGAAGGTTCTTATTTCATGAATTTCTAAGCAAGGGACTACCTGGATTAAGACATTTGGTAGACACCATTTTGAGATGAAGAATCTTGAATGGGAAGAAGGGAGATCTCTACTTACTGAAGCCTCCCAATGACATAGTTAAGTGTCCCCCAAAAGGAACTTTAGAACAAGATGTTCATCATGCCATATCTCTATGGAAAAGGAAATTCTTTAAAAGAAAACAAAGGCAAACAATTGATAATCTGATTCTCATGGGAAAGTTTTCATTATCAAAGAAAAAGAGGGCTGGGTTCCATGGCTCACATCTGTAATCCCAACACTTTGGGAGGCTGAGGGGGGTGGATTACCTGAGGTCAGGAGTTCAAAAACAGTCTGGCCAACATGGTGAAACCCTGTCTCTACTGAAAATACAAAAATTAGCCAGGCGTGGTGGTGTGCACCTGTAGTCCCAGCTACTTGGGAGGCAGAGGCAGGAGAATCACTTGAACCCAGGAGGTAGAAGTTGCAGTAAGCTGAGATGGCACCACTGCGCTCCAGCCTGGATGACACAGTGTGACTCCATCTCAAAAAAAGAAAAGAAAGGGACAAAGTATACTGGTCCAAAAAAGAAGAAAGAATGAAAAAAAGGACAAAGTATATTGGTTAGTATCATAGCAGTGAGATAGTCCCCCTCTGAGATTAGAAAATAACAGTATACTCAAAAGTAACATCAATAAGAACCAACATAAAATAGACAAGATTCACTATCTACAAAAGTAATCTGCACCAAGTAGCAATGTATGAGCATGTGGTGGAGAATATTGTCTATGATATGTGTTCTAGAAGGAAGAGACCTCAAGAAAAAGGTCAGAGCTGGAAATGTAGATTAGGGAATCTAGGTAACAGTTTAGGAAATTTTAGGAGTCCTGAGAGAATTTAAAAAGTGAAATAGCCGCCGGGTGTGGTGGCCACACCCGTAATCCCAGCACTTTGGGAGGCCAAGGCAGGCAGATCATGAGGTCAGGAGTTCAAGACCAATCTGACCAACATAGTGAAACCCCGTCTCTACTAAAAATACAGAAAATTAGCTGGGCGTGGTAGCATATGCCTGTAATCCTAGCTACTTGGGAGGCTGAGGCAGGAGAATCGCTTGAATCCAGGAGGTGGAGGTTCCGGTGAGCCGAGATCATGCCACTGCACTCCAACCTGGGTGACAGTGGGAGACTCCATCTCAAAACAAAAAACAAAAACAAAACAAAAAACCAGAAAAGGATAGGGCTGAAGAACAGAGGTTGCTAAATTTAGAAATGAAGTGGGGTCAGAGGAATAGAAAGAGATAGGGCTGAAGAACAGAGGTCGCTGCATTTAGAAAGGAGGCGGGGTCAGAGGAATAGAAAGGGATAGGGCTGAAGAACAGAGGTCACTGCATTTAGAAAGGAAGTGGGGTCAGAGGAGCAGAGGGAGCATTTGGTCACTGCTCTGCTGAGTAAAGTAGGATAAAGTCCTTCATGACCCTTGGACTTTTTTATTGGAATTATTAAAAATCAGATTTCAGTATAAAAAACACAATAATTGATGAAAAAATATTTCTGAATGAGACCATGTGTCATAGAGTCCAATGGAAGGGGAGAAACAGGATAATAGAAAAGCCACAAAAAGTAGACAAAAGTTGTTTTTGTTTATTATAGAAAAAATAAACTTTATTTAAAGAGAAATGGTTAAGAGAAAGGGAAAAACTGAAACCTATGGGTGAATACTTAGAATGACAGTATTTAGCTCAGCCTGAAGACAGATGAGGATGAAAAATGTAATGGGAACTAGATAAGAGTTTTCTAAAATTTGTCTTAGTAAGATATAATTTAAGAAAACTTGGAATATCTTAAACTATTAAAAACAATATTTCTAGAGCATCTTTAAAAACTAAAATGTAAATATAACTACTCTTTTTTTTTAACTAACCCTTAGTATTTTGTGTGTAAAAGCCCTCATTTGTAACAAACATTGTTGGCAGTTTAAATTTCAGAAAAGATAATGATGAAAATTTGAATCATTTTTAGCAGTTTTAAGAAAAGTGACTATTATTGAAATCTGACCTTATTGGCATCAGGTTTATAAAATGCACTTTATACACCTGCCTAAAAACATATTACTCATCCACTTATGAGAAATAATATTTTTGAGATAAAAGAGGGTCTACAGATTTTACAAAAATAATTTTAAACACTTTTTTTAAGCCTAAAAAAGAAAATGAAGAATTAAGAAAACTTTTTGAGTTAATATCATCACTGAAGTATAATGTGAATGGAATAAGAAAGAAAAATGATGAATTAGAAGAAGAGGCAACTGGGTATGGTTTTCATATTGTAGAACATGTTAACCATTTATTAATTGATTTAACGCTAATTTTACTTGACTAAAACAGATACAAATTCATTTTATGTTTGCATTTTCATAATTAAATGAATTCTATTTTAAAATGTATTTCAGAAACTCACAGCACAACTTTTTAGACATGTGTGTCATGGGGGCGGGAGTCAGCTGAGCTGCTGGGGCAAGGTGAAATTTTTTTTGAATGCCAAAATATTCTTTTTTGTTTTTTTTTTTTTTGAGAAAAAGTCTGGCTTTGTTTCCCAGGCTGGAGTACAATGGCGTGGTCTTGGCTCACTGCAACCTATGCCTCCAAGCAATTTTCCTGCCTCAGCCTCCTGAGTAGCTGGCATTACAGGCATGTGCCACCACACCCGGCTAATTTTTGTATTTTTAGTAGAGACGGGGTTTTGCCAAGTTGGTCAGGCTGGTCTCGAATTCCTGACCTCGTGATCTGCCCGCCTCGGCCTCCCAAAGTGACATGAGCCACCATGCCCGGCCACTTATTCTTTAATGATTTTGAAAACAATGACCACGCCTTGGACATATAATGTCCAGTGCACTCTTCATTATCTAGTTTGAATTTTTATTTCTGAAGATATTTTTTGCTGTCTGTGGTCATTTTTTCTTCCTTTTGTAGTATCGTCTGCTGCATTCAAATTGTTTAAAGAAGACCTGTTTGTGTCATACTTTAACATCAAATTTATCTTCATATGTAGCTTATATTTTGTTTCTGTTTCTTTTTCTTTTAGATATAAAACATATGGAAATTTACTCATTGTACATGAGTACCTCTGTTGTATACATGAAGTATACACGTTATTAAACTTGTTTTACATAAATAAATTTCATATATATAAAAATATATGTATAACTTAAAGAAAAAGCAAAATGAACATTCATGTTTTGATCACAGATTTTTTTTAAAACAATGGAATCTGTCTTTGAAGCCCTGAACACAGCTACTTTTCTATTTATTTACTGAGCACTTAATTTGGTTTTCTGATTCGAATCAACATTTTTCTGTCATTGCCTTTCTCTACATGGTTTTGTATCTCTTTCATTTTGTTGACATTATGTCAGCAAAGATGTCTAGATCTCTTCTTCAAAGTCTTTAAATCGTCACACATCTCTCTGCCCCTTTCCTTTTTTCTAAAACTGCCTGTATCCTTTTTCTCCTCAACTCAGATATTAAAGATGTTTTCTTCTCTTTTTCTACATTGAATGATCTCCTTGATGCTTTTTGTGTGTACTTTTTTTTCTTCTGATAGACTGTGGTCAATGGGTATCAAAATGTACTTTTGTGTCTTTTTAAACGTATGTGTTTTACTTTTTTATCTTGGTTACTCATCTCTGGGTTATGGCTTATATTTAGTAATAGGTTATTTTACTTAGCATACCAACATGGATATGAGTAGTTTGTTTACAAAAAGTGTATGGTTAGGCCAGGAGTGGTGGCTCACACCTGTAATCCCAGCACTTTGGGAGGCCAATGTGGGTGGATCATTTGAGGTCAAGAGTTCAAGACCAGTCTGACCAGTGAAACCCCGTCTCTACTAAAAATGCAAAATGAGCCAGGCGTGGTGGTACACACCTGTAATCCCAGCCACTTGGGAGGCTGAGACAGGTGAATCACTTGAGTCCAGGAGGCAGAGGTTGCAGTGAGCTGAGATCACACCATTGCACTTTGGCCTGGGCAACAAGAGTGAAATTCCATCTCAAAACAAAACAAAAAACAAAACAAAAACACTATATGGCTATAATATCACTTTACCTGCCATATATGCCATAAAATTGTTCTTCATATTATTTATCTAAAATTATAATTTCATATAGAATGCTTTCAAACTATGTTCAGTTGAAACTGAAAGGAACATAGTTTATAGATTTGTTTCTTTGATATGCCATAACAGATGTTTAAACAATTATTAAATATTTACTCAAAAGTACTTGACTTACTAATTCTGTACATTTCTACAGATATAAGAAACTCCTGGAAATGACAATAAATATGTTAAATGTATTTGGAAATGAAGACTTTGATTGCCATGGAGACTTAAAAACAGATCAACTGAAAATGGATATTCTGAATAAGAAGCTAAAACAGAAGGTAATTTAAAAAAATTATTTTATCTTAAGGTCTAGATTACATGTGTGAGACGTGCAGGTTTGTTATATAGGTAAACGTGTGTCATGTTGGTTTGCTGCACCTATCAATCCATCACCTAGATATTAAGCCCTGCAGGCATTAGCTATTGATCTTGATGCTCTCCCTCCTGACCCTAACAGGCCCCAGTGTTTGTTGTTCCCCTCCCCGAGTCCATGTGTTCTCATCATTCAGCTCCCACTTATAAGTGAGAAGATGCAGTGTTTGGTTTTTTCTTCCTGCATTAGTTTGCTGAAGATATCAGCTTTGAGCTCATCCATATCCCTGCAAAAAGCATGATCTCATTCATTTTTATGGCTCCATAGTATTCCATGGTGTATATGTACCACATTTTCTTTATCCTGTCTATCACTGATGGACATCTGGGTTGATTCCATGGCTTTACTGTTGTGAATAGTGCTGCAATGAACATACAAATGCATGTATCTTTATAATAGAATAATTTATATTCCAACATATGGTAATTTTAAATCAGTTTTGGTATTAAAAATCATGTAATTTTGGAAAATATTGATAATGGAAAACCCAAATTCTGCCAAAATATGTTGAGAAAATAGAGGGCAAATATATCTTTTCAGACTTTCAATGCCTCAGGCTCTTAGTTAATCTTCCCCAGATCTGGGAAGACCTGGAAGGGGAGAGATTGGGCTACGTTAATGAGGGCCATTTCAATCTCTTGGCCCTGCAGCAGCCATTTCAAAATATGACAAAAAATATATTTGGGGGTAAAATATTTTGATTTCCTTCAGCTTCTTCTCTCTGTGATGCTGCACCAGAATCAGGTTAGAAAGGAAGCCACATTATAAGAGTTAATAAAACCCATCTGATTAGATTTGATAGTTTGAAGGGTGTGGTTCCCAGACCCTTTAGATAGAAATTGGGGCCAAAGAAAACAAGGTCTTATTCCTCAATATAAATCTGTCAGTGCTTTAAGCAGTGAAAGATTTTTCATTTAATTTTACAGACTTGAAACTAATGAAAAGGATAGCTTTTAAAATATAAATCTCTTTTTCTATGAAAAGGACATGCTGTTGATGCTCTTAGGCCTTGAACCCTGGCCAGTGATCTGAAACCAAGCAGTACCTGTCTCCAGATCACTAGTACCAAATTAATTTGGGGTGGGGGGTAACAGGTTCATTGAGAAATAATGAACACACCATGCAATTCACTCATTTAAAATATACAATATACTAACTTTAGTATTTTCAGAGAGTTATGCAGTCATCATTACAATCAATTGTAGAACATTTTCATCACCCTAAAACAAACCCCACATCATTTAGCTATCTTCACTAGTTTTCCCTTCCTCCCTCAGCCCTAGGTAACCACCCACCTTCTTTGTATAGATTTGCCTATAAGCCTCTGAAATGAAAAGCAAGTGGTCTACTATGACTGGCTTATTTCACTTAGCATAATTTTCCATGCTGCATCTGTGCTGTAGCAGATATTGATGCAGGGTTTTTGCTCCTTAGTTCAGCTCAATCTGGGTTCTTCTCTTATGACCAGGAAAAATTAATCACACAGACACATTGAAGGGTGAGGAGGACAGAATTTATTAAGTGAAAGGAAAGCTCTCAGCAAAGAGGGGGGGTCCTGCAAACAGGTTTCCACCTCACAATTGAATACCAGGAGCACAAGAGCTGAAGCGGCCAGGTTCCTCCTCTGCATAAGGCGTGAATTCCTGGTGACTCCACCCCATCCCCCCAGTGCTTGTGGGCCTCGGGTCTGCTGTTGGCATGTCCAGGCAAGACAAGTCCAGGTTCCCTTATCTGCACATAACATCTGGTGTAAACACTTGTGGGGCTGGTTGGGGATTCTCTGGGGACCCTTCCATGTCTGCCTAGGCATTTTGCTGTCTCGTCCTAATACAGTATCAGTACTCAGTTTCTTCTTATTGCTGAGTGATATTCCATTGTATGGATACATCAAACATTTTATGTATCCATTCACCAGGTGATGGACCTTTGGGTTCTTTCCCACCCAAAGGTGATGGACGTTTTGTTTTTTTCCACTTTTTGACTCTTATTAATAATGCTGCTGTAAACATTTATGTATGAGTTTTTGTGCTTGCGTATGTTTTTGATTTTCTGGAGTATACTCATGACTGGAATTTCTGGGTCATATGGTAACTTCATGCTTAACCTTTTGAGGAGCTGCCAGTTTGTTTTCCAAAGTGGCTGCATCACTTTACATTCCCAGCAGCATTGGATAAGGGTTTTAATTTCTTTACATTTTTCCTAACACTTATTTTCTCTTTTTTATTGAAAAAATGTTTCATCCTGTGGTGTGAAGTGATAACACATGTGGTTTTGATTTACTTTTTCCTAATGACTAATTACATTAAGCATCTATTAATGTGCTTATTACCCATCTTTATATCTTCTTTGCAAATATATCTATTCAAAATCTTTGCCCATTTTTTAAGTTGGGTTATCTTGTTATTTATGAATTGCAGATGTTCTTTATATATCCTACATATGTAAGTCCCTTATCAGATACATGCTTTTCAAATACTTTCTTCTACTCAGTGTCTTACCTTTTCACTTATTGATACTGTCTTCTCAGGCACAGCAGTTTTCAATTTTGAAGTCCATTGAATCCATTTTTCCTTTGGAGTTATAGCTAAGAAAATACTGCCAAATGCAGTCACAAAGATTTATGCCAGGGTTTTCTTCTGAGGGTTTTATAGGTTTAGCTGTTACAGTTCACTGTTTTATTTTGAGGTAATTTTTAAATAAGATATTTGGTCCAACTTTATTTATTTTTTGCATGTGGATATCCAGTTGTCCCAGCACCATTTGTTGAAAAGACTATTCTTTTCCCATTCTGTTCTTTTGTTAACCTTGTATAAAATCAATTGACTGTAAATGTGCAGGTTTATTTGTAGATTATCAATTCTTAGTTTGTTTATATCTATTCTTATGCCAAGGCCAAATTGAATTTAATGAGAAGTTTTTTTCAATCATGTTGCATATTACCAGTTGTCTTATATCATAATAAAAATTAAATTTAGTGGAATATCTTTAACTTCACCTTTTGTGTCACAAAGGAGTCTCTGGCCAGCTTATACCTTACTTACTCTAAGACATGATGGCAAGTCAGGCTTACAAGACACACTTTCTTTTTTTCTCTATTCAAACCTTCAGTCTCTATTCCATCGCCTCCCTCTATAGTTATATTTTCAGTAAGTTTTGGTCACAGGTTCTGCTGACGTAGTCTAATATTTAGTGTATTATGTTTTGCTAACTCATTATAATTCATAGAATCTTCCATAGATGTTTACCATCCAGGAAGGAGAAGTCTGAGCTGCCAGCTTTCCTCAGTGGAAATCAAGTGAAGTCATCATCTTGTAGTTCGCAGATCCTCTTTCCACCTGGTAGCTGGTTCTCTTGGGTAGCACTGCATCTAATCCTTTACTTGATGCAGATCTTGCATTCTCAGAAACCACAGTTCCCTGTATTGACCTCCTTTTACTGAAACAGAGATGCACAGCTCTGCTTTCTAGCTCAGTAGAGGATTCTTGGAATATAAAGTTTAACTCATTCCAAGAAAAAGTCTTAGGAGTGCAGCACTTCAAAATCAGGTAATGTTCAGGCAATTTATCAGAGACAAATAGTAGATTAGTATTTTGACTTTTGAAATTTCAGAGCCAAGTTGTGTGCTGTAGAGAAGCATTGTGGCATAACAGAGATGGGACGGTCTTAACTTCTCCATACAAACAAGCTTGAAGTAAGGTAAAGGAGAAATTGCATTTGATGTCTTAACACTCAAAGCATACTGTGTTTATTTTACTTCTGTGAAGACTAAAAATCATTCCATAATGTTCTCCTTATTTCCTCATTGAGAAAAGGAAAAGGAAAATTGAATACTAGATTGATTAATAAATACTCAAAGTTTATTCTTTTAGAATTTCCATTAACTGAAATCAGGTAAATGTCTGATTTTGGTTATCTAACCAAGTATTTCTAGTTGTTTTTCAAATCATACATCTTCTTGCTTTGCAGTCTTATTTCCTAACTTAAGGGGAAATTGTAAGGAGACACCCTTGCCTTGATATCAGAGTTCATAATTGAAGGGGGTTTTAGGAAATGTTCCTCCTCAGCAGCTTATGTCTCTCTCCTGGTTATCTACTGCTTCTCAATAATGTTTGCCATCAATAAATTAATCTCAGCATTTTTTAGATCCTACTTTAAAGGAGACTCTTTTCTCTGCGTAAGTTATGTTTCCTGTTGTCTCTTTTTAAAACTTGTTTTTCTAACAATTATCCAGGGTTTTGTGGCTTAAAAGAAAAACATTTATTTTGTTCATGAACCTGTGGTTTGAAAAAAGCTTAGCCAGGACAGGTCATCTCTGCTCCCCTCAGCTTCCCTAGGAACAGCTGATCAGCTGGGGAAATGGAATCATCTGAAGCTTTGCTCACCCATATGTTTGATGGTTGATGCTGGCCATTGGCTGGAACCTTGGTTGGAGCAGGCAGCGTGAACATTGACACTGACACTCCCAGGCTGTCTCTGTGGCCTGATCTCTCTCACAATCTGGGGCCTGAGTTCAAAGGGAAAGCAGTCTGAGATAGGGAAGCCACGTGATATCCCTTTTACTGCATTCTTTTCATTAGAAGGAAGTCTGTAAGGATTGCCCATATTCTGTTTTTTTAATGGGATAAATATAGCTTCTCTTTTGTTTTAATTGACATGTGTATACATAACTTTGGCCAATAGAGTTGATATTTTGATACATGTATATAGTGTGTAATGATCAAGCTAACTAGCACATTTACTAATTCAACCATTTTTCATTTTTTGAATTGTGAACATTCAAACTCATCTGGCTTTTTAAAAATATACAATAAATCATAGTTAACCATATTCACCCTACAATGCCACAGAACACCAGAACTCATTCCTCTTATCTAACTGCAATTCTGTATCCCTTAACCATCCTCCCCTCCCCTACCTCTGTGAGCTTTTTTGTTGTTGTTAAGAGACAGGGCCTTGCTAGCCTAGTCTGGGCTCTGGGCAACTGTAGTCACCCAGACTAGAGACAGTGGCTTGATCATAGCTCACTGCAGCCTCAAACTCTTGGGCTCATGTGATCCTCCCACCTCAGCCTCCTGAGCAGCTAGGATTATGGGCATGCACCATTGCATCTGTCTGATTTTTGACTTTGTAGAGCTATCTACCTATGTTGTCCAGGGTGCTCTGGAACTTTGTCCTCAAGTGATTCTCCTGCCTTGGTCTTTCAAAGTGCTAGGAAATTACAGGCAATAGCCGTGTTGCCCAGCCCTCAGTTTTTCTTTAGCTCCCACACATGAGTGAGACTATGCAGTGTTTATCTTTCTGTGTCTGCACTTAACATAACATCCCTCAGACTGATCCACATGGCCACAAATAATGGGATTGAATTCCTTTATATGGTGAATAGTATTCCATTGTGTTTGTGTGCCACAGTTTTTTGTCCATTCATTTGGTGATGGACATGCAGGTTGATTCCATACATCAGCTATTGTGAATAGTGCTACAATAAACATACAAGTACAAGTATCTTTTTGATCTATTGTTTTCTTTTCTATTGCCTGAATACCCAATAGTGGGTTTGCGGGATCCCTTGGCAGTCCCATTATTAGTTTTTTGAGAAACCCTCATGTTGTTTTCTATAGTGGCTGCACTAATTTACCTTCCCACCAACAGCATGTAAGAGTTTATTCTTCTCTGGAACCTCACCAACATTTGTTATTTTTTTGTCTTTTCAATGATAGCAATTTATTCAAATTGAAGCAAGATTGTATCACATTGAAGATTTGATTTGTATTTCCCTGAGGATTAGTGATACTGAGCATTTTAAAATTTATTTATTGGCTATTTGTATTTATTTTTTCTAAAGAAAAAGTATAGTTAGATATTTTGCCCAATTTTGAACTCAGATTTTTTTTACTCTCAAGTTTTTTGAGTTTCTTGTATATTTTGGATATTAGTCCCTTATTAGATGAATAGTTGACAATATTTTCTCCCATTCCACCGGTTTTCTCTTCACTCAGTTTGCTGGGCAGAAACTATCTTAATGTAATACCATTTGTCTATCATTTGGTTTTTGCCTATGCTTCTGATGTCTTACCCATAAAAATCTTTGTACAGCCTAATGTCCTCAAGCATTTTTCCTATATTTACTTAGAGTTAGTTTCATAATTTTGGGCCTTACATTTCAGTCTTCAATCAATTCTGAGTTTATTTCATTATGTGCTGTTACATAGGAAGCTAGTATCATTCTTCTCCATATGGATATTTAGTTTTCTCAGTGCCATTCATTTGAAGAGACTGTCCTTTCCCCAGTGTATGTTCTTGGCACCTTTGTCCAAAATCAGTTGGCCGTAAATATGCGGATTTATTTCTGGGTGTGTATTCTATGGCCTTTACCCCAAGAATCATTACTTCTTAAAATGCAATTCAAATTAGTATGAAACATTTGCAGTTTAAGGAAGGGCTTATGGCATCAGAATCCTTATTTACAGGATTCATTATTTTGTGTTTTTTTGAGATATGGTCTTTGTCTGTCATCCAGGCAAAGTGCAGTGATGTGGTCATAATTCATTGCAGCCCTGAACTCTGGGTACAGGCCATCCTTTTGCCTCAGTCTCCCAACTAGCTGGGTCTACAGGCATGAGCCACCATGCCCAGCTAATTTAAAAAAAAATTTTGTAGACATGGGGGTCTCACTATGTCGCTCTGGCTGATGTCAAATTCCTGGCCTCAAGTGATCTTTCTGGCACAGGCTTTTAAATTGCTACAATTACAGGCATGAGCCACCATGCCTAGTATAGAGTGTTATATTATTTTCAAAGTCTTATTCTGAGAGCCATTTATTGACTTTGGCCTAAATAACTCAATATGATATCTCTGCAACTTTTTTTGACATATTATGAGGAATGATAATGAGGGAAGGTGGTTAGACACTTTTTACTAAGAGATAACTTAAGTGCCATCTAAGAAGGAACAAAAATGAATTATCAGAAAAATAAAAGTAAGATGAAGTGCAAAAGTTCTGTGGCAAAGATGATGATAGTAAATAATATATTTCTGTGACTCATGGTAACTTTAACTTTGTTCTTAAAATTCTGAGTAATTTAAGGGTTCACATTTGAAGAATCCACTGCATTACAGATAACATTTTATTGCAAGTAAATGCATTTCAAAATTTGCTATTGGTTTTGTATTAGATTATTCTCAGCCTACTTCATTATCAAGCTATATTATTTTATTCATGCAGTTTGATGATCTTACAGCAGAGAAGGAAGCTTTATCTTCAAAATGTGTCAATTTGGCTAAAGACAATCAAGTTCTTCAACAGGAGTTTTTATCTATGAAAAAAGTACAACAGGAATGTGAAAAACTTGAGGAGGATAAAAAGATGTTGAAAGAAGAAATATTAAATCTTAAGACACATATGGAAAACAATATGGTAGAACTTAGTAAACTACAAGAATATAAATCGGAGCTAGATGAAAAGGCAATGCAGGCAGTAGAAAAATTAGTAGAAATCCACTTACAGGTTAGTTTTTTAAATCAGGTAAGTTTATCTGTAATGTGCTTTCATTTATTTCACCACAAATTATATTTTGGATATGTATATATTATGTTTCCTCTGCCTTTCTTGCAGCAATTTGCTTTGTAGAGTTCTAGAAAAAAAAAATGAGATCTGTTTTTTCTTTTAAATATTTACATTTCCATTATTATTATAACAAAATCAATCTTTCAGAGTAACAACTCACTGTGGAGTCGTTTGATGATTAAGATCAGTTGGCATAAGAAAAAATTGTGATTTAGAAATTATGTGACACTTTTGAATTGGTCATAAGCTACGTTCATTAATCACTTTTTAAAATTATGAATGGATTCTATTACTTTTTATATGACCAGATTACATTAATACTAACATAATTATGATTTTGAATTTTTATAAATCAGACAATTCTGAATTCAGTTATTAGTTTTGATATTGCTGATAGATATTTTAAGCTTCAGCCTCTTTTACTAACATATTCAAAATCGCTCTTTGAATCACTGACTCAAAATGAAAGGCAACAAACATACAATAATTAGGTTATAATTGTTTTAAAAGTGTATTCTTTTCCTTTGTTTTAGGAACGAGCACAATATGAAAAACAATTAGAGCAGTTAAACAAGGATAATATGGCTTCACTAAATAAGAAGGAACTCACACTTAAAGATGTGGAATGTAAATTCTCAGAAATGAAAACTGCTTATGAAGAGGTTACAACCGAATTAGAAGAATATAAGGAAGCCTTTGCAGCAGCATTGAAAGATAACAATTCCATGTCAAAAAAGTTAATGAAGTAAGTCAAAACATACACTCATAGAAAATGAATTCAGCTCATTAATTTGTTTTGAAAGCATAATTTTTAGTGAGATGGCTTCAGGAGATTAGTAGGAAGTGAATGCTAATCTAATAATGTAATTTCAGAAAATAATGTTAGTAAATAATCTTACCTTTAAAATGTTAGTCAAGGATAGTTTCTGTCCCATTTCTTTCTCTCTCTCTCCCTTTTTTTTTTTTTTTTTGCTTTTGTATGGCTTTTTTCCCCTGAAAAGTCTCATGTAGTTAACCTGATCTGTTAGTTTTTGTCACTAAGTATTTTTGAAGCTTTATAATTAATAAAGTGATCTTGTTATAAAATTGCTTGTCAGAATTTCCCTAAATAGAAATATTAATGAGTTTAATTTATTTTTTGGTAGATCACAACCTAAACCCAAAGTGTCAAGTGGTACTGCTACTCTGGGCACAATCTTTTTTGATTGTGATCTTTAGTATTACCACTAGAGGGTGCCTCAAGAAAGACTATTTGTGTAACATTTTCAAGATGTTACAGAAAGGCATCCTTGTGAAATAGGGAATAATTATTAAGGAATTTAAATAAGTGTAATTCAGAAAGTGGTTAAAAAATAACTAGAAATACCATTTGACCCAGCAATCCCATTACTGGGTATATACCCAAAGGATTATAAACCATGCTGCTATAAAGACACATGCACGTGTATGTTTATTGCAGCAGTATTCACAATAGCAAAGACTTGGAACCAACCCAAATATCCAACAATGATAGACTGGATTAAGAAAATGTGGTAGATATACATCATGGAATACTATGCAGCCATAACAAATAATGATTTCATGTCCATTGTAGGGACATGGATGAAGCTGGAAACCATCATTCTCAGCAAACTATCGCAAGGACAAAAAACCAAACACCGCATGATCTCACTCATACGTGGGAATTGAACAATAAGAACACATGGACACAGGAAGGGGGACATCACACACCGGGGCCTGTCATGGGGTGGGGGGAGGGGGGAGGGATAGCATTTGGAGATACACCTAATGTTAAATGATGAGTTACTGGGTGCAGCACACCAACATGGCACATGTAACATGGCACATGTAACATGGCATATGTAACAAACCTGCACATTGTGCACATGTACCCTAAAAAAGTATAAAAAAACAAAAAACAAAAAACCTTGTTCAGCCTGAAAGGGTGTGTGGAAGGCAGAAGGAAAAACCCCACCTCTAGTGCCTTGGTCACAGTGCTGGGGGCTAATTGCCTTCAGACATGCTTTAGTTCTTTTTGATCATCAACCAACCAATCTAGTTCTCCCCCAGGAGTTGTTGTTCTGAATTATTCCTCAGAGCCAAATGGTTAATTGTTCCTAGATAATGGGTGAAATGCACAAGGGTGAAACCTAAAATTTGTTTGCTAAACACAAGTATTCCTAGATTTTTTTGTTGTAGTTCATTTTAGTTTTCTTAACCTACATTAAGGAGTACAACATGATGTTTTGATACAATTATTTCTAGTGAAGTGGGTCTTATAATCAAGCAAATCAACATATTCTTTTCCCACATTGTTACCCTTTAAATACGAGTATTTCTAATGGAATCTTCAGAATCTCACAAGTAGAGCCCTTTTAGAAGGCAGCAAGTGTTACCTGTTGAGCCATACATCACTGATAGCCATTTCTCTTCCCTGTCTACTTTGTACTGCTTGTTCAGTATAAATTACCTTAGAAACACAGGTGCTTCTTTAGAATGATGTTAAAATTATAATTGCTTACCACAGGTATGCTCTCACACATCTTCGGTGTGAAAACACTGTTGAGTGGATAATTTGGTTTGCTCTCAGGGCAAGTTTTTTAAAACTGCAAGTCCTTAAGAATCATTAGAGGAAAAATGAAATACTAAGCGTTTGTCTTTGCTATCTTTACAGATCGAATAAGAAAATAGCAACGATCAGCATGGAGCTCCTTATGGAGAAAGAGCGGATGAAATATATTCTCAGCACTCTTCCTACAAGGCGAGACCCAGAGTCACCTTGTGTTGAAAATCTTACTAGTATAGGACTCAACAGAAAATATGTTTTCCAAACACCCATAAGAATTCCTATTTCAAGCCCACAGACTTCAAATAACTTCAAGAACTCCTTGACTGCGGTTAGTTACATGACCGTTTCTCTTTTGGGTTTCATTTCTCTAATATAATTCTTGTTTTTAATTTGGTGAAATACTGAGTTCTGTTGACTTATGCATGTTTAGTAAAGATCATAATTAGCTGTGTTAACACAGAAAGAAAATGGGAACTTTACATTTTTTAATTCCCTGGAGCTCTCATTGTCAAGAGATACCCGTTTACTAACTTTATTCAATAAATGTGACTAAACTGACACATTTAAAATGTCTTTAAAAGCTGCATTTAAGTTAGGTTTTAGAAATTGCATATTATTGCCTGATAACTGATGATATGGTTTGAGATGCTTTGGCTTACTCTCTAATTGATTATAGTTTAGCTGTGGTTCATACTGCCCCCCCCCCCCGCCTTTTTTCTTTTTTTGAGACAGTGTTTCACTCTATTGCCCAGGCTGGAGTGTTATGGCACCATCTTGGCTCACTGCAACCTCCACCTCCCGGGTTCAAGCAATTTTCCTGCCTCAGCCTCCCAAGTAGCTGAGGCTGCAGGCACCTGCCATTACACCCAGCTAATGTTTGTATTTTTAGTAGAGACAGGGTTTCACCATATTGGCCAGGCTGTTCTCAAACTCCTGACCTTGTGATCTGCCTGCCTCAACCTCCCAAAGTGCTGGGATAACAGGCATGAGCTACCACATCCAGCCCATGTCACTTTTAAAGTTTCTTTGCACCGGCCAGGTGTGGTGGCTCATGTCTATAATCCCAGCACTTTGGGAGGCCGAGGCAGGTGTGTCACAAGGTCAGGAGTTCAAGACCAGCCTGGCCAAGATGGTGAAAGTACAAAAAGTACAAAAAAAAAATTAGCCAGGTGTGGTGGAGAGCACCTGTAATCCCAGCTACTAGGGAGGCTGAGGCAGAGAATTGCTTGAACCCAGGAGGCAGAGGTTGCAGTGAGCCGAGATTGTGCCACTGCACTCCAGCCTGAGTGACAGGGTGAGACTTCATCTTGAATATAAAACATTTTTTTAAAAGTTTATTTGCACTGTCTCAACTCTTCCCACCCATAATCACAACTGAATGATTGGCATCCAAACAGTTTACCACATATAGATGTTTATTATTTAGTATAATCCAAAATAATTGCATTTTATGAATTAAACAAAACACTAAAATGTTCATTTCCATTTTTATGTTAAAAGCTTTGTG
The DNA here is from genome assembly GCF_028858775.2 of Pan troglodytes. Classification (NCBI taxonomy): domain Eukaryota; kingdom Metazoa; phylum Chordata; class Mammalia; order Primates; family Hominidae; genus Pan; species Pan troglodytes. Next base: position 31,488,374 of record NC_072410.2, read on the forward strand.
CTTGGCCAGGTGCCGTGGCTCACACTTACAATCCCAACATTTTGGGAGGCCGAGGCAGGTGGATCATCTGAGGTCAGGAGTTTGAGACCAGCCTGGCCAACATGATGAAACCCATCTCTACTAAAAATACAAAAATTAGCACGGCATGTTGGCAGGCATGTGTAATCTCAGATACTCTGGAGGCTGAGGCAGGAGAATCACTTGAACCTGGGAGACAGAGGTTGCAGTGAACCAAGATCATACCACTGCACTATAGCCTAGGTGATGGAGACTCTGTCTCAAAAAAAAAAAAAAAAGGTTTGTGCTTTTCTTACATAAGAGTACATCCTCTGACTATAAAAATCCTAGAAGAAAACCTAGGAAATACTCTTCTGGACATCATACTTCTCAATTAATTTATGGCTAAGTCCTCAAAAGCAATTGCAAGAATAACAACAATTGACAAGTGTGATCTAATTAGCTAAAGAGATTCTGCACAGCATGAGAAACTATCACAGGATTAAACAGACAGCGTAAAGAATGGAAGAAAATATTCACAAACTATGGATACAGCAAACGCCTATTATCCAGAATCCATAAGAGACCTAAACAAATCAACAAGCAAAAAATAAATAACACCATTAAAAATGGGCAAGGAACATGAACAGACACTTCTCAAAATAACACATGTAAGTGGCCAACAAACATATTAACAAATGCTTACCATTGTTAATCATCAGAAAGGTGCCAAACAAAACATCAGTGAGATACCATTTCACACCAATCAGAATAACTTTTGTTAAAAAGTAAAAAGAAAACAAAAAAGATGTTGGGGAAGCAGTGGAGAAAAGGGAACACACACCGTTTTTGGCAATGTAAATTAGTTCAGCTACTATGGAGAGCAGTTTGGAAATTAAGAACTAACAATGACCGTTGGATGCAGCAATCCCATTACTATACTAGGGGTATACCTAGAGGACAATAAATCATTGTAATAAAAAGATGCATGCACATGTGTGTTCATTGCAGCACTATTCAAAACAGCAAAGACATGGAGTCAATCCAGGTGCATCCAAGGCAGATTGAAAATCCAAGGTAGATTGGAAAGTTCCATATATACCATGGAATACTATGCAGCCAAGAAAATAACAAAATCATGTCCTTTGCAGCAACATGGATACAGCTGGAATCCACTATCCTAAGCAAACTAACACAGAAACAGAAACCAAATATCTCATGTTTTCACTTACGTGGGAGCTACACATTGGGTGCACATTGTCATAAACATGGGAACAATAGACACTGGGAAATAAGAACAGGGAGGGACAGAGTGGGCCAGGGTTGGAAAACTACTTATTGGGTCCTATGCTTACTACCTGTGTGATGGGTTCCACTGTACTCCAAACCTCGGCCTCCCTCAGTATACTCCTGGAAGAAGCCTACACAGGTACCATCTTAATTTAGAATACAAACTAGAAAAAAAGAAACAAACAAAAAAAAACAAGAAAAATTTACTATTAAAAAAGTTTACTATGAGTAGAGAATAGAAATTTCTTTTTAAGATAAAATTTATTGATGTAAAAAAATGGATTAAACTTGTATAAAGGGCAGAGTTTTGCTAAGAATTTCAAAGCAATGCATTCATTGCAAAAGATGACTTTAATTATTTAATTTTTTTTTTTTTTTTGAGACAAGGTCTCACTCTGTCACCAGGCTGGAGTGCAGTGGTGCAATCTTGGCTCACTGCAACCTCCACCTCCTGGCTTCAAGCAATTCTCCTGCCTTAGCCTCCCGAGTAGCTGGGGCTACAAGTGTGCACCACCATGCCCAGCTAATTTTTGTCTTTTTAATAAAGACAGGGTTTCCCCATGTTGGCCAGGATGGTTTCGATCTCCTGACCTCATGATCTGCCTGCCTTGGCCTCCCCAAGTGCTGGGATTACAGGCATGAGCCACCACACCTGGCCATTGTTTAACCTTTGTACTAATAACACTACCTTTCTAAAATCATGTATATGCAATAGACCAATATTAACTGTATTTTTGTCCGATTACTCTAAACAGCATTACACAGATGCATCTTCTGTTATCTAAACTTAAAATAAGTAGAAATTTTACTTTATTTATGTGATTATTTTTCTATTTAAGCAAACTTCAAGTTATGTCTAGTCGCTAAAAATACTAAAGGCCACATTTTGTAAGTGATACATTATTTGCATCATAATGTTTCTCGTTTAACTTAAACATTATTATTATTTTTACTTATTTTAGATGGAGCCGGACTATGTAGAACAAATAACTAGAGAAACAAAGAGAAGTATGTTGCCAACATTTATTAATTACATTTAGGTTTATTTTAGAAATAAAGTGTAAATAACAAATGGCATTCCTTTTCATTGTTTGGTTAGTAGATACTATGTCAAGTATTTTTTATCTTACACACATCTAATGCGAGATGTGAAAACAAAATCTTTCACAGAGAAGACTGTACTTATGCACCATAAATTCATCATGTTCCATAGCTTAAAAAATTCCCAAGAAGTCTATGCATCCATTTTTTACTGGCTCTACACTTTCTTAAGTTTTGCCATTCTCATGGAACTGTCAGCCAGCACACTGAAACGATTCTCAGAAAACAAAGCCATCACCAAGTTCTCAGGGTTTTGGTAGAGATTGAAGGCCAACAGACCTGAGACTCATTTTGAAATCCTTAGCTGGGCAATAACCCTTCATAAGCAGTCACTTGACAGGTGACATTTTAAATCTCCTGTCATTTACTGTGTCATTGGCTTACATCTGTTCTCAGGAAAAGTTCCAAATTTTTCACCATGAAGTAAAAACACCCACATCAATGTGATTCTTGTCAAGTTACTCAGCCTTGCTTCTTGCCACTTACAGCACTCTGCCCTTTGCTCTAGCACCAAAGTGGACAGAGTAGAACTCCGCAGGGCTCTTCCTCACCTCAGACTCTTGGCCTTCACCTCTTCCCTCTATCTGGTAAGCTTTTCTTTGTCCTTCAGGTATCAACCTATGTTATCTCCTCCACCAGAAAGCCCATGATATTGACATAAAAGTGGGATAGATGTCCCTTTTGTGTGTTCCAGTAGTGCCCTGCTGTATACCTGTCATAGTATCTATGACACTATGTGGACCTTGCCTGCCTGTCTGTTTTTTTTAGGTTATAGCATATGACTGTTGAGAGGTGGCCCATACCATCTTCATCTTGGAATTCCAGTGCTGGTTCTAGGACCTTAGCACGTGGCTGTTGATTACATGAATGAAGAATGAAAAACCTCTGATATTTAAACACAATAGAATTAATGTCGTGTAAATTATTTAATAGTAATTTTGTATTGTAAATGTACATACATATTTCTCATTCTTACTAACTCTGATAAAGTTCTCAACTCTTTAGTATTTAAATTCACATTTAGTTAACTGAAGTGTTTTAGGTAAAGAACATAATTCTTTCTTTTTCTTTCCAGCTGTTGCTGTGTTGGACACTTGCTCCCATCTACTTACTTCTCTATAATCCACTGGTAAGCCACATCTAATGAAGAGAATGTTTAACCATAAAGTCTTAAGGAAAAATTTTATTATTTAAAAGATTATAAAACTTTATTACTGGGCTATTTACACAACATTTTAATTGTTTCTCATAAAATATATAACATTACAATCTTTACTGAAGTAGGATGTTTTTGTATCACATGTATGATGATAATTTATAGGGTAATTTAAATGTTGTTTTTTAGCCTCCTTAAGTTTTAAGTGGATCTTGCAAATGAACACCAGTATTATTGAGTTTGACGTACTCAAATTGCCCAAATGTCAGCTGTTTAAACAGCCAAACAACCAAGTCATCATTGATACTTTAGTAAAGGTCATCGAAGGCTTCTTTGCATTTTACAGCTTTTACTACTTAGGGGAGTTAAGGAGTACCTGCCAGGCTTGTCCATGCTAATGTGACAATTTTCTTTTTGTAGTTGAACCGTATTTTGTGGGGAGATATTTTGAGGCTCTGTAAATATCCAGTTACTCCTCAGAACCCACTAGATTTAGCATTTCATGGATGACTTGTGTTTGAACAATTATTACTATGATGGTTGCCAGATGATTATTTTCTTCTATTCTTTGCTGTACATGGAGAAGTAAAACCAATAAATAACTGAGAAGGGAACGCTCATGATTCTGGTGCTCCCATTCCCCAAGATTAGGCCAGTGGTAGACATTTCAGGCTGACTTCATGTCTTTTTTATTTGTCCTTATTACTCTGTCAGCACTTTTTTAGTTTCTGGAACAAGATGTTCTAAGCTCATCTTGTATTTTCTCTGCTCCAGCCATGGAATGAGTGATTTTTCTTAGAAGCAGAGGTGGAGCCACTGAGGAAGCACAGGCGAGCCCTCCCCAGCACGTGCTCACTGGTCCCCAACAGAAGAACCGCTGCCGCCTCCATGAGGTACCAAGAAACTAGCAAAGGGCCTTCTGGCTGTCTGGGCACAGTCCTCATGTGGTCCCTGGCTCAGCCTCAAGGGTTCTGCATTAGTCTTCCTGTAGCCTCTGTGCTGTGTCTGTAGATCGGGACTCTGTGGGAAGGGCCCTGGGAGGCCCAACAGCAGAAGATGTCTCATCTGCCAAATGTCCCTGCCTTCCTCCCACTCTGACACTCAGGAATAGGCTACATGGCATGTCCAGGCAGTGCCAGGCCACCTCACTATCTCCTTTAAGATTGGCCCAGAGGGCTTTTGGGGTGAGTGTGGAGCTGGGCACCTGGAGCCTGAGGCCAACTGTCTCTCCCTCTGTCTTGGAGGAAAAGCCATGTCCCAAAAAAAACCCCAGGGCCTGACCTCTGGGCACACATACAGGGAGGGATGGTCTGTGGGCTGAGGTGGGCATTGTAATGAGACTTTGAGCACGCTGCTCAGGGGCCTTGTCAGTGGACCATGGTCAGGGGGCCTGGTCATCAGGACCTAGTCAGTTGGGACCTGGATAGTTGTGGCCTCCTCAGTAAAGGCCTCATCAGTGGGGACCTGGTGACCTAGTCATTGGAAGCCTGGTCCATGGGGACCTGGTCAGTGGTGGTCTTCTTAGTGAGGCCTGATGGGTTGGAACATAAACAATGAAAAACTGGTTGGTGGGGCCTATACAGTATACTAGGTGCCTGGTCAGTGTGGGGCCTTAGTGGCTTGGAGCCTGGTCAGTGAGTGCCTGGTCAGAGGGGGCTCGGTCAGCTGGGGACTGATCCATGGAAAATTGTTCAGTGGGGGTCAGGTGAGCAACAACCTGGTAAATTGCGGGCTTGTCAGTGGGAACCTGGTCAGTGGGGACCAGGTCAGTGGGAAATTGGTCAGTGAGGTCTGGCCTATGAGGCCTATTAAGTGTGAGTCTGGTTAGGAAGACATGGTCAGTGGGGACTTGGTCAGTGGGAACTGGTAAATGGAGGAGTGGTCATTAGAGGCCTCATCAGTGGGAACCTGGTCCTGGGCAGCTGATCAGTAGGAACCTGGCCAGCTGGCCACTGTGTGACCTCAGGCAGGGGGTTTGTCTGTGGAGTCTCCTTGCCTCCATCTGCAGAGAAGGTGAGTCAGGGCACCTTGGAGGGTGGCTGGAAAGAGAAGGTGAGAAGATGTGTTGAATCCAGCACTGCTTGGCCGACCTACAACTTTACACATGACCTGTGTTTCACCTAGAGGGGGTGCCAGCCCTCTCTGCTGTGCCTGGTGCCCCTCCTCTGTCTGCATCCCCAGGACCACCATGGGTGGGGAAGGCAGAGATTGGGGAGCACCTATAGAAGCTCTAATGCTGGCCATGAGCCCTCAGTGATGACCTGGGTGCACCCCGTGAGTGGAGAAGCTAGGCCTGGCCAGAGAAGCAGGAGAAACACACACACACATAAGTGCACACATATACAGGCACACACACATGCACAAACACACTGCATCCACACATGTCAGTTCAGGGGATAGAGGACATTGACTCTGGGCCCTGTTGACCCATGCCAGGCTCCCATTGTGGTGGGTTGTGTCACCCCACAATGTCACTGTTGCTAAGCCCCCATCGCCTCTGTGTTGTGGAGCAGTTAGAGACACACAGCCATGTCTGTGAGTGGCTCTGCGTGAAGGACCATTTTCTAGGTGAGAGGCACATCTCAACACAGCTGACTGATCAGACTCAGGTGAGTGGGACCTGCTCTCTTCTCTTTCTCCTGGCTTGGGGACAGTCGCTATCAGGTGGGTGGTTTTGGCCTCTGGGCAGCTGCTGAGGGTAATCCCTGAACACTCACTGGGTGCCTATTCTGTGCTGACAGTCCTCTCATTCATCCTCGCAGCAATTCCATTCTGCATCTTTTCTGATCACCCCTGTGATGACCCAGGACAACCCCATCAGGCCCTCTCACCCAGGCCCAGTCCAGCTCCATGATAACCAAGAAGCAGGTCCAGAGACAACCACCCTTCATGGTGCCTGCATCTGACCCCCCTTGGTGGGAGTGACCAGCACAACATGGAAGAAGCCAGGGCAGCATGCGGCCAGCTGCCCTGCAGCCCCAGATGGCTCCTAGGCCTTGGGAAGTCATTCTCAAAGGGGAAGCTGGTCATTTTGAGGTCCCTGGAGGGAAGGGTGAATGTGTCATCCCAACATCACTGGAAGCCAGAAGCATGCCATACATCTTAGCCAACCTATGTGACAGAGGCCCCCTCCTGGGGCACAAGTCCCATACCTAAAGGGTCCTGTCCCAGTTGAACCTCATCCTGAGTCCTGGGAGGGGAGGAGCATCATGGGCCTCCCTGCAGCAGCCAGGATTACCACCTAGGGGACTCAGCCTTCTGTAGCCCTGGCCAGACTTAGAATTTGGCCCAAGACAAGACAAGCTCACTCAGAGCAGCTTGTCAATACCCGGGGCCTGTGCATGCCAGGTAAGTCCAAGCTGGCTTAAAGAACAACTGGCCACCTCTGCAAGGGTGTGCCAAGAGCAGGTGGACCAGCCACCAACCTCACCCACTCAAGGAAAACAGGGATGGCCAGGTTCCCACAGCCTGAGTGACCACCACCTGACAGCTGATGGAGTGGAGGCCTGAGGAAAAGCAGATGGCACTGGGGCCCTACCTCTAGGGCAGAATAACTGATTTACCCTGACTGGCAGCAAGTGAGGTTGGTGGCTGGTCCACCTGCTCCTGGCACACCCTTGCAGAGGTGGCTGGTTGCTCTTTGAGCCAGCTTGACCTTGCCTGGCATGCACAGGCCTCAGTGCAACAACTGTGCTGCAAATGGAGCCACATATAGGAAATGAGCAGCAGGCTCAGGAGCAGGGTGTGCGCTGCCTTTGGGGCTCCAGTCCATGCATCAGGGCTCCTACAGCACTGTGGGCTTCTTGGGTGCCAAGAGGCAGACCACAGGCCCTCTTGAGGAGGCTTCTATGTTCAAGTGCAGAAAGGGCCTAATCTGGTGGATGAACCACTAGGCCAGCTTCTAGTGCCACATCTTTTGTCACTTCCTGATGTGCCCCACCAGCACTGAAGAGACAGCCTGGAGACAGGGCAAGAGGAAGGCTGAGAAGGATGAGACGGTGAGTGCCAGATTCTCCCTGGCCCTGAGCCCACCCCCAGGGTGACACTCAAACTTCAGGAGTGGGAGAGCAAGATTGACGGCTTCAAGTGCTTCACTAAGAAGATGGACAACAGGGCACTCAGCTCAACTTCACAGCCAATGAGTTGACATGCAAGCAGGTGATGGTGACAGGCTTTGAGAAAGAGCATCAGAAAGCTGCCAGTTCTTCAGCCTCAGCCAGGCCTTGGAGCTGGACCAGGCCATCCACTTCACCACAGATGCCTTCAACACTGTCAGTGAGCTCTTTGCCAATCAGCCCAGGCAGGACCTGGACCCAGTCATGGACCTGTTAGTGCTGTCTCAGGGACACCAGACCAACATCCTGAACATCATCCACATACACAAGGAAGTTCTTACCAAAGTCACGGAGGGCAGGCAACATGTGGCAGAAGGGAAGACAGCGATGCAGAGGCTGATGACATCAGAATCACAGGAACAGGAATTCTTTCACCACTTCAGTGGAAATTCACCACTTCCATCCAGTTTGAATGAGAGACATGAAATCACAGATGCAGCATTTCTTGCAACAAGAGATACAAATTTTTCAAAACGTCATCCAGTAATCGATAGCGTTGAATGACTAGATATTTGATTGTGGACTGTTTCCAGTTCAAGGATACTTTCTACACAGAATAATAACACTAGCAAAGAGCTAGTGCCAGCTATCCGTGGTAGCACAAGGATGGTTTTGTGCTCAACTGAAATCCAGCTGAATACAGAATTGTGTAGGAAACAGTTAATATGGTGATAGAATAGAAACAGTAGCAAACATGAACCAAATCATGCCATGAATGCCTAAACTACCAATGTAAATTTTGGAAGAATGATCATACCACTTTACTGCTTTTTGAAGTATGAATATTTTAGTGTATATGCTGTAGACCACAAACCGTATAAAGAGTCTCAAATAAGTTGGCTGGATAAAGCCTGCTGTGCATGTCTTTATACTCAAAGACTGATGATGCAATTCGAATATGCGTCCCCACCAAATCTCATATTTAATTATATTTCCTAATGTGGAAGGTGGATCCTGGTATAAGGCGATTGATTTATGAAGGCAAATTTCTCATGAATGGTTCGGCACCATCCCCTTGTACCATCCTCACAATCATGAGTGACTTCTCCTGAGATCTGGCCACTGAAAACTCTACGTCACCTCCCTACTCTGCGTGTTTTCCTCTTGCCAAGTGAGACAACTCACTCTTTCTTTGCCTTGTACAAAGATTGAAAGATTTCTGAGGCCTCCCAGAATCAGAAGCCCTGTGCTTCCTGTCAACCCTGCAGAACCATGAGCCAATTAAACCTCTTTTTCAAAATGAATCAAACAGAAAATGGCAAATGACGATTGCAGCATTGCTATAAACATACCTGAAAATGTGGAAGCAGCTTTGTAACTAGGTAATGGGCAGAGGTTGGAAGAGTTTGGAGGGCTCAAAAGAAGACAGATGCGAAAATTTTTGGACTATCTTAGAGACTGGTTAAATGGTTGTGATAAAAATCCTGGCAGAAACATGGACAGTGAAGGCCAGGTTGAGGAGGTCTCAGATAGAAATAAGAAGCTTTCTGGAAAACGTCTTCCTTTTGAATATGGAAAGCTTACACAATGCCTGTACCATCATTATACGTTAGAAGCTGTGAACTTGCTTTTTATTTCAGAGGCTCGTAGGAAAAAGAGACTGTAGCCTTGACTCAGATGAGACTTTGGACTTTGTAAGTTTGAGTTAATGCTGAAATGAGTTAAGACTCATTCTGGCAAGGCATGATTGTATTTTGCAATGTGAGAAGGACATGACGTTCATGGGGTCAGGGACAGAATAATATGGTTTGTCTCTGTGTCCCTATCAAAACCCATGTGGAATTATACTCCCTAATGTTAGAGGTGGGGCCTAGGTGGAAAAAGATTTAGTTATAAAAGGGTATGGGTAGATTCTTCACGAATGATAAAGGACCATCACCTTGATGCTGTCCTCCTGATAGTGAGTGAGTTCTCATGAGATCTGGTTGTTCAAAAGGCTGTGGAACCTCTTTCCTCACTCTGTCTTCCTCCTACTCCTGCCTTAGGAGATATCTCATTGTCTTGGCTTCTCGTATAATTAGGAGGCTTCTTGATTCCTCCCAGAAACAGAAGACACTATGCTTCCTTCACAGCTTGCAGAACAGTGATTCAATTAAACCCCTTTCATTTACAATAATACAGAAAATTAGAACTGCAGAGAGAGCTGTGAAATATCTTCAAGGCCTTTTTCCCTTTGTCTTGGCTATTAGCACAGGGCTTCTTTATATGCAAATTTTTGAAGTCTTCTTGAATTTTTCCCCTTAAATGGGGTTTTGTGTTATTGCTACATAGCCAACCTGCTATAGAGATACCTGAAAAAGTAGAAGCAGGCTCAGTAGTGGGTAGCAAACAAAGATTGGGAGGGTTTGGAGGGATTAGAGCATGACAGAAAGATGAGGGAGTGGGAGGAAGTGATTTAATCATGGATGGGCAGGGGTGGGTGTGGACGGAAAAAGGGGTGGGTAGGGTGGGAATGAGTAGGCTGGCTGTAGGGTGGTGGGAGGGTGGTGGGTAGTAGGAAGGGGGAGTAGCCTGCTGCAGAGGCAGAACCTCATGGAAAACCATTACTAGGGCAGTGCACCTGTGGCTTTGCAGGTTTGAGCCCCCATGGCTGCTCTCATGGACTGGACCAGTGTTGAGTGCCTGTAGCTTTTCCACACTGAGGGTGCAAGCTGTTGGTGGGTCTCTGAATCTGGGATCTGGAGGGTGGTAGCCCGCGATGTGGGGGCTCCAAGTCCGTATTTTCCTTCTGCAGTGCCCTAGTAGAGGTTTCCCAAGAACTCTGTGTCTGCAGCAGGCTGCTGCTTGGAAACAGTGGGAGGTGGGGGTGGGAGGCAGATCCTTCACCAATGGTTAAGCACCATCTTCTTGATGCTGACCTAGTGACAGTGCGTTTTCATGAGATCTGGTTGTATAACAAGGTGTGGCACCTCTTTCCTCTCTGTCTTGCTTCTACTCCAGCCATATGAAACATCTCCTTGCCCCTTGGCCTTCTGGTATGGTTGTGAGGCTTCCTGAGACTTCCCAGAAGCAGAAGCTGCTATGCCTCCTTTACAGCCTGCTGAACCATGAGCCAGTTAAACCTCTTTTCTTTATGATCATACAGAAAATTAGTGCTATGAAGTGGAGCTATGAAGTGCCTTCAAGGGCCTTTCCCCTTTTCTTGGCAACCAGCACTCAGCTCCTTTTCATGCAAATATCTGAAGCCTTCATGAATTTTCTCCCTGAAAGTGGACTTTTCTTCTTTTACCACACTGCCAGGTTATGATAAAGATAGCTGACAGTGTAGAAGCAGGTTCAGAAGTGGGTAAAAGACAGAGGTCAGGAGAATTGGGAAAGCTTGGAAGACAGCAAGATGAGGAAAATTTGACCACTGTAGAGAACTGTTAAATACTTGCGATCAGAAGGCTGACAGAAGGATAAACACTGAAGTCCAGACTCAAAAGGTCTCAGATGAAAATTAGGAATTTCCTGTGAACAGGAGCCAAGGTTACATTTGATTGGCCTTAGCAAAGAACGTGGCTGCACGGTGACCCTGCCCTGGAGATCTGTGAAACTATGAACTTGGGGGTGATGATTCAGGATGTATCTGGTGGAATGAATATCTAGGCAGCATAGCACAAGAGGTGTCCTGCCTGCATTGCACAGCCTGTGTTCTTATGTGTGACCTAAGAAATGATTTCAAGTTGGAACTTCTATTTCAATGAGAAGTGGAGACCTAAAGTTTGGAAAATCTGCAGCCTGGCCAAGTGGTCAAAAAGAAAAGCTGATTTTTAGGGGGAAAATTCAAGACGGCTTAGGGTATCTGTATAAAAAGAAGCCCAGTACAAATAGCCAAGACAATGGGAAAAAGGCCTTGAAGGCATTTCAGGTTCCTCTGCAGCAGCCCTTGCTGTCACAGGCCCTAGGGCCTGGCAGAGAAAAATGGTTTCCTGGGGAAGCTTCATGGCCTCATTGCTCTGTGCACCCTCAGGACACTGCTGGCTGCATTCCTGCAGCTCCAACTCCAGCCATGGCTCAAAGATGCACAGGTACAGCTTGGGTTACTGCTTCAGAGGTGGCTCCAAGCCTTGATGGTTTCCATATAATGATAAGCCAGCAGGTGTACAGAGTAAGAGACTAGAGGCTTGGGAGCCTCTGTCTAGACTCCAGAAGACGCACAGAAATGCCTGGATGTCCAGGAAAGAAGCTTTTCCAAGAGGCAGGGCCTCTTGGGAAACCTCTACTAGGGGAACAAAGAAGGGACATATAAGATTGAAGCCCCCACACAGGGAGGCATCATTCTCCAAACCCCAGATTCATAGACCCACAAACAGCTTGCACCCTCAGTATGGAAAAGCTACAGGCACTCAACACCAGCCCTGTCCATCAGGGCAGCTGCAGGGGCTGAACACTGCAAAGCCACAGGTGCAGATCTGCCCAAGGCCTTGGGAGCCCAGCCCTCACACCCCTGTGCCATGGATTTGGGGCAGGGTTTCAAAAAGGATGATTCTGGAGCTGTAGGATCGAGTGACTGGCCTGCTGGGTTTTGGACATTTATGTATCCTATGAGTCCCATCTGTGTTTTGTGCTTCTTTCTAGCAATTCTTTTTTCTATTGGTTGAGAATGTTACCCATTGCTTGTACAATCATTGTACCTTGGAAGTAGTTAAGTTGCTTTATAATTCAGAGACTCATGGCAGAAGGGACTGTAGACTTGTCTCAGATAAGACTTTGGGCTTTGGACATTTGAGTAAATGCTGGAATGTGTTAAGATTTGGGGGACTGTAGGAAAGGCATCATTGTATTTTGCAATGTGAGAAAGACATGAGATTTGGGGGACCCGGGACAGAGTAATATGATTTGGCTCTGTGTCTCTCCCAAAACTCATGTGGAATTTTAATGGGGAATGTTAAAGGTGGGGGCTGGTGGAAGGTGATTTAATCATGGTGGAGAGTGGAGGTTGGATGGGAGGGATGGGGAGAGTTGGAGGGTATTGGGGGGGGTGGTGGGAAGAGTTGGGAGGGATTGTTTGGTTGGGGTTATGGGTAAAAGGCAGGAGTGGGGGTGGATCCTTCACAAATGATTAAACACCACCTCCTTAATGCTGCCCTTCTGAGAGTGAGTTCTCTTCATGATTTTGGAGCTGTGAGATTGAATGAACACTGTCCTGCTGGGTTTTGGGTGTGCATTGGGCCTATGGTCCCACTTGTGTTATTTTTCTTGGAAATTTCTTCCCTTTGGATTGAGAAAACTTACCCAATACCTGTACCATCATTGTACCTCGAAATAAATGAATGCCATTTTAACTTCAGGGACTCATAGGCAGAAGAGACTGTAGCCTTGTCTCAGATGAGACTTAACTGTTCACATCTGAGTTAATGCGAGAATGAGTTAAGGCTTTTGGAAACTTTTGAAAAGGCATGATTGTATTTTACTGTGTGAGAAGTGCATGAGATTTGGGGGGATCAGGGTCAGCATAATATGATTTGGCTGTGTGCCTCTAGAAAAACACACGTGGAATTATAATCCCAAATGTTGGAGGTGGGGCCTGGTGGGAGATTATTTAATCATGGGTGGGAGGTGTGGGGGTGGGAGAAAAAAGGGGTGGGTAGGGTGGGGAAAAGTAGGCTGGCTGTAGGGTGGTGGGAGGGTGGTGGGTAGTAGGAAGGGGGAGTAGCATGCTGCAGAGGCAGAGGCTGATGGAAAACCTCTACCAGGGCAGTGCACCTGTGGCTTTGCAGGCGTTAGCCCCCATGGCTCCCCTTATGGCCTGGGCTGGTATTGAGTGCCTATAGCTTTTCCATACTGAGGCTGTGAACTGTTGGTAGGTCTATGAATCTGGGGTCTAGAGGATGGTGGCCCCCTGCATAGCAACTCAAAGCCCTTGTTTTCCTTCTGCACTGCCATAGAACAGGATTTCCAAGAGGCTCTGTCTCTGCAGCAGGCTTCTGTCTGGAAACAATAGGGGGTGGAGGTGTGTTGTGGGGTGGCTCCTTCACCAATGGTTAAGCACCATCTTCTTGATGCTGACCTAGTGACAGTGAGTTCTCATGAGATCTGGTTGTATAACAGGCTGTGATGCCTCTTTCCTCTCTCAGTCTTTCTCCTACTCATGCCATATGAAACATTTCATTGCTGCTTTCCTTCTGGTATGATTGGGAGGTTTCCTGAGTCTTCCCAGAAGCAGAAGCCACCATGCTTTCTTTACAGCCTGCAGACCCATGAGCCAATGAATCCCCTTTTCATTATTACCACACAGAAAATAAGTACTGCAAAGTGGAGCTATGAAAGATCTTCAAGGACTTTTCCCCATTGTCTTGGCTATCAGCACTGGGCTTCTTTTTAACGCAAATATCTGAAGCCTTCTTGAAGTTTCCCCTGGGGGAGAGTGGAGGTTGGATGGGGGGGATGGGGAGAGTTGGAGGGTATTGGGGGGGTGGGGAGAGTTGGGGGGGATTGTTTTTGGGTTTACGCGTGAAAGGCAGGAGTGCCAAACTGCAACAAAGATAGCTGAAAGTGTAAAGCAGTTTCAGAAGTGGGTAACAGCCAGAGGTTGGAGAGTTTGGAGAGCTTGAAAAAAGACAGGAAGATGAGGGAAAGTTTGGACCATTGTAGAGACTTGTTAAATAGTTTTGATTAAAATGCTGACAGAAGGAAGGACAGTGAAGGTCAGGCTTACAAGGTCTCAGATGAAAATGAAGAACTTACAGGGAACAGGAGCCAAGGTTACTTTTGTTTTGCTGTAGCAAAGAACGTGGCTGCAGGGCGATCTTGCCCTTAAGATCTGTGAAACTTTGAACTTGAGGGTGATGATTTAGTGCATATCTGGTGGAATGAACTTCTAGGCACCATAGCACAAGAGGGATCTTGTCTGCATCAAACAGCCTGTGCTCTTATGTGTGACTGAGGAAATGACCTCAAGTTGGAATTTCTATTTAAATGGAAAGCAGAGCTCAAAAGTTTGGAACATTTGCAGCCTGGCCAAGTGGTCAAAGAGAAAAGCTGATTTTCAGGGGAAAATTCATGAAGGCTCCAGAAATTTGCATAAAATGGAGGCCAGTGCTAATAGCCAAGACAATGTGGGGAAAAGCCTTGGAGGCATTTCAGAGATGTTTGCAGCAGCCCTTGCTGTCACAGGCCCTGGGACTTAGGAGAGAAGAATGGTTTCCTGGGCTAGCCCCATGGCCCTGCTGCTGTGTGCAGCCTCAGGACACTGCTGCCTGCATCCCAGCAGCCCCAGCTCCTGCTCTGACCTTGGCTGAAAGATGCACAGGTACAGCTTGGGTCACTGCTTCAGAGGGTGCAAGCTATAGGCCTTGGTGACTTCTATATAGTGTTAAGCCAGTGGGTGCACGGAGCACTAGTCCAGAGACTTGGGAGCCTCCATATAGATTTTGGAAGATGTATGAAAATGCCTGAGTGTCCAGACAGAAGGCTGCCCAAAAGGCAGAGTCTCATGGGAAACCTCTACTAGGGCAGTGCAGAAGGAAAATATGAGGTTGGAGCCCCCACACTGGAGGCCACCATCGGGCAGATCCCAGATTCATAGACCCAACAAAAGCTTCATACCCTCCATGGGTTAAAAACTCCAGGCACTCAACACCAGCACAACCCATGAGGGCAGCTGCGGGGGCTGAACACTGCAAAGCCACAGGTGCAGAGCTGCCCAAGGCCTTGGGAGCCCAGCCCTCACACCCTTGTGCCCTGGATGTGGGACAAGGATTTAAAAAGGATGACTTTGGAGCTGTAGGTTTGAAAAACTGGCCTGCTGGGTTTTGGATTTTCATGGGACCTGTAAGTCCCACTTGTATTTTATTCTTCTATCTGGTGAAAATCTTCCTTTTGGCTGGGAATTCTTACTCAATGCCTGGACAGTTGTACCTTGGAAGTAGTTAACTTACTTTGTATTTCAGAGGCTCAGGGGCAGAAGAGACTGCAGCTTTGTCTCAGATGAGACTTTGGGCTTCAGACATTTGAGTAAATGCTGGAATGAGTTAAGACCTTGGGGGTCTTAGCCAAGACGATGGGGAAAAGTCACTGAAGGCATTTCATAGCTTCACTTCACAGTACTAATTTTCTGTATGATCATAACAAAAAGGAGTTTAATTGGCTCATGGTTCTGCAGGCTGTAAAAAACATAGTGGCTTGGGGAAATGGCAGGTAAGGCATCACTGTATTTTGCAAAGTGAGAAGGACATGAGATTTGGGGAGGCAGGGAGAGAATAATAAGATTTGGTTGTGTATCCCTACAGAAACTCATGTGGAATTGTAATCAAAATGTTAAAAGTGGGGCCAGGTGGAAGGTGATTTAATGATGGAGGGTGGTGGGTGTTAGAAGGTTTGGATTGAGGAGAATGGGGGGATTATGGTGGGGGAGAGGGGTGAGAGGTGGGGGTGGGGGTGATCCCTCACAAATGGTTAAGCACCATCTCCTTAATGCTTTCCTCATGATGGTGAGTTCTCGTGATGGTTTTGGAGCTGTAAGATTGAATGGATACTGGCTTCCTGGGTTTTGGACTTGCATTGGCCCTGTGATCTCATTTGTGTTATTTTCCTGGTAACCCTCTACCCTTTGGATTGAGAAAACTTACCCAATGCCTCTACCATCATCATACCTTAAAAGAAAAGAACTCCCTTTTAAATTCAGGGACTCATAGGCAAAAGGGACTGTAGCCTTTTCTCAACTGAGATCTTGAACTTTTTACATTTGAGTTAATGCTGAAATGACTTAAGACTTTTGCCAACTTTTGAAAAGGCGTGATTGTATTTTACTCTGTGAGAAGGATATGATATTCAGGGGATCAGGGTCAGAATAATATGGTTTAGCTGTGTATCCCTACCTAAACTCATGTGGAATTGTAATCCCGAATGTTGCAGGTGGGGCCTGGTGGGAGGTGATTTATTCATGGATGGGAGAGGGGTGGGGCTGGAAGTACAAAGAGGTGGGTTAGGTGGGGAGGAGTAGGCTGGCTGTAGGGTGGCGTGTAGTGGGAGGAGAGTAGCCTGCTGCAGAGGCAGAGGCTCATGGAAAGTCTCTACTAGGGCAGTGCACCTGTGGTTTTGCAGGCTTTAGCCCCCATGCTGCTCTCATGGGCTGGGCTGGTGTTGAGTGCCTGTAGCTTTTCCACACTGAATTTGGGAGCTGTTGGTGGGTCTATGAATCTGGGATCTGGAGGATGGCGGTATCCTGTGTGGGGGCTCCAAACCCATATTTTCCTTCTCACTGCCCTAGTAGAGGTTTTCCAAGAGGCTCTGCCTCTGCCTCAGGTTTCTGCTTGGAAACAGTCGGGGGTGGATATGGGGTGGGGGGTGGATCCTTCACCAATAGTTAAGCACCATCTTCTTGATGCTGATCTCCTCATAGTGAGCTCTCATGAGATCTAGTTGTATAACAGGATATGGCCCTTCTTTCCTCTCTCTGTCTTGCTTCTGCTCCTGCCATATGAAACATTTCATTGCCTCTTGGCCTTCTGGTATGATTGGAAGGCTTCCTGAGTCCTCCACAAGAAGCAGAAACCACTATGTTTTCTTTACAGCCTGAAGAACTGTGAGTTAATTAAACCTCTTTTCTTTATGTACATACAGAAAATTAATGCTGCAAAGTGAAGCTATGAAATGCCTTCTAGGCTTTCCCCTGAATCTTTTGGCTATTAGCACTGGGCTTTTTTAAATGCAAATATTGGAGGCCTTCTTGAAGTTTCCCCTGATAATGGACTTTTCTTCTTTTACCACATTGCCAGGCTGCGACAAAGATAGCTGACAATGTAGAAGCAGGTTCCGAATTGGGTAATGGCCAGAGGTTAGAGAGTTTGGAGAGCTTGGAAGAAGACAGGAAGATGAGGGAAAGTTAGGACCATTGCAGAGACTTGTTAAATAGTTGTGATTAAAAGGCTGACAGAAGGATGGAGAGTGAAGGCCAGGCTTAGAAGGTCTCAGATGAAAATGAGGAACTTACTGGGGACAGGAGCCAAGGATTTTTGTTTTGTCTTAGCAAAGTAATTGGCTACACAGCGACCCTTCCAGGGAGCTCTGTGAAACTTTGAACTTGAGGGTGGTGATTTAGGGTGTATCTGGTGGAATGAACTTCTAAACAGCAAAGCTCAAGAGTTGTCCTGCATACATTGAATAGCCTGTGCTCTTACATGTGATCAAAGAAATGACCATAAGTTGGAACTTACATTTAAATGAAAAGCACAGCTTAAACCTTTGGAAAATTTGCAACCTGGCCAAATGGTGAAAAAGAAAAGCTGATTTTCAGGGGGAAAATCAAGAAGGCTTTGGATATTTGCATAAAAAGGAGTCCAGTGCTAATAATTCAAGACAATGGGAAAAAGTCCTTGCAGGTATTTCAGAGACCTTTGTAGCAGCCTTGCTGTCACTGGCCCTAGGGCTTAGGAGAAAGGAATGGTTTCCTGTGTGCAGCCTCAGGACACTGCTGCCTGCATCCCTGCAGCTCCAGCTCCAGCTCCAGCCATGGCTGAAAGATGCACAGGTACAGCTTGCATCACTGCTTCAGAGGATGCAAGCTCCAAGCATTGGTGGCTTCCACATAGTGTTAAGCCAGCAGGTGCACAGAGCACAGGACTAGAGGCTTCAGAGCCTGCATCTAGACTCTAGAGGATGTATCAGAAAGCCTGAGTGTCCAGCCCGAAGCTCTTCCAAGAGGCAGAGCCTCATGGTAAACCTCTACTCAGGCAGTACAGAAGAAGAGTATAGGGTTGGAGTCCCCATACCGGGATGTGCCATTTTCTAGACCCCAGTTTTGTAGACCCACCAACTGCTTGCACCCTTAGTGTTGAAAACTACAGGCACTCAACACCAGCCCAGCCCATGAGGGCAGTTGTAGGGGAAAGTTTCTGCAATGCCACAGGTGTAGAGCTGCCCAAGGCCTTGGGATCCCAGCCATCACAGCACCCTGTGCTCTGGATGTGAACATAGATTCCAAAAAGAAGATTTGGAGCTGTAGGATGGAATGACTGGCCTGCTGGGTTTTTGACTTGCATGAGGTCTGTAAGTCCCATCTGTATTTTGTGCTTTTTGGCAAATTTCTTCTTTTTGGCTTGGAATGCTTACCCAATGCCTGTACAATCATTGTACCTTGGAAGTACTTAACTTGCTTTGTATTTCAGAGGCTCAGGGGCAGAAGGGATGACAGCCTTGTCTCAGAAGAGACTTTGGGCTTTGAACATTTGCGTAAATGCTGGAATGAGTTAAGACATTGGGGGACTGTAGAGAACGCATCATTGTATTTTGCAGTGTGAGAAGGACATGAGATTGGTGGGGGCAAGGGGAGAATAATATGATTTGGCTCTGTGTCCCTACCAAAACTCATGTGGAATTGTAATGAGGAATGTTAAACGTGGGGCTCGGTAGAAGGTGATTTAATCATGATGGACAATGTGGTTGGCAGATCCTTCACAGATGGTTAAATACCATCTCCTTAATGCAGTCTGTGTGATAGTGAGTTCTCATGATAAATGAATGCTGTCCTGCTGGGTTTTGGACTCGCATTGGGCCTGTGTCACAGTTGTGTTTTTTTTTCTGGGAAAATCTTCCCTTTGGATTGAGAAATCTTACCCAGTGCCTGTACATCATTGTAACTTGAAGGAAAAGAACGCCCTTTTACATTCAGGTACTCATAGGCAGAAGGGATGGCAGCCTTGTCTTGAATGAGACTTGAACTTACCACATTTGAGTTACTGCTGGAATGAGTTAAGACTTTTGGAAACTTTTGAAAAGACATGTTTTTATTTTTCTCTGTTAGAAGGACATGAGATTTGGGGGTGTCAGGGTCAGAATAATATGGTTTCACTGTGTTTCCCAAAAAAACTCATGGGGAATTGTATTCCTGAATGTTGGAGGTGGGGCCTGGTGGGAGGTGATTTAATCATAAATGGGAGGTTGATAGTGGTGGAAGGAAAAACCAGTGGGTAGGGTGGGGAGGAGTAGGCTGGCAGTAGGGTGGTGAGAGGGTGGTAGGCAATAGAAAGGGGGAGTAGCCTGCTGCAGAGGCAGAGGCTCATGGAAAACCTCTACTAGGGCAGTGCACCTGTGGCTTTGCAGGGTTTAGCCCCCATGGCTGCTTTCATGGGCTAGGCTGGTGTTGAGTGCCTGTAGCTTTTCCATACTGAGAATGCAAGCTATTGGTGGGCTTATGAATCTGGGGTCTGGAGGATGGAAACCTCCTGCGTGGGCCCTCCAAGCCCTTGGTTTTTTTTTTTTTTTTTTTTTTTTCCTGCACTGCCCTAGTAGAGGTTTTCCAAGAGGCTCTGCCTCTGCCTCAGGCTTCTGCTTGGAAACAGTGGCGGGGGGGGGGGGGCAGATCTTTCACCAATGGTTAAGCATCATCTTCTTGATGCTGACCTTGTGATACGTAGTTCTCAGGAAATCTGGTTGTATAATAAGGTGTGGCACCTTTTTCCTCTCTCTGTCTTGTTTCCACTTCTGCCATATAAAACATAGCGTTGCTGCTTGGTCTTCTGGTATGATTGGGAGGTTTCCTGGGTCCTCCCAGAAGCAGAAGCCTCTGTGATTTATTTAAAGCTTTCAGAACCATGAGCCAGTTCAACCTCTTTTCTTTCTGATTATACAGAAAATTTGTGCTGTGAAGTAGAGCTATGAAATGCCTTCCAGGCCTTTTCCCTATTGTCTTGGTAATCAGTACTCAGCTTCTTTTCAGACAAATATCTGAAACCTGTATGAATTTTTCTCCTGAAATGGACTTTTCTTCTTTTACCACATGCCAGGCTGCAACAAACATAGCTGAAAATGTAGAAGCAGGTTGAGAAGTGTGTAACAGCCAGAGATTGGAGAGTTTGGAGGTCTTGGAAGAAGACAGGAAGATGTGGAAAAGTTTGGACCAGTGTAGAGACTTGTTAAATAGTTATAATTAAAAAGATGACAGAAGGATGGACAGTGATGGCCAGGCTTAGAAGGTCTCACATGAAAATGAGGAGCTTGCTGGGACCAGGAGCCAAGGTCACTTTCATTTTGCCTTAGCAAAGAACGTGACTGCATGATGCTCCTAACCTGGAGACCTGTGAAACTTTGAACTTGAGGGTGATGATTTAGAGTGTATCTGGTGGAATGAACTTTTAGGCAGCAAAGCTCAAGAGGTGTCCTGTCTGTGTCGAACAGCCTGTGGTCTTACATGTGACCAAAGAAATGACCTCAAGGTGAAACTTACATTTAAATGAGAAGGAGAGCTTAAAAGTTTGGGAAGTTTGCAGGTTGGCCAAATGGTCAAAAAGAAAAGCTGATTATCAATGGGAAAGTTCAAGAAGATTTCAGAAATTTGCATAAAATGGAGTTCAGTGCTAATAGCCAATACAATGTTAAAAAGGCCTTGAAGGCATTTCAGAGACTTTTGCAGCAACCCTTGCTGTCACAGGCCCCGAGGCCTGGGATAAAAGAATGGTTTCCTTCTCCAGCCCCATTGCCCTGCTGCTGTGTCCATCCTCAGGACACTGCTGGCTGCGTTCCTGAAGCTCTAGCTCCAGCCATGGCTGAAAGATGCACAGATACAGCTTGAGTCACTGCTTCAGAGGGTGCAATCTACAAGCCTTGGTGGCTTCCACATAGTGTTAAGCGAGCAGGTACACAAAGACCAAGACTAGAGGCTCGGAATCCTTCATGTAGACTCCAGAGTATTTACAGAAAAACCTCGGTGTCCAGGTCGAAACTTTTCCAAGAGGCAGAGCCTCATGGGAATCCTTTACAAGGGCAGTACAGAAGGAATATATAGGGTTGGAATCCCCACACAGGGAGCACCATTCTGCAAACACCAGATTCATAGACTCACTAACAACTTGGACCCTCATTGTGGATAAACTACAGGTACTCAGCACCAGCCCAGCCCATGAGTGCAATTGTGGGGGTTAGACCCTGCAAAGCCACAGGTGCAGAGCTGCCTAAGGCCTTGGGAGCCCAGGGATCACCACTGTGCTCTGGATGTGGGATCTGGATTTTTTAAAAAGTGATTTGGAGCTGTTGGGTTCAATGACTGGTCTGCTGGGTTTTTGACTTGCGTGGGGTCTTTTAGTCCCATCTGTGTTTTGTGCTTCTTTCTGGCAAATTTCTTCCTTTTGGCTGGGAATGCTTACCCCAATACCTGTACACAATCATTGTACCTTGGAAGTACTTAACTTGCTTTGTATTTCAGAGGCTCAGGGACAGAAGGGATGGCAGCCTTGTCTCAGAAGAGACTTTGGGCTTTGGACGTTTGAGTAAATGCTGGAATGAGTTAAGACATTGGGAAACAGTAGAGAAGGCATCATTGTATTTTGCAGTGTGAGAACAACATGAGATATGGGGGGGTCAGGATCAGAATAATAGGATTTGGCTCTGCATCCCTACCAAACTCATGTGGAATTGTATTGGTGAATGTTAAAGGTGGGTCCCAGTGGGAGGTGATTTAATCATGGAGAAGAGTGGGGGTTGGAGGTAGGGGTGTGAGGAGAATGGGGGAGATTATTTTGTGGTTGGGGGTGAAAGATGAGGGTGGGGGGGCAGATCATTCACAAATGTTTAAACACTATCTCCTTAATGCTGTTCACATGACAGTGAGTTCTCTTGATGACTTTTGCAGCTGTGAGATTGAGTGAATACTGTCCTGCTGGGTTTTGGACTTGCATTGGGCCTGTGGGCCCATTTGTGTTATTTTTCTGGGAAATTTCTTCCCTTTGGACTGAGAAAGCTTACCCAATGCCCATACCATCATTTTACCTTGAAAGAAAAGAACTCTGTTTTAAATTCAGGGACTCATAGGCAGAAGGGACTGTAGCCTTGTCTCAGGTGAGACTTTGAATTTTTTACATTTGGAATGAGTTAACACTTTTGGAAACTTTTGAAAAGTCATGATTGCATTTTGCTCTGTGATAAGGACATACGATTCTGGGATATCAGAGTCAGAATAATATGGTTTTGCTGTGTGTCCCTATGAATCTCATGTGGAATTGTAATCCCTAATGTTGAAGCGGGTGACTTAATTATGGACAGGAAGTTGGTGGTGGTGGAAGGCAAAAGGGATGGGTAGGATTGGGAGGAGTGGGTTGGCAGTAGGGTGGTGGGAGGGTGGGTGGTAGTAGGAAGGGGGAGTAGCCTGCTGCAGAGTGAGAGGCTCATGGAAAGCCTCTACTAGGGCAGTGCACCTGTGGCTTTGCAGTGTTTAGCCCCTCAGCTGTTCTCATGGGCTGGTTGGTATTAAGGGCCTGTAGCTTTTCCACACTGAGGGTACAAGCTGTTGGTGGGTCTGTGAATCTGGGGTCTGGAGGTTGGTGGCCACCTGGGTGGGGGCTCCAAGCCCATATTTTCTTTCTGTACTTCCATAATAGAAGTTTTCCAAGAGGCTCTTCATCTGCTGGAGGCTTCTGCCTGGAAACAGTTGGAGTTGGGGTGTGGGTCATATCCTTCACTAATGTTTAGGCACCATCTTCATGATGCTGACCTTGTGATAGGGAGTTCTCTGAGATCTGGTTGTATAATAGGGTGTGACATCTTTTTTCCTCTCTTGTTCTTGCTCCTACTTCTACCATATGAGACATCTCATTGCCCCTTGACATTCTGGTATGATTGGGAGGCTTACTGAGTCCTCTCAGATGGAGAAGCCACTGTGCTTCCTTACAGCCTGCAGAATCATTAACAATTAAACCTCTTTTCTTTATGATCATAGAGAAAATTGGTACTGCAAAGTGGAGCTATTGAACTTTTGAAAAGGCATGATTGTATTTTACTCTGTGATAAGGACATGAGATTCTGGGATAGCAGGGTCAGAATAATATGGTTTGGCTGTGTGTCCCTGTAAAAATTCATGTGAAATTGTAATTCCAAATGTTGAAGGTGGGGCCTGGGGAAGATGATTTAGTTATGGATTGGAGGGGGTTGGAGTGGAAGGAAAAGGGTTGGTTAAGGTGGGGAGGAGTAGGCTGGCAGTAGGATGGTGTGAGGGTGGTGGGTAGTAGGAAGGGGGAGCAGCCTGCTGCAGAGGCAAAGCCTCATGAGAAATCTCTACTAGGGCAGTGCACCTGTGGCTTTGCAGGGTTTAGCCCCTGCCACTGCTCTCATGGGCTGGGCTGGTGTTGAGTGCCTGTAGCTTTTCCATACTGAGGGTGTGAGCTGTTGGTGGGCTTATGAATCTGGGGTCTGGAGGTTGGTGGCCATCTGTGTGGGGGCTCCAAGCCCATATTTTCCTTCCACACTTCTCTAGTAGAGGTTTTTCAAGAGGCTCTGCCTCTGCATCAGGTTTCTGCCTAGAAACAGTGGGAGTTGGGGGTGAGTGGTTGATCCTTCAGCAATGATTAAGCACCATTTTCATGATGCTGACCTTGTGATAGTGAGTTTTCATGATATCTGGTTGTATAATAGGGCATGGCACCTTTTTCTTCTCTCTGTGTTGCTCCTCGTCCTGCCACATGAATCATCTCATTGCCCCTCGACATTCTGGTATGATTGGGCGGCTACCTGAGTCCTCCAAGATTCAGAAGCCACTAGGCCTCCTTACAGCCTACAGAATCGTGAGCCAATTAAACATCTTTCCTTTATGATTCTAGAGAAAATTAGTAGTGCAAAGTGGAACTATTAAATGTCTTCAAGGCCTTTTCCCTATTGTCTTGGCAATCGGCACTCAGCTTCTTTTCATTCAAGTATCTGAAGCCTTCTTGAATTTTCCCCCTGAAAATGGACTTGTCTTCCTTTACCACACTGCCAGGCTGTGGCAAAGATAGCTGATAATGTAGAAGCAGATTCAGAAGGGGGTAGCAGACAGAGTTCGGGAGAGTTTGGAGGGCTTCCAAGACAAGAAGATGAGGGAAAGTTTGGATCTTTATAAAGAATTGTTAAATACTTGTGATCAGAAGGCTCACGGGAAAATGGTCAATGAAAGCTAGACTTAGAAGGTCTCAGATGAAAATGAGGAACTTAATGGGAACAGAAGCCAAAGTTACTTTTGTTTTGCCTTAGCAAAGAATGTGGCTGCACAGTGACCCTGCCCTGGAGATTTGTGAAACTTTGAGCTTGAGGGTGATGACTTACTGAGTATCTGGTGGAATGAACTTCTGGGCAGCAAAGCTCAAGAGGTGTCCTGTCTCCATGGAACAGCCTGTGCTCTTATGTGTGATGGAGGAAATGACCTCTTGATGGGACTTACATTAAATGAGTCACAACTCGTACATTAAATGAGAAACAGAACTAAAAAATTTGGAAAATTTGCAGCCTGGCCAAGTGGTCAAAAAGAAAAGCTGATTTTCCGGGGGAAAATTGAGGAAGGCTTCAGAAACTTGCATGAAAAGGAGCCCAGTGCTAATAGGCAAGACAATAAGGAAAAGGCCTTGAAGGCCTTTCAGAGACCTTTGCAGAAGCCCTTGCTCTACAGGCCCTGGGGCCTAGGAGAGAAGAATGGTTTTCTGGGCCAGTTCCATGACCCCCCTTTATATGCAGCCTCAGGATACTGCTGCCTGCATACCTGCAGCTCCAGCTCCAGCTCCAGCTCCAGCTCCAGCTCCAGCCATGGCTGAAAGATGCACAGGCACAGCTTGGGTGACCCAAGCTACAGATGGTACAGACTAGAAGCCTTGGTAACTTCCTCACAGTGTTAAGTCACTGGTGGATGGAGCATGAGACTAGAGGCTTGGGATCCTCTCTATAGATTTTGGAAGATGTATGCAAATGCCTGGGTGTCCAGGCAAAAGCATCCCAAAAAGGCACAGCCTTATATGAAACTTCTACTAGGGCAGTGCGGAAGGAAAATACGGGGTTGGAGCCCCCACACTGGAGGTCACCATCATGCAGATCCCAGATTCATAGATCCCCCCCACCCCCCGCCAACAACTTGTATCCTCAATGTGGAAAAGTCACAGGCACTCAATACCAGCCCAGCCCATGAGGACAGCCGTGGGGCATAAACCCTGCAAAGCCATAGGTGTCAAGCTGCCCAAGGCCTTGGGAGCCCAGCCCTCACACCCCTGTGCCCTGGATGTGGGACAAGGTTTCAAAGAGGGTGATTTTGGAGCTGTAGGATTGAATGACTGGCCTTCTGGGTTTGGAGTTTCATGGGGCCGGTAAGTCCTATCTGTGTTTTGTTTTCTTCTGGCAAAATTCTTCCTTTTGGCTGGGAATGCTTACCCAATGCCTGTACAAGCATTATACCTTGGAAGTAGTTAACTTGCTTTGTATTTCAGAGGCTCATGGGCCTAAGCTACTGTAGCCTTGTGTCAGATGAGACTTTAAACTTTGAACATTTGTGTAAATGCTGGAATGATGTAAGATTTTAGGGGACTGTAGGGAAGGCATTGTATTTTGCAATGTGAGACGGACATGAGATTTGGGGAGCCAGGGAGAGAATAATAAAATTTAGCTCTGTGTCCCTACAAAAACTCATGTGGAATTGTAATCAGAATGTTAAAGGTGGGGCCTGGTGGAAGGTGATTTAATCACAGTGGAGACTGGGGGTTGGAAGATGGGGGTTAGGGAGAATGGGGGAATTATGGTGGGGGTTAGGGGTGAAAATTGGGGGTGGGGGGTGGGTCCTTCACAAATGATTAAACACTATCTCCTTACTGCTGTACTGTGAGTTCTCTTCATGATTTTGGAGCTCTGAGCTTGAACAGATACTGGCCTCCTGGGTTTTGGACTTGCATTGGGCCTGTGGTCCCATTTGTATTCTTTGCCTGGGAAATTTCTTTTCTTTGGACTGAAAAAGTTTACCCAATGCCTGTACTATTATTGTAGCTTGAAAGAAAAGAACATCCTTTTAAATTCAGGGACTCATAGGCAAAATGTACTGTAGACTTGTCTCAGATGAGATGTTGAATTTTTTACATTTGAGTTAATGTTGGAATGAGTTAAGACTTTTGGAAACTTTTGAAAAGGCATGAATATATTTTGCTCTGTGAGAAAGGGCATGAGACTGCGGGGGATCAGGGTCAGAATAATAAGATTTGACTGTGTTTCTTTACCAAAACTCATGCGAACTGTAATCCTTAATTTTGGAGGTGGGGCCTGGCTGGAGGTGATTTAATCACGGATGGGAGGGGGGCCGGGGGTGGAAGGAAAGGGGTGGGTAGGGCAAAGAGTAGGTTGTTAGTAGGGTGGTGAGAGGGTGGTGGGTAGTAGGAGGCGGGAGTAGCCTGCTGCAGAGGCAGAGGCTCATGGAAAGTCTCTACTAGGGCAGTGCACCTGTGGCTTTGCTGGGTGTAGCCCCCATGGCTGCTCTTATGGGCTGGGCTGGTGTTGCGTGCCTGTAGCTTTTCCATACTGAGGGTGTGAGCTCTTGGTGGGTCTATGAATCTGCAGTCTGGAGGGTGGTGGCCTCCTGTGTTGGGGTTCCAAGCCCGTATTTTCCTTCTGCACTCCCCTACTAGAGGTTCTCCAAGAGGTTCTGCCTCTGCAAGAGGCTTCTGCCTGAAAACAGTGGATGTGGTGTGGGTGGATCCTTCACCATTGGTTAATCTTCTTGATGCTGATCTCCTGTTAGTGAGATCTCATGAGATCTGGTTGTATAACAGGGTGTGGCACCTCTTTTCTCTCTCTGTCTTCCTCCTACTCCTGCCGTATGGAACATCACATTGTCGCTTGACCTTCTGGTATGATTGGGAGGCTTCCTGAATCCTCCCAGAAGCAGAAGCCACTATGCTCCCTTTACAGCCTGCAGGACCATGAGCCATTTAAACCTTTTTTTAAAATAATATTACAGAGAATTTGTACTGTAGAGTGGAGCTATGAAATGCCCTCAAGGTTTTTTTCCTTATTTTTTTACTATTAGCATTTGCCTTCTTTTATATGCAAATATCTGAAACCTTCTTGAATTTTCCCCCTGAAAATGAACTTTTCTTTTTCCACATTGCCAGGCTGCCACAATGATAGCTGAAAATGTAGATGCAGATTCAGAAGTGGGTAACGACCAGACGCTGCACAGTTTGGAGGGCTTGGAAGAAGACAGAAAGATGAGGGAAAGTTTAGACTATTGTAGAGATGTGCTAAATAGTTACAATTAAAAGAGTGACTATAGAGACTTGTTAAATAGTTACAATTAAAATGGTGACTGAAGGTTGGACAGTGAAGGCTAGGCTTAGAAGGTCTCAGATGAAAATGAACAACTTACTGGGAACAGGAGCCAAGGTTACTTTTGTTTTGCCTTAGCGAAGAATTTGGCTGGATGGTGCCCCTCCCTTGGAGTCCTCCGAAACTTTGAACTTGAGGGTGATGACTTAGGGTATATCTGGTGAAATGAACTTCTAGGCAGCAAAGCTCAAGAGGTGTCTTGTCTGTATCGTACAGCCTGTGGTCTTCTGTGTGACTGAATAAATGACCTCAAGTTGAAACTTATATTTAAATGAGATGCAGGGCTTAAAAGTTTGGAAAATTTGCAGCCTGGCCAAGTGGTCAAAAAGAAAAGCTGATTTTCCGTGGGAAAATTTGAGAAGGCTTCAGAAATTTGCATAAAATGGAGCCCAATGCTAATAGCTAAGACAGTGTTTAAAAGGTCTTGAAGGCATTTCAGGGACCTTTGCAGCAGAGCTCGTTGTCATAGGCCATGGGGACTAGGACCGAAGAATGGTTTCCTGGGTCAGTCCCATGGTTGTGCTGCTGTGTCAATCCTCAGGACACTGCTGCCTGCATCCCTGCAGCTCCAGCTCCGGCTCCAGCTCCTGCCATGGCTGAAAGATGCACAGGTACAGCTTGGGTCAGTACTTCAGGGGTGCAAGCTTCAAGCCTTGGTGGCTTTCACATAGTGTTAAGCCAGCAGGTGCACAGAGCACAAAACTAGAGGCTTGGGAGCCTTCATCTAGACTCCAGAGTATGTACAGGAAAACCTGGGTGTTCAGGCAGGAGCTTTTCCAAGAGGCAGAGCCTCATGGGAAAACTTTACTAGGGAAGTACACAAGGAACATAGGGTTGGAGCCCCCACACAGGGATGCACCATTTTCCAGACCCCAGATTCATAGACCCACCAGCTGCTTGCACCCTCAGTGTGGAAAAGCCACAGGTGCTCAACACCAGCCCAGCCCATGAGGGCAGCTGTGGGGGATAGACCCTGCATGACCACAGATGCTGAGCTGCCCAAGGCCTTGGGAGCCCAGCCATCCACCCCTGTGCTTTAGATGTGGGATGTAGATCCAGAAAAAATGATTTGGAGCTGTTGGATTCAATGACTGGCCTGCCAGGTTTTTGACTTGCATGGGGTCTGTAAGTCCCATCTGTGTTTTGTGCTTCTTTCTGGCAAAATTTTTCCTTTTGGCTGGGAATGCTTACCCAATGCCTGTACAACCATTGTATCTTGGAAGCGTTTAACTTGCTTTGTATTTCAGAGGCTCGGGGCAGAAGGGAAGGCAGCCTTGTCTCAGATGAGACTTTGGGTTTTGTACATTTCAGTAAATGCTGGAATGAGTTAAGACTTCGGGGAGAGAAGGCATCACAGTATTTTGCAGTGTGACAAGAATATGAGATTTGGGGGGACCCTGGTCAGAATAACATGATTTGGCCCTGTGTCCCTACCAATACTCTCATGGAATAGTGATGGGGAATGTTAAAAGTGGGGCCTGGCGGGAGGTGATTTAATCATGGAGAAGAGTCGGTGTTGGTGTAGGGGTGTGGGGAGAATGGGGGAGATTATTTTGTGGATGAGGGTGAAAGATGAGGGTGGGGGCAGATTCTTCACAAATGGCTACACACTATCTCCTTAATGCTGTCTGTGTGATAGTGAGTTCTCTTGATGACTATGGAGATTAAAGATTGAGTAAATACTGTCCTGCTGGGTTTTGGACTTGCCTTTGTGTTATTTTCCCGGGGAATTTCTTCCCTTTGGATTGAGAAACTTTACCCAATGCCTGTTGTACCTTGAAAGAAAAGAAATCCCTTTTAAATTCAGGGATTTATTGACAGAAGGGACTATAGCCTTGTCTCAGATGAGACTTTGAAATTTTTACATTTGGAATGAGTTAAGACTTTTGGAACTTTTGAAAAGGCATGATTGTGTTTTGCTCTGTGAGAAGGACATGAGGTTCTGGAGTATCAGGGGTCAGAATAATATGGGTTGGCTGTGTGTCCCTATAAAACTCACGTGGAATTGTAATCCTTAATGTTGGAGGTGGGGCCAGGTGGGAGGCGATTTGATGTTGGATGGGAGGGGGTTGGGGTGGAAGGAAAAGGAGGGGTAGGGTGGGGAGGAGTAGGCTGTCAGTAGGGTGGTGGGAGGGTAGGGGGTAGTAGGAAGGGGGACTAACCTGCTGCAGAGGCAGAGGCTCATGGAAAAACTACTAGGACAGTGCACCTGTGGCTTTGCAGGCTTCAGCCCCCATGGCTGCTTTCATGGGCTGGACTGGTGTTAAGTGCCTGTTGCTTTTCCATACTGAGGGTTTGAGCTGTTGGTGGGCTTATGAATCTGGGGTCTGGAGGATGGTGGCCTCCTGTGTGGGGCCTCCAAGCCCATATTTTCCTTCTGCACTGCCATAGTGGAAGTTTCTCAAGAGGCTCTGCCTCTGCAGGAGGCTTCTGCCTGGAAACAGTGGGCGGTGGTGTGGGTGGAGGATCCTTCACCAGTGGTTAATCTTCTTGACGCTGATCTCCTGATAGTGAGTTCTCATGAGATCTGGTTGTGTAACAGGATGTGGCACCTCTTTCTTCTCTCTGTTTTGCTCCTACTCCTGCCATGTGAAACATCTCATTGCCGCTTGGCCTTCTGGTGTGTTTAGGAGGGCCCTGATCAGTGTGGGCCTGCTCAGTGGACCTAGTCAGTTGGGGCTTGGTCAGTGAGGCCTATTTAGTTGGGAGCATGGTCAGCAGGGGTCTGCATAGAGAGGGTCTCATTAGGGGGATCTAGTAGTGCAGGTCTTGGTGAGTGGGGACCTAGTGGCAGACAAATGTTTGGTGTCTGGTCAGTGCAAACCTGGGCTGTGGGACTTGGTCAGTGGTGACCTGGTCAGCTGGGGCTTAGTGGTGGCCTTGTCAGCATGGGCTGGGTCACTGGTGACCAGGTTAAGGGGTGCTACTCAGTGGAGGCCTGGTCACATGGGACCTAGTCAGCAGAGGCCCTTGTCAGTGGGGCCCTGGTCAGTGGAACCTAATCAGTGGGGGCCTGGTCAGAGAGGACTTGATCAGTGGTGGCTTTTGTAGCACTGGTCTACGGGGTGACCTGGTCTGTGGGGATCTGAGCAGTGCGTGCCTGTTCAGTGGGGCCTACTCATTAGGGTCCCGTTCAGGGGCATCTGGTCACCTCAGTCCTGGTTAGTAGGGGCCTGTTCACTGGCAGCCTATTCCCTGGAGGCCTGGTCAGTGGGACTTCATCTGTGGGGCCAGGCAATAGGGTCATGATCGGTGGAACATGACCAGTGAGGCCTTGTCAGTAAGAACCTGGTCAGTGAGCACTTGTCAGTGAGGCCTTTGTCAGTGAGGCCTTGTCAGTAAGAACGTGGTCAGTGAGGCCATGTCAATGAGGCCCCTGTCAGTGAGGCCTTGTCAGGAAGAATGTGGTCAGTGAGGCCATGTCAGTGAGGCCCCTGTCAGTGAGGCCATGTCAGTGAGATCTTGTCCGTAAGGACATGGTCAGTAAGGACCTGGTCAGTGAGGCCTTGTCAGTAAAGTCCTGGTTTATGGAGTCCTAGTCATTGTGGGCGTGGCAGCGGGGGCCTGGTTAGTGGGGCCTGGTGATGGGGGTCTAATCACTGAGGATGTGGTCAAGGAGGACCTGATATGCGGGATCTGGTCAGCAGGGACCTGGTCAGTGGGGACTGCTGAGCCCTGATGGGAGATGTCAGGGGAAATGCATGTTATCAAGGTCCCTGTGGACAGCTGGGATGGCTCAGTGGTGTCCAATGGCCCAGTCAAAAGTGGACAAAGCAGGTGTTTGGATGGACCTGGGAGATCTTGCTCAGAGATTCTCACAAGACAAATGTAAAGGAAGGGCCAGAGTGGTCGGAGAGATGGTCACAGTCTATGGGCTGCACAGGATGGAGGAAGCCAGGGAACAGGCAGGGTGGGCAGCTGGGGTGCAGGGATAGGCAGGTGCATATTGGGAGGTCAGACCCTGTGAGGG
Source organism: Pan troglodytes (assembly GCF_028858775.2). Lineage (NCBI taxonomy): Eukaryota > Metazoa > Chordata > Mammalia > Primates > Hominidae > Pan > Pan troglodytes. The sequence continues at coordinate 31,520,019 of NC_072410.2, forward strand.
CTGTGGGGGCGTCAGGTGGGGTGGGCTCCAGGTGCACCTTCAGTGCACTGGGCAGGTCTCAGCCCAGGCTCCCTGGACCCTGGCCGAGTGATGTGGTCACTCCTTTGGGGGACTGCTGTCAGGCCCCGGCCACCCACCATGGGCAGCACTGTCCCATCTCAGGACTGGACTTCCTCAGATCCTGCAGAGGGCACAGCCTCCAGCCCAGGAGGGGCAGCCCCTTGGTGGAGCCTGAGCTCTCCATGGTCCTGGAGCATCACCTGCCAGCCCTGTGCTCCATTTTCTCCCAGGTCCCACATTTCCAGTGTCAGCCAGCAGGGAGGCCCAGTCCTCCCTTCCCTATATGTCTCCTGGGCTGAAACTTGCGGCGCACTGGGACAGGGATGGTGCTTTCCTTAGGCCCATTTAGGGAGGGGACTGGTTCCCAGCCTGGCACAGGTCCTCAGCTCTGCCTTGATTGCCTTAGAGTGAGATGGATCAGTCAGTGCTCTGAAGGTAAATGTAAGAGACTGTCCCTGCTGTGTGCGAGGCTGGTCTAGGGATGGAGGACTTAACAGGTCCTCCCAATCTGTCAGGCCTGGACAGCACTGTCCTGTCTCAGGACTCAGAAAGTCCAGTCCTGAGATAGGAAGGTGTTGCCCAGGGTGGGTGGCTGGGGCCTGACAGCAGTCCCCAGGGAGTGACCACATCACCCAGCTGGGGTCCAGGGAGCCTGGCCTGAGACCTGCCCAGTGCATTGAGGGTGCACCTGGAGCCCACTCCACTTGATGCCCCCACAGCCCTCACAGGGTCTGTCCTCCCAGCATGCACCTGCCTCTCCCTGCACCCCAGATGTCCACCCTGCCTGTTCCCTGACTTCCTCCATCCTGTCCAGCAGGATGGGCTGGGAAGTGGGAAAGCCTGTGTGCACATTTCGTGGCAAGTAGGAGTGACACACCATACCTTGGAGGCACCTGCCAAACCCAACCCCAGAAGTCTCCCTGAGGTGGTTTTACCAAACCCATAACCCACAACTGTGATTGTGGTTTGGGGGTCAGCACCCGCTAATGCCAGGGCACTACTGGGAAGCTGGGACCTGACCAATGCCCATGGTGTCTGTGGCCTGAGGACAGGGTGTCTTGGGGCCATGAGGACAGGCCACCAATGGCCATTGGGTCATACGGCCTGAGCCCCAGTGTTTTTCCTTCCCTGGCTTCTTCTGGTTCAGTCCCATCAGAGCCCTAGAGCCCAAGATGCAGCATCCAAGGTTCCCTCCAGAAATCCTGGTGGCTTGACTTATTTTGTCATGTTTCATCTGATAACGAAAATATCATATCAGCTGCACAGAAAAATGGCTCAAAGTGCTTAATGACTAGAAGAAATCGAGGAGCAGCAAGAAGGTAATGTGGAGAGGGGAGGACCTCCATGACCGGTGTCTGCAGAGCCAGGGGTACAGGCACCCAGTGCAGTGACCTGGCACCACCTGCCTCTGGGTAGCACACTGTCCTTACCTGGGGGACAGCAGGCCTGGCCACCGGCTGTTCTCCCTGTCCCTGCAAGCATCACATTGCTGGAAGAGAATTTCATGCCAGAGCTTGGACCGTCCCTAGCTTGGGAGTTACGGGTTGTCTCTTGGTGACCTAAATGAAAAAATAGGTGCAGAACAGAGTTTCTGATGCTGGGCACTCATCCACTCTTTGAATCATGGGAGGGGAGGCCTAGTCCTAGGTAAACCTAACCTCTTTGAGGAACCACAGTGCCCAAGGCTGGAAACCTCCAGAATCCTCCCGCCCCCAATCCTCCCGCCCCCAATCCTCCCCAGGGACCCCTGTGGCCTGTCTCACCAGAGCATTCTTCCATCCGTAGATGTTTCAGCTGCTCTACAAGGGAGTCCCATTTCAGGTGTGGGGCTGGGCATGGTCACTCTGCTGGATGTCTGGAAGGTGAAAACCAAGGACCTAGGGAAATACCAGGTACAGCCTTTCCACCCTCATCCAGAGCAGGACAAACAGGCCAGGTGGTATCAGGAGCCCAGGTCTCCAGCTGGAAGGAATGTCAACCCTGCAGTGGGAGCCCATCACACATCCTAGGCACAGATGCTAATGTAGGCACCGCGGGTAAGCTGAGCTTGGTACCCCTCCCTGGCTTCAAAAATAAGCCAAACAAGGAGCTTTCTGCAGAATGAAACCTCTTTTCCATCCAGAAGCACTGCTGACTGTTTGGTGGTTGCTGTTGGGGCAGTGAGCCTTTTGTCCATTCTGAGATTGGGCTGGTTTCTCCTCTTGGCCCTGCCCTACAGACCATAAAGGAAAACAGCAAGAGGTCCCCAGCAAACATCTACCGATGGCCCTGGACATCAGCCACATTCTGAGAAACATATCATGTTCTGGGAGGGCTAAGGCATCAAGTAAGGCCTATGGGGCTGGAGGATCCCAGGGCAGGTGGGGCAATCCAGAGCTGTGGGGGCTTCCATGGGAATTGGGAGGTCTCAAGGCAGAGGGAGGGGTTCCACAGGAGGAGTCACAGAGCCACCAAGGGCTCTCCTGGCCCAGGGAGCAGCCAACACCATGGACTGAACACCCACTGGGCTCCAAGCCCTGGGCCAGGCTGGGGCATATGGGGCCAGGAGGCAGCTCAGAGTGGGAGACAGACAAGTGTGCTCAGAGGGCACCCGTATCTGGATGTAATGTGGTCATGAGTTTCTGGCTGGGAAGCGCTTCCAGCGTTTCATATGTATTCTGGAGCTGCTTCCTCTCTCCAGGCTCACCCTGCAGGAATCCCAGTGAATATATTGCTACCATCTTGGGGCTCAGTGCCCTCTTAGTGTAATGGTACCAGCAGATCTGCCTGTGCACAGACTTCCTGTACTATCTCATTCCTGAGGGGAGATGCTTCCGCAGGGCCTATGACCTGGTGCACAACTTTAGACACCATCATCCTGGAGCAGCACCTCACCCTCACTAGCCGGGGTGTTGATGACTTCCTCAAGGCTAAGGCCACAGTCAAGATTTTGGACTTCAGTGATGCATTTTTGCTGAGCAAGGTGGGCTTCTCTGGGATTTTAGTTCAGGAGGTAGAATGCAGCTTGAGATCAAGTGTCTGATCAAATAACTTGAACTTGATCTGGAGAGCTCTGAGGAGCCATAGAAGTTGTTGGATAAAGGAGGGACAGTCGTATATGTTTTAGAGATGACTGTGGAAGGCTGCCTGGAAGGAGTGAACAAGAGCCAGGAGACCAGGGAGGGAGCTTGTGGGGCAGGTCTGGAGATGACAAGGGAGGGATCCTGCTTGGATGAAAGGTCTTCAGGGAATGTCTCAGGTTACACTCAGGTGTCCTCAGAGCTAGTGTGTTCAGGGGTCTTGCCTCCAGGATGAAAATGAGAAGGAGTTGTCAGACAAGAACATATAAATGAAGGCTGGCATCTTCGTGAGTGCCAATCGTTGTCCTGGTGTGGACTACTGTGGGAATAGGGGTCTCTCCATCCAGAGACATGGTGGATGGACCCTACATCACTCCATTCTGCCCTTCCTTTCCCTCCCATTCTGAGGGCCTCAGTGCATGGGCGCTGTCCAACCTCTGGTGCTGAAGCAGCCGAGAGACCCAAGCCTGCCACTCAGGATATGACAGCACAGCCAGTGGCCTCTACTGGATCCTGTACAACCTCAGAAGACACCCAGACACTGGGAGTGCTGCCACCATGTGGTGCAAGAGTTCTGAGGGACCGCAATTCTGAAGACATTGAATGGTGGGTGCCAGGCCTCGTGGCTGTTCCCCAGCCCCTCTCATAGGCTCTGCTACAGGTGGTGAAGGGGGATGACGTCTCTGTGAATTCTGCCATGATTGCCTAGCAGGAAAAGGAGCAGAGCCCAGAAGCAGGGCCTGGTACCCAGCCTGCCTAACAAGGGAGAATTTGTAGGCTTTGTGGACAGAAAGATCTGGGAGTCCATATCACCCACTAACTTGCTGAGACATTAGTAAAATCAGTTTTCTTTTCTGAGCTATGTTTCTGTCATTTGTAAATTGAGAGGAATTTCTTTTACACCACGAGGCTGCTTGGAGAATTAGTGACAGTGTGTGTAGAGCAGGTGCCACGCAGCAGGCATTTGGTGTCCAGACCACTCCTCTTCCGCCTTCATTTTCAGCCTAAATTTGCATTTTGTTCTTAAGACTTTCACTCCCCTTAATTTTGCTCTTTCCTCTGATTCCCAGCTTATCATCTATCCCATGGAGTCACTAGGATCTATGTGGGTAACAGTCATGTATGCATTTATGTGTATATACATATATACTTTGTTGGTGTTGGAGTGCGGTGTGGGAATGTGTGTGTGTTTGTGTGTTGGAGTCACTGCATGACTGAAACTGTGCACACCAGGCTGTGTTTTTGCTCATTGCTGGAGGTGCTGTCAGGGGCCTTGCCGTCAACCCCAGGTCTGACCCTTGCAGTGCAGGCAGGACATTCTGGAGCAATCATGACCTTGGAAGGATCCCCAAGGAGTGACTGGTGGGTATTGGTGGATAAATACCCCAGTTCCCTTGTTCTGGGTATGATGACTCTGAGGCACATGTTCTATGCGTCTCTCAGAGGTACCTGGCAGGGCTGAGTCCTGGCTGCCACAGTGGAAACTTTCTTGATGAAAGTCCCTTTAACTGCTGCATTCCTTTCCTATCTCTGTTCCCCACTCCTCTACTGGTGTTTCCTGGGATTAGCACCCTAAGGAAGAACTGGCAGTCAAATTAATATCCTAGAGTTATCTCCAAATAAAATTTTTATATTTGAATCTTTGCCTTAGGATCTACTTCTAGGAAATTCAGACTAAGACACACATTTTTCTATCGGCTCCTTCAATCCCCATAGGCCTGACATTGTGCTGTTTTTATCAAAAAGGAACATGAGAATCAGAGAGGGAAAGTCACTTGCCCAAAGTCACCCAGCTGAACAGTGGTAGAGTTCAACTTTGACCATGGGATGTCTGGCCCCAAGGTGGAGGCTTGCTCCTCTCCTATGAGACTCCTCCCTTATCAGGGTCAAATGAATGAATGGAGGATGTTAAAAGTAGGGTCTCTGAGGCCTTTGCCAGAGAAACCCCAGGCTCATGGCTGGTGCCTGTGTTCTCATTCTTACCTCATTAAGAGTAGTAATGAAAAACATGCTCAGTGCTGACCGTGTGCCTGGGGGTGTTGTTGTAGGCATTCCGCTTACTTTAATTCATTTAATTTTCACAATAACCTTGTTTTTACTTCTAGTTGTTAGATGAAAAAACCGAGGCAAAGAGCAATACAGAGAGTTGCAAAAATTCATACTGCTGGTCCAGGTTTGAACCAAGCAGTCTGCACCTGGAGTCCTTGTTTGTAACCATGGCACCCTGGCTTCACACATATCTCATCGTGGAGTTCCAGCTTGTGTCAGGCATGGCACTGAACAGCTTCTTTTAAGAACATAATTTGTAGCCAGGCGCCGTGGCTCATGCCTGTAATCCCAGCACTTTGGGAGGCCGAGGTGGGCGGATCATGAGGTCAGGAGATCGAGACCATCCTGGCTAACTTGGTGAAATCCCGTCTCTAGTAAAAATACAAAAAATTAGCTGGGCACGATGGTTGGCGCCTATAGTCCCAGTTACTTGGGAGGCTGAGGCAGGAGAATGGCGTGAACCCGGGAGGCAGAGCTTGTAGTGAGCCAAGATGGCGTGACTGCACTCCAGCCTGGGTGAGAGAGTGAGACTCCATCTCAAAAAAAACACATAATTTGTAATTATGTAAATTACTAATTCTACTTCAAAGTGCCACACAGCCTTCATGTGATAAAATGAAGCAATTGGTAAGTCTAAGCACTGAGAAAAAACATTCTTTTTTCCACTCCCAACTCCATTCCAACAGTTGGGACAGTGTTTTCTCTGTGCCTATAGAAACCTCAGCTACTGTGCCGAGGAGTCTGGTCCCTTTGGGGAATGTGGCAGTCAGGTGCTGGCAGGGACCTCGAAGTGGCTGAAGGATCATTAAGAAAAAGCTGTTTACAAAGGTGTGGGCTGGGCCAAGGGGAACCATGAGGGATGGCGCAGGGCCCTGGTGTTAGCGTCATCTGGGAGCTGTCACCACACTCCAGGCTGGTGGGGCCATGGAGAAGCTGTTCCAATAACTCAGAGAATCTACAGCTGAAAGAGGCGGCCAGGGGACACATCACTCCCTGTGCCCTTTGACTGCGTGTGGATGCCCCCACCGACCACACTACCATCTCCTTATTAGATTGGAGAGGCTGCAGAGTGGGGTTCTAAGCCTCCTATTGTGGCTCAGCTCCAACAGTGAGTCAGCAGCAGCTCCCCTAGCTCCACAGCCCAGGGTCCACTTAGCCCCTCTATCCTGTACGGTCCCCTTCCCCACTGGGAAGCAGATACCCAAATGAGCAGCAGAATCCTGTCTCTCCCTGCAGGTCCCTCTGCTCCTTATGAGTGGTGTTTTGTGGCTGTCCTCCCTTGGTTTAGGATGGGAAACAACCTTTTCCCTTCCACAGGGATTGTTTCTGTGGACCCCACCCTGAGTTTTCCCCTGGTGGGACAACGGGCAGGTGGGGATGGTGGGACGAACTCTTTAGAACCAGCAATGCCAAACACATCCCACTCCGGGGAAGTTCATTCTAAGTGTCATGGATCCTCTGGAATTTTTTGAAGGTTTCCTGTTTTCTTCTCCCCCTAACCAGCTCATCTGATCTCCTGGGATCTCTACTAAGATGCTGGCAGCCCAACCAGCTGGTCTGGCCCTGGACGTGCCTTCAGGGACTGGTTATGCTTCATGACCTGTGTTGCGGTCATTAGTAAACAGCACCTGCTTCTAGCTTTACTGTTGGGCCTGATTTTATCCCTACCCTGGCTTTTCATTGCAGCTGCTTCATGCTCCCTCCATGGACCTGCACAGAATTGTCCCATGTTTCTGTTTGGGCACCACTGAGGAAGGAAGCATGAAGGACGCAGAGGTCAGGCCATTCTATTGCCCTCCTGCTGCTGGGTCTTTAATCCTGAGATGGCTTCAGGGGCTGGTCCTTCTCCATGGCCCCCTCCACATATCTCAGGTTTCTGCTCAAAAGTCACCTCTTGGAGGGGTCTCTCCCTGTCACTGTGTTTGGAACAGCTCCTTTGGTTTCTTTCTAGCTCATCTCACTCTGGTAATGTCTTTCATTACCACCACCATCTGAGCTGGTCTTATGACCTGTTAGCTTCTTTCATCAAACATGAGCACTAGGATGACATGGACCTCATCTGTTCTGTTCCTCCTGTGGCCTGGGTCCTAGCACCATGTCTGGTACAGTGTAGATGCTCAAGGGAAGTTTACTTTATAGAACTGTCTACCTGGGAGACATTGCTGTTAGTCTAACCTGTACCATTTTGTAAACCTGCAGCCATTTTGCAGACCCTGGTCAGAATGAAACATTCCTTGGGAACTCGGGCCATGAGAAGCATCCTTCCTGACCACCTGACTGCGGAAACATCCTTATCGCATCCTCCCGGGCGAAGGCCCAACAGCCTGACTGCAGGAACATCCTTGCCATATCCTGCCGGGCAGCAAGCTCTACCGCCCAGACCCCTCCTTCCCAGTCCCATGATCGCCCCAGCCTGTGAGCGGCAGTTGGTGATGGCACTAAGCTGGTTTCCTCCTCTGCAGGGTTTTGCTAGTAATAAAGGTGTTGCTGTTGAAGCCACCAACCATGTCTCTCTGTCTTTCTTTAACCCTAGCTTTGCCTTCAAAACCTAACAATAACTCTACCTCTCCATTTTACCAAGGATTATATGAGACTCAAGGAGAGCAAGAGACTTACCCAGAATTACAGAGCCAGTGAGTCACAGAGCCTGAACTTGAGCTCAGTTCAGCTGAATCCAGAACTCGTGTCTTCCTGAGAGTCCAGGGAAGGAAAGGTGGAACTGCAGCCAGTGGGTGCCCACATGCTTGTCCTAGGAGACCCCAGGTAGCCTCCTGGGAATTGTGTCCTCATGGGCACAAAAGAAGAACTGCTCACCTGTGCTGCATCAGCTAAGTGTCTCCATTGTCCCAAATTGTTATATTGTTTCAAAGTTTTGTTTTAATAACTAAATTTCTCACAGCTCAGTGTTCAAAACAAAGCACAGAGGCATGTAGAAAGTCATGTGTGGGTTTTTCTCATTTTCTTCCCAGTGACTACAAATGAATGTACAAAAGAACACAAATACACTCATACTTTTATATAGAGATGAGGCCCTCCCACTCATATTCCTCTGCCACTATCCTTCCTTTTTTTTTTTTTTTTTTTTTTTTTTTTCCCATGGGAGGACCACTTCTCCATGTCTAGTCCATGTCATTTGGGAAGGCTGACCCACCCTGGGCAATCAGCAGGGTAATTCATTCAGGAGTGGGCATGTGATCCAAGCTGGGCTCATGGAAGTCATCCCTGAACTTTTGATGAAACTGCTGGGAATGAGGTGCTTTCTTTTTATTGGCATAGCTATTTGCAAGGAAGTAAGTGATGTGAACTTTATGGGGCCATTTTTGCTGCTGTCTCAAAACAGCCACTTGAAAAGCAGAGCTGACACAGGAAATGAAGGAACAGAATGAGCCTTGGTTGATATTAGTTGACCCCTGATCCCATTGAGCCAGAAGCCCATCTACTTATGGACATTTTAAGTAAGTAGAGCCAAATAGTTCAATGTTCTGCTGGATCAAGTTAGGTGTCAGTCACTTGCAGTCAAGAGAGTCCTGCATAATAGCACTTTCTCTGATGCTTAGGTCCCACCTGCCAGAGCTTTAGAGCTGTAGAAGGGTAAAGTGAACCCAGGCAGTGCTGAGCTAGCCAGTCTCCTGGCTAAGTGTGCAAAGGAACCCTGGAGTCACTACCACTTTGGTCTCACAAATAGCCTTGCCTGCTGCTTACCATACAGCCGCAGGGGTATTGCTTCCCTGAGTCCTTAGGCATTATACCTGTTTTTGAAAATGATTTTTATTTAAGAAAATGTTTTGTGGAGATGGTGTCTTGCTATGTTGCCCAGGCTTGTCTTGAACTCCTGGCCTAAAGTGCCGAGATTATAGGCATGAGCCACTTTGCTTGGCCAGCACTGTACTTCTATTAGTTGTCAGTGCTTTTTTGTTCTGTAGTTTCTAGTGTGTGCTTGAGTATGTGTGTGTGTGTGTGTGTTTATGTGTGTGTGTGTGAGTTTGTGTGTGTGTATCTGTGTGTGTATGTGTGTGTGTTTGTGTGTGTGTGTTTATGCGTGTGTGTGTGTGTTTGTGTTTGTGTGTGTGAGTTTGTGTGTGTGTTTATGTGTGTTTATGCGTGTTTGTGTGTGTATGTGTGTGTTTGTGTGTATGTGTGTTTGAGTGTGTATGTGTGTGTTTATGTGTGTGTGTATGTGTATGAGTTTATGTGTGTGTTTGTGTGTGTGTGTTTGTGTGTGTTTATGTGTGTGTGTTTATATGTGTGTGTTTATGTGTGTGTTTGTATGAGTTTATATGTGTGTGTGTGTTTATGTGTGTGTGTGTGTTTATGTGTGAGTATGTGTGTGTGTGTTTGTGTGTGTGAGTGTGTTTATGTGTGTGTGTGTATGTGTGTGTGAATTTATGTGTGTGTGTGTGTGTTTTTACTTTCATCTTGCAGGGTTATTGCAAGCATCAAGTGGGATCCTGTAGGCACAGCACTCAGTCCAGTGACTGGCACATACAGTGAGCTCTCTCTATTCTCCTCCTGGTTCAGAGAATGACAAGGATCTGTGATGTGTGCCAATTTTCAATGCCCTGGATACATAATGGGGAGTACTGTTGCCATAACTTTGCACTAGTTTTAATTCATTTTACCTGTTTAGCATGAGATACCTCAAAGTCACTGAATAAATTTGTCACACACACACACACATATATATACACACACATAAGTATGTTTCTTGTGAGCTGACAAGCTTAGTTTTTATTCCCTGATGCTGCAGTAGAGGCCACTGTGTTCTGATTTTTTGAGTGATGGCTGCCAGCTCTCCAAGTGTCACAGTCGGTGAGGCATCCATGGGGGCGAGTGCCAGAGATGAGTGTGGCCAGTCAGCATCTGCAAGCCCATTTTGTCTATTCTCTTTATTTTTATAATATGTTTTATTCATTTTTTAGGTTTATCATTTAATCTGTTATAAACATCTCTCCTAAAATGTTTCTTAGTTCTACTAGGGGTTAGTTTCATGAAATAAGTCCAGAAATAGTCCAGGGCAGCCAGGGATACCCTACATGCCATTGGGGAGGGAGAAATCTTGTAGATTGAAGGTTTTGTTGTAGGGACAATCGTTCCAATTGTCTTCAAGTTGCTAAACCCAACTCAGGGCACTTCATCTTATTTGAAGAGAGCAGCAAGCAGAGAGAGCAAAGGGAACTTGGTTAAGAGAAAAGAAGAACAATAACTCTCCCCTTTCCAAACAGATTTTCAGAAATCCAAAGCAGTGAATTCTGCATTTCACATTGGCCAGGACTATAAGCTCTGCTCACTACAGTTACGAGAAAAACTGGGAAACTCATTTAAAGACATAAGCCAGGGCCAGGCATGGTGGCTCATGACTGTAATTCCAGCAATTTGGGAGGCCAAGGTGGGAGAATCACTTGAGCACAGGAATTTGAAACCAGTCCAGGTAACATAACGAGACCCAGTCTCTACAAAAACAAAACAAAACAAAAAAGCTGGGTGCGGTGGTGCACACCTGTTATGCCTGCAGTCCTACCTACACAGGAGTCTGAGCTGGGAGATCACATGAGGAGTTCAAGGCTGCATGAGCTTTGATTATGCCACTGCACTCCAGCCTGGGAGACAGAGTGAGACCATTTTTCAAAAAATTATAAATTAAATAGTAAAATGTGGATAAACACATAAATACATTTAAACAGTGCTCCTTGGATAAAGTGAATCTATGTTCCCTTAGTGAAGAAGATGAGAATAACGGATATAGCAGGGAAATGGACAGCATTGGCCACATTAGACCAAAATGAAAGTCATAACAGGTACCCCAAATCAGTACCATTAAAACCACATAATGTGACCATAATGCAGTCAAATTGTGACCAACAAAAACAAACTGACAAAAAAGTATCATGGAGCATACGAATTCTAAATCTAAATTGAATGGAGCTCAGAAGGGCTTCACATTGAAAATGAAACCATGTGTATGTAAGTGACTTGTAACAAAGCTATCACATAGCAACATTAAGGTGGCAGAGGGGAAAGGGTGCTAAGACAGATATCTGTCATACCATTTTTTAAGAAAGGAAAAACTACAAAATTATGAATTTGAGTTCTAATTGAGGGATAAAACAATGATAAAGGCAACAATTGTTAACATTTACTGTGCTTCAGTCCTACCCTGTGCTCATTCATGCCCAATAAGTGAAGAGCTGGAACTGAAAGCTTTCTTATATTTATTCAATTGTAGTCTCCCTCCAGGGAGTGGAATCATGTATAAAGGAGGGATAGTGTTTAAAGAGGTATTTTCTGCATTTTTTACTTCCATAAGCAGTCTCTGCTGTGTGAGTTCTTGTATGAACTATGAGTCTGAGGCAACACTGAGGCTTTTTTTCATATTCCTTACTTTCATAGCTTCTCTCTAGTGAGAACAAATACCTAGTCAAGATGAAGGAAGATGAAAGGCTTTCCATAGACTTTACCTTCAGAGGGTTTCTTTTCACACTTCTGTAAGATAGGAGAGTTCAGGAAAGATGTTCTCATGCATGTTAACTCATTGAGCTCCCTTCCAGTATGTACCCCTCACATGTTCAGTTTGGTGAAAAATTAATGATGATTTCCCTGCCTTTCACTCACAGGGCTTCTCACTATTGTAAATCTTAAGATGGCTTTTAATTCTGATGACTTTGCAAGTCTTTTCCACATTTATAGGGTTTTTTCCAGCGTGACTCCTTATATGTGCATGTTTTGAGGCTTGCTGAAGGCTTTCCCACATTCCTTACATCCATAGGGCTTCTCCAAAGTGTTCTTTCTTAAATGTTTATTAAGGTGTAGGGAAGATCTAAAGCCTTTCTGACTTTTGTTACATTCATAAGGTTTCTCCCCAGTGTGAATTTTCATAATGTCGCATAAGAAATGACTGATACCTAAAGGCTTTCCTTCATTTGGGACACGTACAGCTTTTCTCTCCCGTAGTACTACTCCTGTGTGAACCAGAATTTGGAGCAGGGACAGAGGTTTTTCCACTTTGATGATTCTTATTCTTCATCTCTACAGTACAGGACTGCATCTGGACAGCATAGACTGAGTTATTTCTGAAGATGTTTTCACATTGAGTAAAATTATACATTTTCTCCCTGAGTTATGTGTGCCCTAAGGCATATGTCTCCACTGCGGGCTATTCCAAATGGACTCCACTCATGAATGTTTGTTCTTGTATTAATTTTACTATGTATGTGATGGACATTGTTCTGACTGCCTGTCCATGTGTTTGATTTTAGCTATTTTTCTCCCATATGAAACCCAGTGAATGTTGCACCTCAAGACTATCATGTTGATTGTTTTCATATATATTACTTTATTGCAATAGTTTTTGGGAAACAGGTGGTTTTTGGTTACATGGAAAAGTTACTTAGTGGTGATTTCTGAGATTTTGGTGTATGCATTACTCGAGTAGTGTACATTGTACCCAATGCATAGTGTTTTATCCCTCACCCCCCAATCTTCCCTCGGAGTCCCCAAAGTCCATTAAATCATTCTTATGCCTTTACACCCTCATAGCTTAGCTCCCACTTATAAGTGAGAACATACAATATTTGTTTTTTATTCCTGAGTTACTTCACTTAGAATAATCATCTCTAACTCCATCCAGGTTGCTGCAAGTGCCATTATTTGATTCCTTTTTAGGGCTGAGTAGTATTCCATGGTGTATCTATAACACATTTTCTTTGTCCACTCATTGGTTGATAGACATTTAACCTGGTTCCACATTTTTGCAACTGTGAATTGTGCTGCTATGAATGTGTGTACATGTGTATTTTTCATATGACTTCTTTTCCTCTAGGTAGGTACCCAGGAGTGAGCTATACTAATTTAAATAGAGATAATTATAAAATAAAATAATGACCAAGTGAAAATTACTATTTCTAATAGTAAAACAAAATACATTTATTGAGTAAAGTTAGAACATATTTCTGCTCACATAAAGAACATACAACTTTTGTATTTTGAATAAATGATATGCTTTATCTCACTGGACTCATCCTATGGTTAATTGGTGGGGGAGGGTTGGAGAAAGTAACATATCTTTAAATTTAGCTTCTTGATTCACATTTTTCTTCAAGTTTCAATAGCTCTCTTTTAGTTAAATGCCTCTAGGAAGATGTTCAGATGCTTTGGGCTTTCTGTGGCCTCAAGGCAAAGGGATAGTGAATCTGAAGTCTCTTACTGTCTTCATGCTGTTCTCTAGACCTCTGCTTTCTCTGTGGCAGAGGGTCTCTCTGGTCTGATCGCTGGGGCCATTGCATTGCTCTTCTATGAGATGAAGCTTGTACTCTTGATTCAAAGTACAGTGGAATTCTCTTGCTTTATTAGCCTCCTGTTGGCTTGGATAAGATCTTCAGATCTCTCTGAGTTTCCACATCCTTCTTCTTCCACAATATGTCTGGAATGGTCACATGTGATTTTTTGGCAGGATCATTTTGCCCCATGGGGCAGTGGCCCCATGTTATGTATGTTAGTTTTCAACTCAGTTAAGTTGCTTATTTACCTCTATGACACTTCCACATTGCATAGATTCATAGGTCTAGCAGGAGGTTTTTTATGTAAACCAAGCTGCCAGAAACAAGAATGCTGACACAGTAAGTCAGGCAAACCAAATTTATTACTCACAGAGGAGCAGGAAGAATCAGCAAAAGCCTAAGTTCTATGGCAAGTCTGACCCTTGAGGTCAGAAAAATTGCCCAGGGTTGACGGAGTCTCCTCTGCACATGCCCCACTGTGTACTGCGCTGAGGAACCCCTGAGTGCTCCACCCTAGGTTTCACACCCCATGTGCACCTTGGCTCTCTGAGTTTAAGAGTTGCAGGGATATCCTGTTCGAGGAACAACAAGGACAGAGCCCAGACTGTCCCAGACAGTTTCTACTCATCTCAGGATATTGTCTTCTTGGAACATTCTAAAATTATCCTGAGAATTAGGAGGTACAGAAAGCTGAGTTGGTCAAGGGCATTCAGGTCTTTTCCTCCTGACCACATAAACAAAGTAGACTATGAAACAATAAGCGTTGGCAGAAATAATCATATTGCATTATGATAGCCATTCTTCATTTTGATACAAAGAATTTATCCTCCAAAAAGTTATCTGAATTCTAAATCTGAATGAACCCAACAAAACATAGATTTGGGGCTGTTGTTACAGTTTAAAGATATACTAAACCAACAAATTTAATTAAATACATAAACTTTAGAAGAAGTAGAAAAATCATAGACTCATTTCAATAAAGGCTGGCATACAAAGTTATCAGATATATGACAGAGTAATAGAAAATGTTGACACTGCTTAGGGCAAAGTGAATATGATTGATATTCAGATGAACAAAGAAGATAGGAAACTCAATAGAAAAATGAGCCAAAAAATTCCAATACATTATTAACAATCTGACAAATGCAAATATACACAAATAAAATGAGATCTGTATTTTCACCACTTGCTTAGAAAATATAAGAATCCTAGGTAACATTGAGTGATGAGGATATGAGGAAAACAACCTTTATAGGCAATGGATGGGAAATTAAATGGTATTAACCACTTCAGAAAATAACATGACAGGACCCATTTGAAAGTATGCATACTCTACAACCTGTCTTGATGATGGGTACATATCCCTGATATAGTTTGGATGTGTGTCCCCTCCAAATCTCATGCTGAAATGTGATCCCCCATGTTGGAGGTGGGGCCCAGTGAGAGGTATTGGATCATGGGGTGGATCCCTTATGAATAGTTTAGCACAGGAATGTCCAACCTTTTGGCTTCCCTGGACCACAATGGAAGAAGAATTTTCTTGGGCCACACATAAAATACACTAAAAATAGCTGATGAGCTAAACACACACACACACACACACACACACTCTTATGTTTTAACAAAGTTGACAAATTTGGGCCACATTCAAAGCTGTTCTGACCTGCATTCAGCCCACAGGCTGCAGGTTGGACAAGCTTGGTTTAGCACAATCCACTTGAGTGAGTTCTTCTCAGTGAGTTCATAGAGATCTGATTGTTAGAAATAGCCTGGGACTGCCCCCTTCTCTCTCTTACTCCCTCTCTGACCATGTGACACACTGGCTCCCCTTCACCTTCTGCCATGATTGTAAGCTTCTTGAGGCCTCACCCAGAGCAGATGCCATTGCTTCCTGTGCAGCCTGCAGAACCCTGAACCAAGATAAACCTCTTTTATTAAAAAATAAATAAATAAATTACCCAGCATTGGGTATGTCTTCATAGCAATACAAAGAGACTAACACAGCCCCTGACAAACTGTGACACATAACCAAAAAGTGTTTTCATAAGGATACCATAAGGAAGTGAATATTTCAGTAGCAGGATATCAGTGTGAATTCTACTGCAAGACTGGATAGGGAAAATGTGGTTGATTCATTTTATTGAAAACTATGCAGCAGCTACAGGGGAAAAAACAACCAAAAATAACCTACAGCAATGTGGGAATGTATGAAGGATGTTATGCTCTGTGAAAAAATTAGAAATAAAATTAGATTTATAGCACAATACTCTTTAAGCAAAATGTATACACTCATGTATATACACATACACTCAGAAAACAACCTTCTTATCTTGTAAGAATTCTTTAAGAGTAAAGAACCTATATCAAACACATTAGCATGCCTGTCTGTGACAAGGGATAAGGAATAAAAAAATGAAAAAAGTAAAACCAGAGAAACTTGTAGGAAACAATAATGATAATGTCTCATGAAATAAAGAATGTGATTAATTTTTTGCAACTGTGGTATAAAAACAGATTGTCAAAATCAAATGTAATGAGCTTTAGCATAGAGCTTATTGTAGGGCAAAAATCAAATTTAAATACTTAGTTTATATAGTTTGATGCAGGAATGGTCTCCTTTATGAAGTAGTAAGATACACTAAACAATCCATGGGTGTATGGGAAGAAAATACTCAAAATGCTACTTATATTTATTTTTTACTCATTTTTCCAACAGTTTAGTATCTAAATGCTAGGGGAGGCCAGATGTGGTGACTCACACCTGTAATCCCAGTGCTTGGTTGGAGAGGGTGGGGGTCAAGGCAGGAAGAACACTTGAGGCCAAGAGTTCTAGACCAGCCTGGGCAACCTAGTCGGTTTTTGTGTCCACACAAAAAAAATTAAAAATTAGCCAAGCATGATGTTGTGCACCTGTAGTTCCATGTACTGGAGAGGCTGAAGCAGGAGGATCACCTGAGGGAGGAGTTTGAGGCTGCAGTGAGCAGTGGTTATTCCACTGCACCATAGCCTGGGTGACAGAATGAGACCCTGTCTCTTAAGTGGAAATAAGTAAGTGCGAGGAGAACATGTGATCTTTCTAGTTTTCAGTCCCTCTTGCAGTTCCCTGTAGATTATTTTGCTTATTCCCAGTGTTCCAGCTGTCTCTGCACATTGTAGGCTTGTTCTTCTACCTACTCAAGGCCCCAGATCCAGCAAATGTCCTCAGAGATGGGCTCTGCTGCTAATCTGTGATCACCAAGGAAGGGCTTGTTTTTCTCTGAAATTTAGTTCATTGAAACTTTAGGCCCACAATTTTTTGATGGCTTTAAACAAAAAAATAACAATTTTTTAAAGTTCATCCAATATTTTCTCATTATGGCAGGAACAATTGTCTCTGGTAACTTTATTTTAATTGGAAGAAGAATTTCTAACATTGGCATTGTAATGAGGTTTTTGGTCTTTGACCCTAGCGGAGCAATGAAATCCACGTCTATTTCTTCTGTTATGCATGTATTGAAGGATCAAATGAGAAAATATATGTAGAGTGCACAAAGTGTCTGATGTACACTAGTGATATACAGTTGTATTATGACTACACACTGAAAACACATAATCAACCAGATTGCTTCCTGAGAACTAGAGCCAGGCTTTTCCAATGATACTTCACTGTCAAATAATTCTATTCAATTTTTCATGGGACTTAGGGTTTGGTCCATGAAGTGCTGCCACAGTATGCAAATCAATTATGTCAATAAATGTGCTAATTTATTCAGCAAACATATTCTTGTAGCAATAGTTACTCATTGAAAGAAGTAACATATTTAATTTCTAGTAGAAGCTACTTCTCTCATTGTGAACTCGTTACAAAGCTTGAATGCTCTAGCTATTTTGAGGAGCATTAATAGGCATTACCCAAAGAAGATGATATATTCCCTAGACAACAAGAACTCTTATTTCTCTTTATCTTCTTTTTGATAAATGCTACAGTCTCTTGGTAGTGAATCCAGATTCTGTGGTGTGGGGAAAAGAAAGAGAGATCAGACTGTTACTGTGTCTATGTAGAAAGAAGTAGACATAAGAGACTCCATTTTGTTCTGTATTAAGAAAAATTCTTCTGCCTTGAGATGCTGTTAATCTGTAACCCTACCCCCAACCCTGTGCTGGCAGAGACATGCACTGTGTTGACTCAAGGTTTAATGGATTTAGGGCTATGCAGGATGTGCTTTGTTAAACACGTGCTTGAAGGCAGTTTGCTTGTTAAAAGTCATCACCACTCTCTAATCTCAAGTACCCAGGGACACAATACACTGTGGAAGGCTGCAGGGACCTCTGCCTAGGAAAGCCAGCTATTGTCCAAAATTTCTCCCCAGGTGATAGTCTGAGATATGGCCTCATGGGAAGGGAAAGACCTGACCATCCCCCAGCCAGACACCCATAAAGGGTCTGTGCTGAGGAGGATTAGTAAAAGAGGAAGGCCTCTTTGCAGTTGAGATAAGAGGAAGGCCTCTTTGCAGTTGAGATAAGAGGAAGGCATCTGTCTCCTGCTCATCCCTGGGCAATGGAATGTCTCAGTGTAAAACCTGATTGTATGTTCCATCAACTGAGATAAGGAGAAAACCGCCTTAAGGCTGGAGGTGAGACATGCTGGCCGCAATACTGCTCTTTAATGCACCGAGATGTTTATGTATGTGCACCTCAAAGCACAGCACCTTTTCTAACCTTGTTTATGGCACACAGACATTTGTTCACATGTTTTCCTGCTGACCCTCTCCCCACTATTACCCTATTGCCCTGCCACATCCCCCTCTCTGAGATGGTAGAGATAATGATCAATAAATACAGAGGGGACTCAGAGACCAGTGCCAGCGTGGATCCTCCATATGCTGAGTGCCGGTACCCTGGGCCCATGTTTCTTTCTCTATACTTTGTCTCTGTGTCTCTTTCTTTTCTCAGTCTCTCATCCCACCCAATGAGAAACACCCACAGGTGTGGAGGGGCAGGTCACCCCTTCATGTGGGGTGTACAAAACAATCCTCCACAAATTTAAATTTATGCCTATGATCATGTGTAATGAAATTAGTCCTCAAGAGCCAAGTTGAGACCATGTTCAGAATGAAAGCTTCAGAAACCCATGGCAAACACATGAATATAAGACCATTTTAGACACAGTCCCCAGATTACCTCTGAATTCAGTGGGGGAAAAGTGACAAGGAGCAATATTTAGGGCATCTAGGATAGTGCTACCTTCTCATCTCTAACATAAGCAAATTAAAACTTCATACTAATGCTCTGAAGCCTAATAATAACTAGTAAGGTTTATGTCTGTCAAAAAGTCACTGCAGGCTACTGTTAAAACCAGCTACACAACTATCTGGAAGCCATTTGCCTCCTTCTGGTTAAAAACAGTCCCATGTCTACTGATGATGTAGTTAAGGCTGTATCAAGATCTTCTATCTCTCAGCAGGGATGTGGTTTCCCAAATGCTGATGTTTGACCAACAAAAGTTTTGCAGCCAGAGTTTCCGCAAGTATTGGTAGATAGAAAATACAAAATCCAACCATTTCTCATGAATGATTAAACAAAAAAAGAATGCAAGAAGCCTGTGTGCGTGTGCATGGGTATATGCATGTGTGTATTCAGGTTTGTTAACTTTATTAACTTTGTTTAAAATTTAATTTTAAAATTAGGTTGGGGAGTAAAATATCATTCTTCCTCTCTCATCACAAAACTTTTGGCTCACGGGATTCTGACATTCCATCATGCTTGGAAAAGTTGGATTTATGAAACCAGTAGCCGGACTGAGCCAGCCTATGCAGCTCTTACACAGGTGCTCCCTATTTTGTGCACAAGCATCCTCAAGAGACCAAAGATAGTGATTGAGAGAGATGGGCTCTGAAGTCTTTTTATTTCAACTTCTTGGAATCACCACCTTAAACATCAAAATCTTTTGGGTCATTTATCAGATTAATTACTTTTTCCATAAAAAGAGTGAGTTGAGAGGATAACAAGAAACTCCCTGTCCCTGCTTCATCCTGAAAACAGAAGAATCAATATCTTAACCCTGTTTTTGAGAGATGAATGGGTAGGTCAACATTGCCTGGCTATTTGTCCTTCCACTTGAGACAGATTACCACTGCACTTTCCCCTCAATCTCTAGAATCATGGCTTATGGAAAACAATTTTGTACTGAATTACTAAATGCATCAAAACTTTATTAGACTTATTATCAAAGAGCATGCTCAGATGTATCTATTATAAATAGTAATAAAAATATAAAAACCTAAAAACAATATTATAAATAACAGAGAAAAGCTATGCACTGTTATGAAAGCCTTTCATATTTAGGGATATCAGGTAAGGCCTCCCTTCGTGGGGAAGATGAAGAGCAAACTAAAATAAGAGTAAGAGCTGGCTGGGTGTAGTGGCTCACACCTGTAATCCCAGCACTTTGGGAGGCTGAGGCAGGTGAATCACGAGGTCAGGAGATCAAGACCATCCTGGCTAACACTGTGAAACCCCGTCTCTACTAAAAATACAAAAAAAAAAAAAAAAATTAGCCAGGTGAGGTGGCAGGCGCTTGTAGTCCCAGCTACTTTGGAGGCTAAGGCAGGAGAATGGCATGAACCTGGGAGGTGGAGCTTGTAGTGAGCCGAGATCACACCACTGCACTCCAGCCTGGGCAACAGAGCAAGACTCCATCTCAAAAAAAACAAACAAACAAAACCCAGTAAGAGCTAATTATATAAATCTGGGATGGTAGTGGGAAAAGCATATGAATAAGAAGACCAAAGTCCAGGAGACAAGAAGAAATATATCTGAATCATTTAGTTCAATAATGTTCATGCCACAAGAGGGGGGAAAGAGAAAGGAAACAAATTTTGTACTGCTTGAACCCATTTTTGGACTCTTGCTATTTATCCTAGTACTAATGTGAAGTCTTTGGGAGTTTTTAAGCAAAGCAATTTACAATGCAAATTGTATTTGCATTTCAAGTAATCCTTCCAGATATAGCACAGAACTATTTTTGGAGAGAGAATCAGGGAGAGCACTTTAGAGGTGCTCACCATAGCCCAGGTGAGAGAGTGATGGGCTGGAATCCATGATGGCAATGAAGATAGAAAGAGAAAAATTCATTCAAGAAATAGAGAGAAGGTAAAATCTGACAATACTTGGTGATTTGAAATGGAAATGTGAAGAAGAAAATGTCAAAAATTAATTGAGATGTCAGGTGTAGGTAGAAGTTGACATCATTTGCTGCAAAAAAAAAACACACACACAAGAAGAATACTACTTTCAGTGAAAGAGACATCTGGGTTGCTTAAAGTATGAAATGGGACTTTTCCAATTTCATGCAGGTAAATTAGGAGGGCTCAACCTTGAAGCACAAAAGATGATGATTATGGTAACACTGGCCTTGAGACCAGGACCTGTATCAGACTCTAGAAAGATCAGTGTGATTTGGAGCAGCTACAGACTGGAATATTTCAGTGAAAAACAAAACAAAACAAAGCATTCACACTTATTCTTGCAGTCTTGTTTTATTTGAAGGAGTAAATAATTGGGCCTTATTCAGAGCTGCAAGTTTTGGTAAGCCCTAAAATGAACAAAAAATTGTATAAAATGGAAGCAATTCACCAATTCTATTCACTTAACATTTACTGATTTTCTTCCAGGTTTAAGTATTATGATAGTCATTGTACAGTAATTACTTTATTGACCATCTTCTCTGGTGTTTGTATTAATACACAAAGAAATCTAACTTTAAAAGTGTACCATTGCTTTCAGCTGACACCAATCATTACCCGTTATCCCAATTCATTAAATCAGATTGTTTCAGCAGTAAGTTACATTTTGAAGTTAATGAAATATGTAAAAGGCTGTGATGTTGTAGCTGCAGATGTAGTATGCAAAACACATTTGATTCATGTTGTTCAGCACAATTTCATCTTAAAATCTTATCTATAAAACATTTTTACACATCTATTATTCTCTTGCTTTATGTAAAGTTTATGTCATTTATCTCTATCAAATTAAGTTACATTTCTAGTTTTTCTCAACCATAAAAGACAGCATTAATTTTTGCAAACATTAATGATGAACTATATTCACTCATAACCATTTATGTCTAAGTTGTCTTAGATTTACTGAACAATTTCTGAGTAACTAATGGCTAACCTTTTATTATTCTATGATGATAAACATTTTTACAGTATTCAGGCTTCAGACATATTTTTGAAAACTTATTTCTATATGGGTCAAAATTTAAATCAGCTGTAATATGTGATCCACTCAAATATATTCTCCAGGATGCACTATTAAAATGAAATACCGAAGTGGTTCCCCAAGACACCAATTTAAAGTGTATATGTACAGTGCAGGGTTACTGGACCAAGGCACAGTGAAAACAGCAAAATTTTATTTTTTGTTTTCTTTTTCCTAAGATGTTTCTTATTCCCCATTATATAAAAATGTATATTACAGGCAAAGAAAAATTAACACGAATAGAAGTAAATATAAAGTATATTCACATTAATATCAGCCTTGCTTTATCTATTAAAAGATGTAACACACTTGTGGTTTTCAGGACCTTGTAACTCCTGGTTCATTGGAAAGCACAGAAATTCTTCAGAGCCTCAAGAGTTGTGTTTAATGCATTATTTAAATAGTGTCCAACCAGTAGTTAGATAGCTTAGCGCTCAAATAGCCTTTGAAATCTCTGTAGACTCACCTCAATTGAGGAGTCCTGATAATTTACAGAAGTGTGTAGTGCACTAAGAGATCCCTGATGGATAATGTCTTTGCCTGTGGAGTGTTTCATGTGTTGATCCACTGGAGTGTGTGTGTGTGTGTGTGTGTGTCTGTGTGTAGGTGGGTGAGTATGGGTGGGTGTGGATTGTGTGTGTATGTGTGTATGTGTTTACATTGTGGTATGTGTCTGTTGGGGTGCCGCCATTTGGGATTTGGAAGAGTGAGGACCATAAACTTGTCAACATTCCTACATGCCTGCTTCATAACAAGTGTACTGAACGTGGCCAAAAGTAACTAAACCAAGTAAACAAATTAGACATTAATTAAACTTAATGCTGGGCAGGAAAGAAGTATTCAAGACCAGGTAAAATGAAGAAATATAAGCAAATGAATGAAATTTTTAGATTGATTCATAGAATGAGACGAATATTTTTTAAAATTTGTAGTTTCTAATGAATAACAGCATATAAAATAAGAATGATATGGCTCTCAATTGACTAAAAACTGTACTTAAGATTTGAGCTAGTGAAACAACCATATATGATCTTCTATTTCCACTTTTCTGTCTCAAGAATGACTTGTGAAAATGATTTTTTTTTTTGAAATTTTACATTCTCATCTTGAAAGAGCTTCACAAAACTTAAATGAGAATCTGGATGCTCATAAGAGGTCTGATTTTTTAATGGCATGTTTGTATTTCTGTTATGAACATCAATGTCAAGCATTCGTTTCCTGAGCTGTTCTCTACAACACAATTTAACTTGTAATGGAAACTCAGTAAATGGTCGGTTGGATATTCAAATCAACACCTTAGTTCCATCAATTTTCATTTCATATAAAAATGCCTGATCTTCTATACTCATCAATGAAACAGAGAGAGATGAAGGAGGGAGAGCAATTGAGACTGAGAGGATGACAAGCAGACCTCATTCTGCAGTGGATTTCCTACACTCTCCACTTCTGAATGCTTGGAAACACTTGCCATGCTCAAAAAATATTGGTATTTCCTAGGCAGCAAATGGGAGTTAAAGAAAGTCCATATTTCTATATTACAATAACTTACACTATAATACACAGATGGCATACATTTCTAAGCTATTTCAATTCACAGAAAATGTAGATAAATTTAGGTGAGCAAGATGTAAGAGAAGGGTTAGTAATCAAGCTGAGTGTGATTGTGAGATTAAATCTAATATTATCTTATGCAATTATTGTATAATTGTATCAGTTGACATATCTGTTGAAACAGAAGGTGGGAGAGTTTTGCATGCGCTTCTGAAATGTACTGGATGATGTTAGGAGAGAGGCGGGTCAACGTGGCTAGGCCAGAAGTGTTTACTAATTGAGGCTTAGGAAAGTTAAGCTCCTAATCAGAGACCGGGAGATAGAGGCGCTAAAGTGTATAACATTTATATTTAATTTATATTTAATAATATATAATAAAGTCTTAAAATGCCAGTTATAAGTCTTTTCATTTTCTTCTTAAAAACAGAGGTTTTATTGCGTTTGGTCCACAGTCGGTATTTCACATTATCTCACAGCGCAGGGCCCCTGTGGGGAGGGCTCTGTGCAGTACTTGGCGTGGCCTGGGGCCGGGGGAGATAGAGCAGTAGACCTGGTCAGGCCCGGAAAGGGAGAAGGAGGGCCGGGGCTCCTTAAGACCTACTGAGGGCCTGGGCGCGGTGGCTCACGCCTGTCATCCCAACACTTTGGGAGGACGAAACAGGCGGATCACATGAGGGAAAGAGTTCCCGACCAGCCTGGCCAACATGGTGAAATCCCGTCTCTACTAAAAATACAAAAAATTAGCCAGGCGTGGTGGTGGGTGCCTGTAGTCCCAGCTACTCTGGAGGCTGAGGCAGGAGAATCGCTTAAGCTGGGAGGCCGAGGTGCAGTGAGGCGAGATTACTCCAGTGCGCTTCAGCCTGGGCGACAGAGTGAGACTACATCTCAAAAAAAACAAAAATAAAAACAAACAAAAAACCCTACTGAGGGCCACGGAGGTGGGGGAGCTAGGATGGAGAGGGGTCAGGCTTAATCCTGGCAACTCAGAATTCCACTAACTTGTACGGGTCTCAGTTTCCTCACCGGGCCCCAGCATAGGTCTGAGGGGTCTGAGGTCTGTTGGTCTGAGGGTCCTAGGGAAATCCAGCCACTCAGGAGCCTGAGATATTTTAGCATCGTGGCTGGGCCCCCTCTCCCAGGGGACTCATTTCCTAGCACCCTCTCCACTGTCCCCGCCCCATTCCTCGGGGAAAAAAAAATTTTTTTTTATTTTGTTAATACTTCCTGAAACTTTTGCAGGTACAGAAACCACTTACTGATAGGCTGAGAAAAGGGGGAAGAGGAGAGGCAACCAGAAACCTTCAGGGACTGGTTCCCTCCATGCCCAGGTCTCTTCTCCCCAGCACAGCTCAGCCCACAGCCTGGAAGTGCCAGCGGGGACCTTCACCCTACACGCATCAGGATACGGCCTTGATCCCTTCCCCCACAGCCCGGTGGCTCAGTCCTGCGAAGGAACCAAAGCAAGGGGAGGTGGGGGAAAAAACCCTGCTGCCTGATCCCACGCTGCCGCTCACAGACCCTCGGTTGACTGGCAGCACTGAACAGGTTAAAAAAAAAAAAAAGTTGAAAACACAGAAAAACCCAACACCCAGACGGGCAGACCATGTGTGGAGAGAGCGTGCTGGGAGCCTCAGTAGCTGATCTCCTCCTGGTACTAAGGGGCCTCCCCTGGCCCTGGGCAGTTGCCGGCGGAGGGAGCCCCGTGGGCCACTGGGCCACCCGGCTAGTACTTGGGTTCATATATTTGCCGGCCTAGGCCAAAGACCTGTCCGCTGTGATTGGCGACCTGCGTGTAGCCCATCTTCAGGGACATGGAGGAGTTCTCACACTTGTCGATTCGCAACTTGGTGTCATAGATGTGCCGCTGGTTCCCGGGAGCCGTCATGCCCACCTGGCTGGCGCACTTGTTTGTACCCATCCGGAGGCTGATGATCAAGTTGTCCATGGGGGGCAGGATGCGGTTCTTGGGGTCGTAGAGATGCCTCCTCGTGCCGTATGCGGTCATGCCTGACTGGCTGGCACATTTGTTGGTAATCTGCAGCCGGATGACGCACAGGCTGGCCTTCATGGTGGTGTCGTCGAAGTTCTGCTTCTCTGAGTACTTGTCACGGATGTCCACCCCGCTCTGCAGCCCCTTAGTCTTGGCCTTCCCTGCCAGGGCGAGAAGAGACACCCGCACCTGCATATTGTTCCCACTCTCAAACAGGTCGTTGGCCTCAAATAGGTCCACGGGATCATGCCGTAGCTGACCATTGCCTTGAGGAAGTTGGAGAGGTTTTCTAGCTGGTGCCAGTTCTACACGGAAACCGTTGATCTTGGGGACTGAGCCCGGCTGCAGTTTGTTCACGAGTGTGCATAAAATAATCTCGTCCTTCAGGCCCTTCTGGAAGTTGGGGCGGATGGAGAGGCCAGTGAATCCCTTGATCCAGCTGCGGAGCTCTGCCTCCTTCTGGGAGTCATATTTGGACAGAAGCCTGTTCTGGACGTCCGCCAAGAGCCTGTAGGCGGGTCCCTTGTTGAACGCGTGGAGCTTACGGCTGGAGGGCGCCGCCGCGGGGCGGATCCGACAGGACCGGAAGCTAAGTCTTTTTTCTAGTTCGCAATATTTTGTTTTCACCACACCATTGTTTTACTACATATCTTTTGTGTATTTAAAAAATGTGTGGAAAATGTTAGGCCATCTCCCTTTTTTCCACCTTCCCTTTTACCCTTTACTGCCATTTACATCCACACATCCACACACACATACATCCAGACACACACATACTGACCAAAATTAGTTTCGATGTACGAATGGGTTATTTGAAGCAAAAAGTCAATCTATATCAGTAAAAGTGTCATGCCAGTACGAATTATATTTATAATCCTTTTAAGAAGAAAGAACTTCCGGCCGGGCGCTGTGGTTCACGCCTGTAATCCCAGCACTTTGGGAGGTCGAGGCGGGCTGATCATGAGGTCAGGAATTCAAGACCAGTCTGGCCAAGATGGTGAAACTTCGTCTCTACTAAAAATACAAAAAAATTAGCTGGGCATGGTGGCGGGCGCCTGTAATCCCAGCTACTCGGGAGGCTGAAGCAGAGAATTCCTTAAACCCGGGAGGCGGAGGTTGCAGTGAGCCAAGATCGCGCCACTGCACTCTAGCCTGGGCGACAGAGCAAGACTCCGTCTCAAACACACACACAAAAAAAAAAAAGAAAAAGAAAAGAAAAAGAAAGAACTTCCTTAATTTTTTGAAGAGACTATTCTGTATCCATTTTATAATTTTGTGGCCACTGAAAAAGATATATTAAATCACAGACACAGTGAATATAGTAAGTGGTAGTTTAAAACGTTAAAATGTTAAATCACGCCTGTACTCCCAGCACTTTGGGAGGCTGAGGGGGGAGGATTGCCTGAAGTTGGCAGTTCGAGACCAGCCTGGCCAACATGGTGAAACCCCTTCTCTACTAAAAATACAAAAATTAGCTAGGTATGGTGGCACAAATCTGTAATCCCAGCTACTCGGGAGGCTGAGGCAGGAGAATGGCTTGAACCCTGGAGGCGGATGTTGCAGTGAGCTGAGATCAAGCCACTGCACTCCAGCCTGGACAACACAGTGAGACTCTGTCTCAAAAATAAAATAAAGTGTTGAATTTTTACAAGTCGTTGTTCCTATTCTAATTTTTGAATGCAACCACAGCCTCTAACAAAACAGCCTCGTTAAACTAATTGGCTGATAATGAATTCTTAAGTTAAAGGGGAATTCCACAGAAATATATATGGCTCTTTTATGTTTAAGAAAAGTAAGAGCCTGAAAAACAGATGTGTTCTGTAAAACTTAATTACTTTCTATCCATTTCCACTGGTTCGCAGTGTTTTATCTTTATATTAAAACATATATAAATGATTGATTGATGAATTTTTTTCTTTTAGACACTGCTGCTGAATCCATGGAGAGAAAAAGGATAAATTTCCAGAACTATGGTCCCTGTGCTCCAGTTCGCCAGGCGGGCGCGGCGGAGACGGAGACCGAGGAACGCAGCTGGGGCCATGCGGCGCTACCGCGCGTGGTGGCGCTGTGTCTGGCCTGAGGCTTGTGCTCGCTCCTTTACGCCTTCAGCCAGCTCCCCATGTCCCCGGAGGAAGGAGCGCGCGGTGGTGGCGGGAAGCCTCAGGCCGCAGTGGCTTCCTGGCTGGCGGGAGGCGGATGCGGTGCGGTGAGAGGCGCGGGCAGCGCTGGTCCCGCTGCGCATCCCGGCAGGTGGGACAGGTGTAGTCTGAAAATACAGCCTGTTGAGAAAATGCATCTAGGTGAAAGACTGGAAGAAACTATGACCGTGTTGAAGTCAGCTATTATTTTCAGGATCAAACCTCTTCAATTCCAGATTTTTGCTGAAGATCAACTACATCATAGCTTTAAAGGAAGGCTTGACAGGGGGCATTTCTACAAATATTTAATTATACAATATATTCCATAACCTTTCCAAGTGAGAATGCAGCAGAGTGGAAAAACTCTTTAAACCATGTGGTTTGCAGAGATTGTCCTTGCCGTTATTCCTGAAAGAAGTTGACTCTCACACTGATAGCCTTTTTAAAAGACCAGCTGATAATATTTGGTTTTTACTAAAGAAATTTAATTCCACACAAATTCTGCAATGGCCTCAGAACAAAAGGAACGTCAAATAGGATGGTATAGTCGCTTTGCTAGGCATCCATACTGTGGAAAAGCTGGAGTAAACTCTGGAGTTATGTTGACAAACATGACTTGAATGAGAAGGAAGTATTTCAAGAATAATATGACAACTGTGACCACAATGAGGAGATATACTTATGACATGGCTTAAAATGTACAAGTTAAACATTACATGGGTGATCAAGATCTGTTGGATATCATGTTTTTTCATAATCCAGAAAGCCTTTTTGTCTTCCCGTGTCAATGGAAGTGTCATCCAGATCATTGTCTATGTGGAAGCAGTTGCCAAGAAGCAGAAGAAGGAATCTTTATTTTTCACGGGAACAGAGGTGTTTACTATGATGATAAGCAACCAGCATGTAGAGCTGTTTATGAAGCACTGAGAAATTGTTCTTTTAGGATGACAATGTTCATTCATTAATAAAACCTTTAGAATTGGAACTACAAAAAACAGTGCATACATACGGTGGAAAAATTTACTAAATATTTATCAAACAATTAGCAAAAACATAAGAGATCGCTATGTCAGATCACCAAAGGAAAGGTGATTCTTGTTGCCTGCTACATCAAATGGATGAAAAGAACAAAGCATCAGAGGATAAGTATGAAGGAACTGTCTTGGGTGAAGCATTAAGGCAGGAATTATTCATCTACAGAATATTTTTTTTTCCTAAAGAGGTTAAATGAACAGTATTTTCAGGTAATGAAGAATAAGTTAAAATCTTGGGCTCAACAAAGAAAAATTTTTGGCCTCTGATGTTGTGTAATGTTACTTACTATCATTCCAGTATTGATGAAAATATTATTGAATGGTTTTAGCCTGCAAACTTCTGTTGACTCATACTCTCAAGAGTGGTGGGGCTGTGAAAATGAAGAAAATGTACCGCAAACACTCAGACAGTGAGTAGAGCGATAATTTTATGTCAGCACTAACCTCACTTTAAATGTGTGAGAGAAAAGTTTGTCTACAGGAGTAGAAACAGTTCTGTTTCTAAAGAAATGTGATGTAACCAATGTAACCATGGATGATCTATATCTGCCTTTATACATTTCATCTCTGTTTTAAAATATTTTTATGATAATCATATTTAAAATTATGTTTAGATTATAAGGAAGCTGCCTGTTAAAAATTGAGCTGTATAAGAAAGAGGAAATATAGTGAAAACTTTGGGGTTTTAATCTGTGCGTGTTAGAGAGAGTGAGAAATATAGTGTTTTCATTGTGTATGCATTAAACTGTCTTGCTAAAACTCAGACCTAAAATTGTTAAGTAGATATTTGGGGAACTTTTTTATCACTTTAAATGAAAAATTTCAGCTTTACTGGGCATTCTGGAAGCAAAATATGTTATGCTGATGATAAAGTGAGAACCTTAAGAGTACACTCATTTGATGGTGGAAAATGTGATGGACCAAAATGCAGAAGCTATACACATCCTGTGAGTAGTAATTTTAGTTACAATGCAGTAGGAAAATGTGGTGCATTTAAACTTTTCTTCTACCACATAATGGCTTTGCAAGATACTTGTAAAGAAGCAAATGTCTAGAGCCTTACTTTAAGAAAGTTAAACAACTTTGGTGAATGATTTGGATTAAGATTGTTACATCCAGCTATAGAAATGTGGTTTTAATTGGGTTGATGTGAGTGAGTACCTTCCTTTTTTGAATACCACTTAAAACAGTTAACTTTTTAAGTCTTGAAGATGAGAAAACTATTACTTATCTAATATAACTATTTTAATAGTTATCTAATTTATAGTTATCTACTATAACTATACATTCTGAATACTTAGCATGTACTGTGCTGAGGCACATATCTTGTTTTCCCAGCTGCTAAACGATTATCTTCCTTTTCTCCCTGGTATTTTAATGCTCAAGTAGAAAATGGAAAATCATGAAGGAAAAATATCACTTGTGAAAATCGTGGCAGTTAGCTTTATGAAGACACAGTGGCCTCTGTGGGGACATGGGATATGCAGAAAGAGATGGCTAGTACAGTTGTTCTGTCTTCTGCAGTTCAGTCAGGGACACATTGAGAGAGGAAAGTTTAAGCAGGTACATTAGAAATTGATAACCAGCCCAGCATTCTTAGAACAGATGGGTTTAGAGAACACGAGTTGTAGTTCCTTGGCAGAATGCCATGGTGGATATGAGAAACTGTGAACTGTGTTGAAATTGAGCTTGAGCAGAAAATGAGAATACTAAAAATTTGAAGTTCAGAGGGTATGCATTAGATTATTTCTAATGGTCCCCATATATGATCATTGCCTGCCTGACTATATAAGACTCCTGTTGGGAGCTTGAGAATAGATTGCTGAGCTTAGCCCTTTGGAGACTCTGGTATGCTGTGTCTGGGATGGAGTCTGCAAAAAGAAAAATTTAAAGAAGAGACTTAAAAATTATACAAAACTAGAACAGTGCTTTGGTACTATCAGATTACTTGGGGAGCTATTCCCACTTCGATTCTTCATATAGAGGATGTGAACAGAGAAACATGCAGATAAATCAGTCAATGCCAACTGCTGGGGGAAACGTCCATAGTCTGCAGGTTCCCACAGAAAGGATAGCACTTCCATCCTCTCCCATGAGGGAAAAATAAAGGAGAAAAGCTTTCAGCCTCTCACCATAAGCTCATTCAGTCCTCCCCTTGGGAAGAGAAATGACTTAACTGAGGAATGTGCTTGAAAGTAGTTGTACTGGTGAAACTCAGCCTCTGTGGGTTTCTCTCTCTTTCAGAGTCAGCTCTCTTCAGGATGCGCATTTATTTCTCCCTTTGGAGGAGGCCTCAGTCCAGCTCAGCCAAGGACTGAAAGGCACATCTGGCTAATTCAAGACTGGGGTATTGGGAGGTCCCCTTGGCCCCAGATCTATGATATGTTCTCGAGTCCTGAGACCTGCTGACTCTCGTGTCTCATTTCTCAGTTGGGTCATATCTTGGGGTTATTTGTGTTCCCAGCTCTAACAGGAAGGTTCCTAAGCACTCATTTCTTCTTAACCAATTTCTGAAGGTAAAATGTTGGTGAAGAGTGCTCTTTTCTTCCTGCTACCATTAATTGGTGTTTATTTTGTGTCAGGCACTGTTGAGTATTTTACATTTCTTATCTAGTTTGATCTTTACAGCAACTTTATATGACAGACATTGTTCTCCCATTTTTCAGGCTAGAAATCTGAGGCCCAGTGTCCCACAATGGCTGTGTGGTGACACTAGGCTTTGAGCACAGATGGTTGACTTCCAAAGCCTATGTTCCTAACCATTATGCCACTCTGTGTTGTGACAGCGCCAAACATACTTTCATTCATATATATCTTTTAACTGATTATGTTCTTGTGTGATTTCTTTCAGAAAGGCTTTTACATCAAATATTGATAATAATAATAATGAACACATGTTGAGCACTTACCATGTCTCAAGCACTGCCCTAGAACTTCCCATGAAAGAACCCCTCTAATCTTCAGAACAACCCTGTGAGGTAGGTGCTACTATTACTCTGTTTTCACAAGTAAAGAAACTAAGCACAGCAGATCCACAGTCATTCTGTAGGATGCTGTGTAGAATGGCTCCTGGGACACTGGGAAAGCTCTTCTGCACCTCAGTATCTTCTTTACTGGTTCATTAATGTCTGATATTTCTGCATGAGAAAGCACAACATAGACAGAAAGCTTAATATGTATATACACACACTGAGAGATAAGGCATTGACATAACATCTCATTATAGGTATTAGAAATGCAGTCTCAAGAGCAGGTTCTCGTGGGGTGACAGGCAGGGTATTCTAGGGGAAGGAATATCCCAAGAAAGGTGGCATTACAAAGGAAAAGGAGAAAGAAAGGTGTAAATGAGGAGACACTGATTTTCTTCCATTGCAAAGTTTTCCAAGGCTGGCCCCTTTTCTATTACATTCTTACCCAGTAACTCGTACTTTCCCTAGAGCTCTTGCAAGAAAGAACTATTGAGAAAGTAGCCCATCTGAAAGTATATTTCTTGCTGTTTATCTGCTTCCAGAACTGGCTGAAGTTTACTTTTTGGTTCTCCAGAGACCTAGCTTCTTCCAATGTGGTCTATTTAATCTCCTGTCATGTGGGAAATTATATTCAAAATCTCCATGATCCTCTGTCCATAGTAAGTTATGCATGTAGTGAGAAGTACATGCCACAAGGTCTTGAGATTATATCTGCAATGTGTTGCTGCTGGCTGTTGATCAAGATAGGCTGGGAGAAAAACATTATTTTCAGATGTGAAAAACTGTCACCTTTATCAAATAACTCTTCTTGCATATTTCCCAAGACGTTGTAGCCTATTTAAACTCGGGAGGTTAATTTTGTAGCATTCATTATGACCGAAAATGTAGTTCACACAATCATGATGCTCTCTTTATTAGGTGTTACTGTTAAACAATATTAAAATACACACAATGTGGCTGGTCTTTTGTAAGCTACATGGCATGTTTACTTCTTTGCCAGGTTTCTTAATTGCGTTTCTTCATCTTTCCGAATACCAGTGTCACTGTCACCCACAATATTTGCTGTTTTGAGTGCATGGTTTACATTTTATTTTGCCCAATAATAGAATATGATGGGGACATCTTATCTGAGTGTTTCATAGTATGCTGTAGTTTGAATTCTTGGCTGTTGGTTTCCCAGAGTCCCAGCTCCTGCCACTGCATTCTGCCTTTATAAATGGAGAATAATGGCTCTAAAAAAAATTCACCTAAGAATCTCATGATAGTGGAGAAGGAGGACCATGGAAATGCTAAAGCCTCCCACTCGGCTTCTGTAAATCATGCAGAGGATCAGGAAAATGATTGAAAGTAACATATCCCAAACAAAGAAGTCAGCTGTACAATTCAAGACCTGTGTCTGGCTGTAAAAAAAACAAAAAACAAACAAACAAAAAATACAAACAAATGAAAAAATGGAAAGAATAACTTTGCTACTCATCTTGTTCAAAAAACTGGAGCAGATTGAGTATCTAGACTCAGTTTCAGAAGAAATGTTAAATACTGATAGGGGCATATTCAAGATCTTTAGGATTTTTTGGGGGGAGGAGAGGGGAACATAAAAAAGCAATAATAAAGATAAATCTGAATGCAGGAAAAATACACATAATCCATGAATCTAACACCTGTTTTCGCATGTTTATCATCTTTGTCCTTATGTAGATCTATGTTTTCTTTCATAGTTGCAGTCATAGAATATATTCTATTCTCTAAGCTTTTATCCTTCAACATTATAGGAGAATGTTGTTCCATGTTACCACATAGCCAACTGTTTCAAAACTTGTCTAGTAAATTCTGTGCTGTTGTTTTCACAGGGAGAAACATGCACATGTATATTACTTGGTTTTTTTTTTCTGTTGAATCATACTCTTGGAATAAATTTTTTTTCAGTAAGGTTTTTGGTTCCAAAAAGTATAAACATTTTGGTGATCTTTAGTAAGTTGTATTGCTTTCCAAAGAAGTGATAGGAATTATACTTGCCACCCCAACAGTGAAAGAATTGTAATTTAATTTCAGTGTAACAGAGGATGCTACTCTTGCTATTATATTTTCTATTATAATGAAAACCTTTAAAGATTTAAACCAAGCTGGATTGTCTTTCAGGAGCTGCTGTTAAATGAACACCTTGATATCTTCGTTCTTGGAGAGAAATGAGCCAAGGAGGAAGACCATCTAAAAAAAACCACTAGACAATTTGTGCTCACTGGAGTGGTCTCTGCTGGGCAAAAGGTCTTTAGAATGACTCGTGGATTTTCTGGCAAGTGGCAAACCACACAAGTGCTATGTCAGGCCAGGAAGACAGGTGCAGCCCTGTCAGTGTCAAAGAAGAACACTGGTAGCAGAAGAGCTAAGAGTGAATGAAAATTGAATTATCTTTATTTCTAGGACTTGTCTATTGAGAAACAACAGTGCTGGCAACCATTTACTACCAACAAGAGGCAGTTCCAAGAGAAGAATATAAAATATGCTCTGCTCAATCCCACAAAACTCAGAGTGTCTCACAATGGCCAATTTCTTATTTTTACCCTGTCCAGAGACAAGGAAGGATGCATCAGGGAGCTGCTGGCCTCTGCGATGAATAACTTGAGTCAGCCTGCAACATGTGAAAGAATTCAGCTGATCAGGATTTATAACACTAGCTGGATTTTTTGCTTTCTCTGGGGTTCATGAAGCATGGTGTTGTGAGATACCACAGGAGTCCCAGAGTAAAGTTACATACCTACTTCTCTTCCTTATTTTTATTTTTTTGGCATGTTCATATTATTTTATTACCAACATCGTTGGCATCCCTGAGTATGAGAGTTGAGACGAAACTTAGAGGCTATTGTCTGATTCAATCCTTGCAGCTTACAAAAAGAAATGTGGGGAGCAGTCACTGCGTGACTAGCCTGAGGTCACTCAGGAAGTTAGAGGCAGAACTGCATCCAGGGTCACCTCTCTTTACTGCTACTAGTGTGCTCTTTCTACTGCACCCTGATCACAAAACATCTCCCAACCCAGGAACAAGGTCTACCGCATAGGTGAGCACAGCAGCGTGATCACTCTCTCAGTCATCTGTACTCCTCCTTTGCTTTGACCAAAGACACAGGAAGGGACCTTTTGCCCCACATAAAACACCTCTCAAAGGCTTGGCAACAACAACAGATAATAGAGAGCATTGACCTAAGACCAACATTTCAACCATGGTGTCAAAACAATATTTTATTTCAGCAAAGAAAAACTATGTCACAAGTGGATTATTATTACTAATAATCAGACTAGTGGTACTTGCGAATGACTTGGTTTCATACTCACTCTTGGACAACTATGCACACTGAGTATAACTGACCTTATGAGAACATCATTCTCACTAAGATTATGATGTGCTTTCTCACGTGGGAACTGTACATAATATTGCGTGTACCCTTGGGAGGATGTCCTGCCTGTGATGTTGTCTTTCAGGGGAAGAAGAATGGTTGAGAACTGAGGGTATATTAAACATTTACTCCTCCAGATTTTTCAAGATTTCTGTTAAGCGAGATCAGAAGAAAGCCATCTATTTGGATTGCATCACTCTAACCTGGTAAGTCGAATTGTCTACACAGAATTATAATTTCACGATATGTCCAGATTACTTACCGAGAGCCAATTTGAGACACCAACAGGACTAGTAAAACATCTTTGCACTGTGGGTAGCATTGCTATCAAAGACCTTATACATTATGTCATTCAAGAACCTTTATATTAAGATCCTTATGGAAAATCCTTCCCAAAGTTTAACCCTATGATAAAGGGTTTTTTTCTCCTGGTAACATAGTGGGCAATTGGGAACTGTTTAACCCAATGCATTGATTTCATTGATTGTTTTGGTTGCCGAGAAGTATGGATGCTCAGAATAGGTTTTCTTGTTTTCAACTGCTAATTCCTTTATTTAAATTGTAATAAATGTTTCCCTTTACTTCTTTCCTTTTTCTTTTTAAGAAATATAATGTATTTCATAATGTATTATAAATTATTAATAGATCAATTAGCATAGAATAATCTGGAATAATGCTTAGAGATCTCCCATTGAAAAAGACCCCAGTACCATAGGGTTCACAGCTGAGTGTTAACTGAACTTGAACAAATTTTGATTTTATTTAAAATGATCAAAGCCTAGAAAAAAAATTCCTGCAGATCATATGGGGCACATAATAACTAAAAAAAAAAAGAAACAAAGAGGGATGGCTTTCTTCAATTAATTTTATAGTGTAATATCAAAGCTTAATAGTTAATATATTTCATCTAATGTAGAATGTCAATGTTTAGAAATCAGACATTATTTCATGTACCATTAGAGATATACTGCCAATTTAACTGTGACTTCCTTACGAAAAGCAAAAAAAGGAATTTTAAAGATATTAAAACATGTAAAGAAGAATATAAGCACTATACTCCCAACCCCTTCAATTAACATGTTAATATTTTATTGCATTGGTTTTCAGTAATTACTTTTAATAAAATAAAGCATTATTAGCTAATGTTCCACCCCTACCACTCCAATCTCATTCTCCTTCTAGGTTCCCCAGGCCCAATTGCTAAAATAAATTTGTTGTACACTTTAAAGTCAATTTTCTATACGTTTGCACATAAATTTGTGCATTCGTAGGAAGTATTTTGGTGCTGAGAAGGTACAATAAGCCCTTCAAAGTTGTTGATGTTCAGATTCCAGTTGGCAAAAGTCTTACACATGTGGCATTAAATATTTTCAGTATTAAACATGCACATTCCACAAGTTCAGCAGTTCTGTAATATATATCCAGAGTCTGCCCTGAGGGATGCTTACAACCTTAGTATAAACTCTCACTCACTCCTTTTAGAGAATAAAACTTACACCTATGTAATGACCAGTCCAGGTACAAGGGTGTCCTCTAAGAACATTCATTCATGTACTCAACAAATCTTTATTGAGCACCTGCACATTTCATGCCAGGGAGGTGAACTGTGTTCTCCCTACACAACAGGAGAAAGAGTGGTGGCATCGGCAGGAAAGTGCAGTGGAAAGGAGGAGCTGACTTTGGCAGGAAAAAGAACGATATTACTTTGAATTTATCAACTCTGACGTAACATCCTGATAAAAAGTGCCATATCCAAATCACGTTGAAGATTCTCAAAGGACAGTACCAAAGTTGAATAAAAACACAGTGCCTCAAATGGGAAGTGGTATAGAAAGGCCTGAGGCTGGGGTATGGAGGCACACGGGGTGCAGAGAACGAGGGAAGAGAAGAGTGAAAAACTGCTCGGGGTGGGGTGGCATTGATGGTGAGAGATGGGTGTAACATGCATTTATGAGGACAGACATGATCAGGTTTAAAGAAAAAGAATTTTTTCTTTTTCCAGCAGTCCCACTATGGGGCATTTATCTACAGGAAAGGAAATCAGCATATTTAGGAGATACCTGCACCCTCATGTTTATAGCAGCCACTATTCACAGTAGCCAAGATTAGAATCAACCTAAATGTCCAAAAACATAATAGATTAAAAATGTAGTATCTATTCACAGTGGAGTACTATTTAGCCATAAAAATAATGAAATCCTGTCCTTGGCTGCAACGTGGATCAGGCTGGAAGACTATATTAAGTGAAATAACCTAGGCACAGAATTATAAATCTTGCATGTTCTCACTCATATGTGGGAGCTAAAAAAAAACGAACTGAGCTCATGGAAGTGGAGAGTAGAATTCTGGTTATTATAGGCTGGGGAGAGCAACAGGGAGGAGAGGACAGGGAGAGGTTGGTTAACAAATACAAACTTACAGCTAGATAGGAGGAATGAGTACATCTATGACACCAAGCTGGGAATCGACAAGTGTGACAACTCCTCCATGTCCCTGAAGATGGGATACACGCAGGGCGCTCATCAGAGCGGCCAGGCCTTCGGCCTGGGCCCACAGATATACGACCCCAAGTACTACTGGGGAGGCCTAGTGGCCCACAGCGCTCCCTCAGGCTCCGGCGACTGCCCGGGGCCAGGGGAGGCCCCTGAATATGTCCCTTACCACCAGGAGGAGACCGGCTACTGAGGCTCCCAGCACGCTCTCTCCACACATTGTCTCCCCTTCTGGGTGTTTGGGTTTTTCTGTGTTTTCATCTTTTTTTTTTTTTTAAGCTGTTCAGTGCTGCCAGTCAACTGAGGGTCTGAGTGGCAGCGTGGGATCAGGCAGCAGGGTTTTTTCCCCACCTCCCCTTGCTTTGGTTCCTTCTCAGGACTGAGCCACCGGGCTGTGGCGGAAGGGATCAAGGCCGTATCCTGATGCGTGTAGGGTGAAGGTCCCCGCTGGCACTTCCAGGCTGTGGGCTGAGCTGTGCTGGAGAGAAGAGACCTGGATATGGAGGGAACGGGTCCCTGAAGGTTTCTGGTTGCCTCTTCTCTTCCCCCTTTTCTCAGCCTATCAGTAAGTGGTTTCTGTACCTGCAAAAGTTTCAGGAAGTATTAACAAAATAAAAAAAAAATTTTTTTTCCCCGAGGAATGGGGCGGGGACAGTGGAGAGGGTGCTAGGAAATGAGTCCCCTGGGAGAGGGGGCCCAGCCACGATGCTAAAATATCTCAGGCTCCTGAGTGGCTGGATTTCCCTAGGACCCTCAGACCAACAGACCTCAGACCTACGCTGGGGCCCCGTGAGGAAACTGAGGCCCGTACAAGGTAGTGGAATTTTGAGTTGTCAGGGTTAAGCCTGAGCCATCTCCATCCTAGCTCCCCCACCTCCGTGGCCCTCAGTAGGGTTTTTTGTTTGTTTTTGTTTTTTTGAGATGGAGTCTCACTCTGTCGCCCAGGCTGAAGCACAGTGGAGTAATCTTGCCTCACTGCACCTCGGCCTACCGGGCTCAAGCGATTCTCCTGCTTCAGCCTCCAGAATAGCTGGGACTACAGGCGCCCACCACCACGCCTGGCTAATTTTTTGTATTTTTAGTAGAGACGGGATTTCACCATGTTGGCCAGGCTGGTTTGGAACTCTTGCGCTCATGTGATCCGCCTGTTTTGTCCTCCCAAAGTGTTGGGATGACAGGCGTGAGCCACCGCGCCCAGCCCCTCAGTAGATCTTAAGGAGCCCCGGCCCTCCTTCTCCCCTTCCGGGCCTGACCAGGTCTACTGCTCTATCTCCCCCGGCCCCAGGCCACGCCAAGTACTGCACAGAGCCCTCCCCCCAGGGGCCCTATGCTATGAGATAATGTGAAATACCGACTGTGGACCAAACGCAATTAAACCTCTGTTTTTAAGAAGAAAGTGAAAAGACTTAAAATTGGCATTTTAAGACTTTACTATATATTATTAAATATATATTAAATATAAATGTTATACAATTGAGCGCCTCTATCTCCCAGTCTCTGGTTAGGAGCTTAACTTTCCTAAGCCTCAATTAGTAAACACTTCTGGCCTAGCTACGTTGACCCGCCTCTCTCCTAACATCATCCAGTATATTTCGGAAACGCATGCAAAACTCTCCCACCTTTTGTTTCAACAGATATGTCAACTGATACAATTATACAATAATTGTATAATATTAGATTTAATCTCACAATCACACTCAGCTTGATTACTAACCCTTCTCCTACACCTTGCTCACCTATATTTATGTACATTTTCTATGAATTGAAATAGCTTAGTAATGTATGTTGTCTGTGTATTATAGTGTAAGTTATTGTAATATAAAATATGGACTTTCTTTAACTCCCATTTGCTGCCTAGGAAATACCAATATTTTTTGAGCATGGCAAGTGTTTCCAAGCATTCAGAAGTGGAGAGTGTAGGAAATCCACTGCAGAATGAGGTCTGCTTGTCATCCTCTCAGTCTCAACTGCTCTCCCTCCTTCATCTCTCTCTGTTTCATTGATGAGTATAGAAGATCAGGCATTTTTATATGAAATGAAAATTGATGGAACTAAGGTGTTGATTTGCATATCCAACCAACCATTTATTGAGTGTCCATTACAAATTAAATTGTGTTGTAGAGAACAGCTCAGGAAACGAATGCTTGACATTGATGTTCATAACAGAAATACAAACATGCCATTAAAAAATAAGACCTCTTATGAGCATCCAGATTCTCATGTAAGTTTTGTGAAGCTCTTTCAAGATAAGAATGTAAAATTTCAAAAAAAACATTTTCACAAGTCATTCTTGAGACAGAAAAGTGGAAATAGAAGATCATATATGGTTGTTTCACTAGCTCAAATCTTAAGTACAGTTTTTAGTCAATTGAGAGCCATATAATTCTTAGTTTTATATACTGATAGTCATTAGAAATTACAAATTTTAAAAAATATTCCTGTCTCACTCTACGAATCAATCTAAAAATTTCATTCATTTGCTTATATTTCTTCATTTTACCTGGTCTTGAATACTTCTTTCCTGCCCAGCATTAAGTTTAATTAATGTCTAATTTGTTTACTTGATTTAGTTATTTTGGCCACGTTCAGTACACTTGTTATGAAGCAGGCATGTAGGAATGTTGACAAGTTTATGGTCCTCACTCTTCCAAATCCCAAATGGCGGCACCCCAACAGACACATACCACAGTGTAAACACATATACACACACACACACACACACACAATCCACGCCCACCCATACTCACCCACCTACACACAGACACACACACACACACACACACTCCAGTGGATCAACCCATAAAACACTCCACAGGCAGACATCGTACATCAGGGATCTCTTAGTGCACTACACACTTCTGTAAATTATCAGGACTCTTCAATTGAAGTGAGTCTACAGAGATTTCAAAAGCTATTTGAGTGCTAAGCTATCTAACTAGTGGTTGGACACTATTTAAATAATGCATTAAACACAACTCTTGAGGCTCTGAAGAATTTCTGTGCTTTCCAATGAACCAGGAGTTACAAGGTCCTGAAAACCACAAGTGTGTTACATCCTTTAATAGATAAAGCAAAGCTGATTTTAATGTGAATATACTTTATAGTTATTTCTATTCCTGTTAATTTTTGTTTGCTTGTAATACACATTTTTATGTAACTGGGACTAAGGAACATCTTAGGAAAAAGAAAACAAAAAATAAAATTTCCCTGATTACACTGTGCCTTGGTCCAGTAACCCTGCACTGCATATATACACTTTAAATTGGTGTCTTGAGGAACCACTTCGGTATTTCTTTTTTTTTTCTTTTATGTTGTAAACCTTTCTTGTAAAAATAAACAAAAAGCAAAAAAAAAAAGACAAACAAACACATTAGACTATGTCAACATAAGGTCAGGATAATCAATATTAGTGCCTGAACCTCCACATCTTGTCCCACTGAAAAGGCTTCAGAAGTAATTACACTCATGGAGTTGTTATTTCCTATGGTAATGATGCTTCTTTCTGTAATATTTCCTGAAAGATTTGCTTGAGGCTACTGTACAGTTTTAACTTTTTTTCCTTAAGTAGAAGGGGTAATTCTAATGATAAAAAGTGTATTATATAAAACACATAAACCAGTAACAGAGTTTATCATTATCTAATACTATGTACTGCACACAATTGCATGTGTACTTTAGTATCACTGAAAGAAGAGCAAATTTGTTTACACCATCATCACCACAAACACTAGCAATACATTTTGCTACAACGTTAGGTGGCTTACAATATCACTGGATGATAGAAAATTTTCAGGGCCATTAGAATCTTATGAGGCCAACATCATACATATATGGTCTGTCATTGACCAAAACATAATTATGTGGCACATGAGTGTATATATCAGATACATCAATCAATATATTCAACATTTCTCCCCTCCTTATCCTAATGATAAAGATGATATAAAATATAATTTAAAAAATATAAGAAGAAATGGTGTAATGGTCTCTATATTAAAAACTAGAGTTAAATTGTTTAAAAAATTATAAGTAGATGCTAAATACACAGATTGAAATACATTAAATACATTAAGAATGTTTGTTCTGTTTCTTATATATTGCTGGTTTTCTGCCATTGAAAGTTTAATTTAGACCTCCTTATTTCATGTAATCACCCCAATAATTTGTCTTACAAACAATTAACAGAAGTTAACACTATATAACATAGTTGTATAGTGTCTTACTCTTACAATGGGATACTTTACTTTTCATGAGGGAAAACAGTAAGCTATAAAGTTTACACAATCTGAGATGTAGATAAAGATTGATGTGCAAGATTGCTTCTAGATATATCACTTTATAATGGTAACATAAAAAAAGGAAAGTAATGTGTAAAATATCTTCTAATGCAACTCTTTCCACTCTTCCTGGCTCTCATTGGCCTTTTTTTTTTTTTTTTTTGACTTCTCACGAATACATTAGGAGGCTCCCTCACCCTCTGGCTTTAGGTTAGGTTCAGCCTGTGGAGAACCCTGTAAGAAGGCAGAAAGGAAGAGGAGACAAGGGTCACGGTGTTTATTCTATTGGTCTCTTCCCCATGAGGTTGTCTTCCCTACATGTGTCTCTTTACAGAAGGTCACTTTTGTTCTCCAGGTGGTCTGATCTTCTACTCCTTCTTTTTCCAGGGTTTGTTTTTATCCTCACTGAATGCCAGTTCCAGATTTATTGCTTACAATTCTTTCATGCTCCTTCCTTTGTATGGAAGCATTCCTCAAATTATTCTTAGTTGTATTTACCAACTGTTTTCTGTTGAAATTCTGACTAATCCAGAATATAAAACTTTTTAGAGTCCAGTCATTCTTTGCCATGTTCTGTTTCCCCCCATCTCTGTGGCTATGAAAACATGTATCAAATATTTTACCTGACTCGCAGGAAGGGGAAGTCCCACTGCTTTGCCTGTTTTGGATAGGTAGCATCAGTTAAACTAAACCTTTCATAAACCACTGATACATCAGTGGTTTCTTGTTACGTAGAATGAACAGTATTCACCAGAATAATATCCTGACTAGCAAACACATCAATTGCCACTTGATGTTCTAAGTGTTATGAGTAAAATAAAAACTGAATAAAGATTTTGCCCTCAGGATGTTTATGTTCTCCTACGTGAGAAAGATAATTAAAAATACAAAATATAATATCAATTTTTGAATCATAAGTGTTACACAGAAAGTGAATTAGGGTAAATTTCCATGCTTGTAGTTTTGCTTATGGTTTACTATTTGTATTCATTTTCTAGGACTGTCATACAAAATACCACAAACTAGGTAGCTTAAAACATCAAAAGCTTATTCTCTCAGTTTTGGAGGTCAGAAATTCAAAATCAAGATGTTAGCAATACCATGCTCCCTCTGAAACCTGAAGGAGAGAATCTTTCTTTACCTCTTGTCTTCAGGTGCCAGTTATCAATTCTTGGCACATCTTTTGGCATGCAACTGCATCAGTTTGTGACTCTGTCATCACAGGACATTCTCCCTATATGTCTGTATCTCTGTGCCCAGTTCTTATAAGGACAGCAGTCACCTGACCTCATCTTAACTAGTGACATCTGCAATAGCTCTATTATCAAATAAGTTCACATTTTAAGGTACTGGAGTTTAGCACTTCATTGTATCTTTTAAAGAGACACAATTAAGCTCATATGTAATAAATATTATTATTCAAATTAAGTATATCCTACACTTAAAATATAGTGATAAAATAATTTGTAATTTCTAAAGACCTCATAATCATACAATCAATATTTATAACAGATTTCTCTTCATTTTGTTATCTATAAATCTGTATTTTTGTTTTTAGTTACAACCATGGCATCCCCAGAAAGCTTTTCTATGCAGAGAAGTGGCTCTGAAACTGTTATCAACATCTAAACTTTTGTAAAAATTGAAACTATTGTAATTTCAATTTACCTGAAGAATGTTTTCTTTTGATGTATTTGAACTGAGTATCCCTGTGATTGACAGGATGAAATGTTTAATTATGAAATAGATCAATATTGCTCATTGTGATATTCATCATTGAATAATTATATTTTTATTTTGTCAATTCTGAGTTATTTGGAAACAAAAATCCACAGAATGTTACCTTATATA
Source organism: Pan troglodytes (assembly GCF_028858775.2). Classification (NCBI taxonomy): domain Eukaryota; kingdom Metazoa; phylum Chordata; class Mammalia; order Primates; family Hominidae; genus Pan; species Pan troglodytes. The sequence goes on from NC_072410.2 coordinate 31,563,395, forward strand.
AATATGTTAATACATTCTTGATTATTAATAAATCTGTTACTACAATGTCATATCCTCTCAGTAGTAAAAGCATATTTAATTTATGCTTTTATCCATTAGAAAACAGTGAAGCTAGAAATTATTTAAAATTTTCCCCTAAGAAATATGTGGAAAAAATAAGGAAATTTATATTTTTAAATGAAATTGCATTAAGAAGCCAACATTGATGCATTTATTGACTAAAGACCAGAGTTTACATTAGGGTTCACTCTTTGTATTATACAGTTCTATGGGTTTTGCTAAATGCATGATGTCATGTATCCACCATTACAGAATCATACATAATAATTTCACTGCCCTAAAAATTCCCTGTGCTCCACCTACTTATCCCCCACATGCCCAACTCCTGGTAATGACTAAACTTTGCACTAGCTCTATAGTTTCGCCTTTTCTAGAAGATTATATACTTGGACTCATACAATATGTAGACTTTTCAGACTGGCTTCTTTCACATAGAAATATGCATTCAAATTTCCTCCATGTCTAATCATGACTGGATGGCTAATTTTTTTACCCCTGATAATTATGTCATTGTATGGATATAGCAGAGTTTGTTTATCTAATTAAGGAACGATTACCTATTAAAGGATAAGCTGGGTGCTTCTAAGTTTTAGTAAGTAAGAATATAGCTGCACATGCAATAAACATTTGCATGCAAGTTTCTGTGTGGTACAGTATACTATTTCTTTGTTCTTAAATACTTTTCACTGGTGTGAACCAATGAGATGCTAACATTGCATTGCTCGTACTTGGTTGGTTTCTAAACTTTACTTTACTTTTACAATTTTTAAAGAGAAGTTTCTATTGCCAGTTTTTTAAAGTGATATGCTCTGCTGGCCTTGACATAACAACACACCATCATTAGCTTTTAAGTCCTTAATATGCTCAAAAAATTAGCGAGCAACTATATCCATGAACCACCATCTAGATTGCAGGAATTAAAGGGAGAACAAATGTTCATTGAATAGAAACAATTTACCAGGACTTATGCTAAGCATTACAGATCTATAATCTCTTTATATATATATATATATATATATATATATATATATATATATATATACACACACACACACACACACACATATATATAAGAAAATTAAGGTGAGAAAGTAATAAACAATGCTAATTAGCTCTGTTTTTAAAAGTAACAATCCAAACTTAAACTCAAATTATTTTTACTGTAAAACCACTGTAGAAAAATAAAAACTCAATTAAATTCAGAGTTCTATATTGCATACTAACTGTAAACCACATCATTGTTCAGATTGATTTTTTTAACAGATCAAAACATATTTAATCCGTTGCATTGAATTTAATGCATTGTGTTGCTACTCCTTATTTTATTTTGTTTTATTTTACTCAATTTTATATTTTATTTTCTTTCTAGTAGAATATTAGCTGGTACATCTGAATACCAGAATGTAAAGAAAGGAAGAACAGATCCAAATAAATATTTAAAGTAATAATGGCTAAGAATTTTCCAACATTAACAGCAGATACTGAATACAGATTCAAGAAGTGCAGAGAATACCAAGCAGAATAAATGTCAAAAATCTATACTTAGGTATATATTTTTTAAACCAAAGAAAATCAAAGACAGAGAGACATACTGAAAGGAGCCAAGGGTAAACAAGAAAACTTACCTGTAAATAAATAAGGCTAAGAATTACAGTTGGTTTTTCATTAGATGAAAGCAAGAAGAGAGTGGGGGGAAATACTTAAAGTGTTGAAAGTAAAACACACAGAGACACACACACCATCTACATTTCTTTTCTTTTTTTTTTGGAGACTGGAGTGCAGTGGTGTAATCTTGGCTCACTGCAACCCCCACCTCCTGGGCAAGCAATTTCTCCTGCCTCAGCCTCCCGAATAGCTAGGACTACAGGCGCATGCCATCACACCTGGCTAATTATTTTTGCATTTTTTGTAGAGACGGGATTTCACTGTATTAGCCAGGATGGTCTCAATCTCCTGACCTCGTGATCTGCTCGCCTCGGCCTCCCAAAGTGCTGGGATTACAGGTGTGAGCCATCGCATCTGGCCTACATTTCTATATCTAATAGAATTATCCTGCAATAGTGTAGAAGAAATAAAGACCTTCTCAGACAAACAAAAACTGAGAAAGTTTATGGTCAGTAGACATGCCTTGCAAGGAATGTTCGAAGAAGTTCCTAGGGAGAAGAAAAAGGGTATAGGTCAGAAATTGGTCTATATAAAGAAAGGAAGAATATCATAGAAGGAATGAATGAAACTAAAATAAAATGTTTTATTTTCTTATTCTTAACTGACCTAAAAGATAATATTTTGTTTAAAAGGAATAACTGTAACAATGTATTGAATGAATATAGTATATAAATGAATACAATAAATGGCAGTAGTGTCATAAATAATGGTAGGAATTGGGATTACTTGTATCTTAGTTTGCTCAGGCTTTTATAACAGGATACCATACACTAGGTGGCTTATAATCAACAAAAATGCAGTTTTCAGTTCTGAGACTGGAAAGTCCAAGGTCAAGCCATGTGCATATTAAGTGTCTGGCAAGGGCTTGTTCATAGAGGATGGGTCACTGGGTTTTCACATGGCAGAAGAGCAAATTAGCTCTCTAGGGTTTCTTTCGTAAAGGCACTAATTCTATCCATAACAGTTTGCCCTCATGACCTAATCACTTCCCACAGACTGATCTCCAAATACTCTTACCATAGGGATTAGGTTTCAACATACACATTTTGGGGGAATAGGGGAATACAAATATTGAGTCTGTAACACTCTTGTAAAGTGATATTTGTGTTGAGTTATTCAAAGTCTTATTTAAAGGTAGATTGAGATTAGTTAAAAATGTGTATTGCAAACTCACATAAATCACTAAAACTGTTCTAAAGTATAACTGACATGCTAGGAGAGGAAATGTAATGGGATTATTTTAAGTGTTAATTAAAACAATAGAAATAAGAAAAAGAGTGATTGTTGGGAGGCAAAGAATAAATGATATGAATAGAAAATAGTTATAAACATAATAAATACCAGCCCAACTTTTTTACCAGCCCAATAATTACTTTAAATGTTCATGATCTAAACATACCAATTTACAAGACAGCTGTTGTCAGAGAAAAACAAAATAAGACATCTAGTTAACAATCTTTTTCTTTCTTTATTTAATAAACCTGAACAACATTTTACATCTAATTTAATCCCAGCACTTTGGGAGGCCGAGGCGGGCAGATCACGAGGTCAGGAGATCGAGACCATCCTGGCTAACACGGTGAAACCCCGTCTCTACTAAAAATACAAAAAAATTAGCCAGGCCTGGTGGCGGGCGCCTGTAGTCCCAGCTACTCGGAGAGGCTGAGACAGGAGAATGGCGTGAACCCGGGAGACGGAGGTTTCAGTGAGCCGAGATCGCGCCACTGCACTCCAGCCTGGGCAACAGAGCGAGACTCCATCTCAAAAAAAAAAAAGAAAAGTTGATGAGTAATTTTTGTCATATGGAGTTCAGTGATATTTATAATAAAAATTGCATACCACACAACTGATCAAAGCACAGCATATCCGTGCCACCGTAGTCTTACTTATGGCTACCTGTCCAGAGCTCACTTTGAAAAGTCACTTCCCTACTGAAATTCATGACACTTATGGAATTGTCAGAATCTATAAAGAATGTATAAGGAATTTTTATAAACTATGAATTACTCAAAGTAAGATATTTTGTTAAAGCAGCAGGAATGTACTAAAACACCATGTAATGGGAACAAGAAATGACATCCTTAGTCATAAGCAAAAGTTGTTGATGAAATGGCTAAAAAATAAATATGCCCAACTCAGCATCATTAACAAGGGAAATCTCATAGGTGATAAGGAACAGAACCTGGCCCTAAGGTTTCTAATAGGGCCAAAGTCTCCCACTTCATGTTTTACTCCTTTGGGTGTCTCTATGCAGTAAACTCACTAGTTTATGTACTAGGGAACAGTTGGTTTAGAAAGGTCATGCCAAAAGGTCAATATAAATTTCTTCACTGGCCTTCTTTAGAGTAATGAGACCTTTCTGTAAAATAAAGATGGTTTTGTTGCATAGCCATACAGCAACCTATCATTTATAGGAGCTATTCTTTCTGCAACATCCATATTAATACCCAGGTGAAAAGTGAACCAAAATAAAAAGAAGATAAAAAGATGAATGAATTTTTTTTCTTAATTTGGGCAAAATTACTTCAAAATGTTACAGTATATACAACATCTCAAAATATGTAATTGGAAAGAAAATTTTACAAACTAAAAATATTTACATTGTGCATGTTTTGTTTTTTATTTAGAAATAAAAGCCAAACAGGTACCCAGAGAAGCCAAATACAAGATAATAATTACTTTGAACACTTTTTCATTCAGGCAAATTTCTAACTGTGAATGTAGGGTTACAAGTACATTCCAGAAAGTGAAGGTACATTCGGTCTACTAAATTTCTTGGCCATAATTTTCTAAATTTTACTGAACTTGGAATCACAGGACTGGGGAATATTCATTGGGGAATATAAAAAGTAGCTTTCTCATTTTTGCAGTGATTTCATATAAAAGAAGAAACATTATTTATATAAAATATTTTCTTCATATGAAAATTTGGTTGGTATATCTGTGCTATTTTACCTTTTGCTAAATATATATTAATAACTTCAGAAAGTATAATACATGACACATTTTGATTTATCTTCTGTCTTCATATATCCCAAAGCTTGAGTTAAAATGAAGATAAATCATAAAATACTCAATGATTTTGTATGTTATATTCAAAATAAGGCCACATTGATCCAAAATCACTCTGTAGTATTCAGTTACTTAGAGGAGCATGTTAAAGTTTTCATACCCATATAGGATAATCAATTGTAAGAATTTCTGTCATTTGCCTCAATGGTGGTAACAATGTTTATTTATTAGTAGAATAAAGAGAATTTATTTCCAAGAAATGCAAGAGTTTTATGTATTTTGCATTTAAAAATTAAGTACAGTTCAATGAGTGTTTTGATTTAAAAAATAAAAATGAACAGAATTCTAAACTACACTTCCGATGTAGCCATGTGGCCAAAATACTAACAATCTGACTTAAAATATATCTTCATCTAATTATTCCTTCTGTGCAAAAGATGAATTGGATTTGTTGGGAAGGATGCTTTGAAAGTATGAATTTAATTTTCCTTCTTCCAGGGTACCTATTTCTTCCATCATTGTAAGTAGGAATTGCTTGCTCACATGCAAAAATGCAAACACTGGTTTTTAAGTGCTATCTGGAAGAAATACTAGAATACATATATTCTACATACATATAATATTTACAATACATATTCAAGATATCTATAGATACATAAAAATAAACATTTAATGAAAATTGAAAATATTAGAAAGGCCTAAGATACTTCAGGTAGGTAATCTCATTTATTTTTACAGGAAAAGGATATTTCCCAATAACATTAAAGCTTATATAAAATTTGATAATTGGTTAAGTCAAGCTTCTAATAAGTGGTAAATAAAGATTTACTTGTTAGTATCCATTATATGAGTATTAGTTCATTCTCACACTGCCATGAAGACATACCCAAGACTGGAGACTGAGTAATCTATAAAGAAAATAGGTTTAATTGACTCAGAGTTCTGGGGAGGCCTCAGAAAACTTACAATCATGGCAGAATGCAAGAGAAGCAGGTACCTTCTTCACAGGGTGGCAAGACTCAATGAGTGCAACCAGGGGAAATGTCAGATGCTTATAAAACCATCAAATCTCAAGATAACTCACTCACTGTAATGAGTGAGTTACAGCATGGGGGAAACCACCTTCATGATCTACTTACTTCCATCTGGTCCTGCTCTTGACACATGAGGATTATGGAGATTACAATTCAAGGTGATATTTGGGTGGGGACACAGAGCCCAACCCTACAGTATGTATGGTATCCTACTATGTATTGCTTGAATCTACACAATACAGTTCTGTCTCTTCAAATGGGTTCCAGCTGAGGACAGTAAGGAACAAAATTGACACATAATATGTAGAAAATAATGTATCAACAAAATGTATTATATAATAATTTTCTTCATTAAATAATATTTTTTAGTAAGAATTATGTTAGGTGCTGTAGGAATAAGAGAATAAAACAAGTGTGTATTTTACTCTTTGGAGAAAAGTAATACAAAGAAGAAAGCTGAAACAAAGCAGAATCAAAGTTTGACCTTCCTATAGATATGCATGTAAATATATATGCATTTGTGGACTTTCAAAAAATTTAAAAACATTTTTGTTAGAGAAATGATAAAACTTTATGATAAAATTGCATTCAATTTGGATTTAGAAAGGGTAAAATTATGTGTCTTAGACCGTTTTGTGCTTCTAAAACAGAATACCATAGATTGAGTAATTTATAAAGAACAGAAATTTACTTCTTACCATTCTGGTGGCTAGGAAGTCCAAGATCAAGATACCAGGCTCTGAGGTCTTCTTGATGCATCCTCACATGGTGGAAGGTGGAAGGGGCAAGAGAGAACCAACTCTCTCTGTCAAGACCCTTTATAAATCACCTCATCCCATTCATGAGGGAGGATCTCTCATGGCTTAAACACCTCTTAAAGGCCTGACCTCTTAGGACTATCACATTGGCAACACTTGAATTTTGGAGGAGATTCATTAAAGCCATGTCAGTATCCATTTCTTACTAAAGGTAAAAAATAATTTGAAGTATGAAGGGAACACAAAATGAATAATACCTCCAAGAAATATTCATTCATTTGTCCACTCACTCACTAAATAAATACTGAGAGACTGACTTGTAAAAGCTAATTTACTCTCTTCTAAGCTCCATCATACCAGACTGGGAAACTCCCAGTAGATAATATGGGCACTAAGATCCAACCTAATATAAACTCAGATCAATTTACTTCAGATATCAGAATAAAAAGTTCTGCACCATTGTGAGCCATGGTTCTTCCAGACAGCAATACAAGGAAGTAGAAGAGACAGAGTTGATCCAAAAAGCAATGAGCCTGGGAAGTTTTTATAGCAGGTAATTTCAAATAAATCATTTTCTATACAACTGAGATTCTTCTATTCATGAATAGAACCTTCTTAAATGCACTCCAGCATTTCTCCAAAGTGGGGCATTGTAAACAACTAAAAAGAGGGCCAGAAATGGCTATTTATCTCACTTGAGCGTAATAGAGCATCTAATACCAGCATCCAGGCTGGGTCAATGGAAATCTGGTGCCAGACTTTGCTTTTGCCTTTGAAGATAAATTTTTTTTTCTTTAAACTGTATTTGAAGTGAGATTCTATATGGACTGCTATGTAAGGGAAGGGATTCTTTGAAAATGGGTCCAACCCACTAGAAGAAGAGATAACAAATGGAGATAAGCTGAACCCTGATTACTTTACTTGGAGCCTGAAATCACCTTTAGCTTAAATCTTACTACCCTTGGGCTTAGTTACTTTAGTCTACTTTTTTTTTCCATTTATGTTACTTGCCCCCAAATGAGTCTTAATGGGGACAAATGGTCATTCAGGTACAGGCCTCAGAAGAGCATTCCTGATGAGAGGAAACATTTCCAAGGAATGTTAATGAGATTGTTCTGGGACAGGATAAATAAAAGAAATACATTTAGAGGAGTTCTAATTTAAGGAACAGCACAGAAAGAGAAACGTACAAAACAGCTAGTGGTGGAACAGTAATAGAATGAAAGGGAAAACCAATTTCTTTGAAACGTTTACAGTCATGCCCCACATAATAATGCTTTGGTCAATGACAGACTGCATTTAAAATAGTGGTCCCATAAGATTCTAATGGAGCTGAAAAATATATTCCATGTAGTGACATAATAGCCATTATAACTTCAAAGCTCAATGCATTACTCAAGTGCATTTGGTGATGCTGATATAAACAAACCTATCGTGCTGCCAATCATAGACAAGAATAGTGCATATAATTATGTACAACACATAATACTTGATAATGATAATAAATTACTATGTTACTCATTTATGTATATACTTTACTATTTAATGTTATCTTAGGGTATACTCTTATTTATAAAAAAAAATTATCTGTAAGACTGTCTCAGGCAGGTCCTTCAGGAGATATTTCAGAAGAAGGCATTGTTATCACAGCAGACTACAGGTCCATGCATGTTATTGCCCCTGAAGACCTTCCAGTGGGACGAGGTGTGAAGGTAAAACACAATTATATCGATGATCCTGATCGTGTGTAGGCCTAGGCTAATGTGTGTGTTTGCATTTTACTTTTTAACAAAAAGGTGTACAAAGCTGAAAAAGGAAAAAATCTTATAAAACAGATATAAAAGAAGATATTTTTGTATAGCTGCACAATGTGTTTGTGTTTTAAGCTAAATGTTATTATAAAAAATCAAAGCGTTGAAACATATAAAAGTGTTAAAATATATTAGATTAAAAGGTATGGTAAGATAATGTTAATTTCGTGGTCCTTAAGTGTATCATTTTTATAAAATCCACAGTCGTATACAGTAATGTCCCAGGGTTTCACATTCACTCGCCATTCACTCACTGACTTATCCAGAGTAACTTTTAGTCTTCAAGCTCCATTCATGGTAAGTTCCCAATACAGACGTAACATTTTCCATCTTTTATGCTGTACTTTTACTATACCTATTCTATGTTTAGATATGTTTAAATACACAAATACTTGCTGTTATGTTACAATTGCCTACAGTGTTCAGTATAGTCACATGCTGTACAGGTGTGTAGCCTAGGAGCAATAGGCTATATCTCATATAGCCTAGATGTGTAGCAGACTATGTCGTCAAGGTTTTGTAAACATCTATGATGTTTGCATATTGACAAAATTGCCTAACAACGCATTTCTCAGAACATATCAGTTTTACTAAGGGGCACATGACTATACATATTTAATTTTTACTGGTGAAATATTATTATTCATATTGAACAGAATTGAAACTCTAGCTCTATTACTTATCTCTCCTAGTTGAAGCCAAGCTTTTTCCAACAGATTGGAAAACTATATGCTACTGAGAAAGCTACTGGTATTGGAGTTCTAAAATACATATATATGTCTCTTAGCTCTCAAAATTATTTTGTAATATCATATGCCCAAATACAAAAATATAAGTGCCCAAATATTTAGACTTGTATAGTCAATGATTATAATTAAGTCTTGACACTAAGTAATATTCAAAGAGGGAAGTTTGCTCTTTATTTTCCTAATTGCCATGGGCAACCATCAGTTATTTACTTCATTTCCTTTCAATAGTTCTTGCTCTCAGCAAGTCGGGATCTCTCAGAGAGAAAGATTCATAGAGGCCTGAGAAAAACAGAAGAATCTAGGGACAAATGTAAAACCATCTTCATAATCACAATCCATTTGTTAGATACACCATCCTAAATTTTGTCCTAAAGAATAAGCAGGGCTCATATTCTATTTCTTATATTTTTTGAGGGACGATTTCAGTGTAAGCAACAAAGCAGTGGAAATAATTTCAAATGCTAGAATAGTTTTTTGAGTAAAATCTGGTCCTACTAATGATTTAAGAGCTGGAACACAACTTCTTGCAGGTCTAGAGCTGGATCCTAGTCCAAGTGTTCCTGGAAGGGATGGGGTAGGGGTGAATGGAGTGTGGGAATGCAGTCCTGCTGAGTATGGGCAGCTGTTCAGGAGCCAAGCAATTCACAGTTTCACTTTGCCAAAATAAATCCACTTGAATGATTTTTTTTTTTCAGGGATGAAACTGAGAAATCGGTGGTGAGTAGTTCTGCTTAGGAAAATTTTTGACATTTCAGGATAAATGACAAATATTACACTTTTCCTGAGACTACCTTAAAAATTCTTTAATATATCTAATTCTCATTATTTTGCTAAACTGTCTATACTTGCTATTCACTTATTCACATTTAAATTTTTATTGTGACTATCAATTATATAAATGGAAATAGCTGTATCTTTTAAGTATAGAATCCCTATATTTTTCTTCTTGCTAGCCATATCTATCTTATTTATAGTGAATATCCAACTTTCATGAATTCTGAAAGTGTTCAATGACCTCAGAAAGCAATACGATTGTGTGGTATACAGAATATTAGATGGTCATGACCTTAGCCTCCCAGTGTTACTTTGATGATTATATTGTATTACATAGCAAAATGGATTGCACAGATGTAATTAATGTTAATAATCAGTTGATGTGAAGACAGGAAGATTATCCAAGTGTACCTAATCTAATACAATGAGCTCTTTAAAATTTTATTTATTTTTGCCCGACTGTCTTATTTCTGAGAGCCAGTTTTCAAGCTCTGAGGTCCTTTCCTCAACTTGGTCCATTCTGCTGTTAATACTTGTGATTGCATTATGAAATTCTTGTGGTGTGTTTTCCAACTCTAGCCAGTCAATTTGGTTCTGTTTTATACTGGCTATTTCACCTATCAGCACCTGAATTATTTTTTGTGTTTGTTTCTTAGTGATATGGTTTGGCTCTGTGTTCCCATTCAAATCTTATCTGGAACTGTAATCCCCATCTGTTGAGAGACGAACCTGGTGGGAGGTGATTGGATCATGGGGGTGGTTCCCCCGTGCTGTTCTCATGATAGTGAGTGAGTTCTCATGAGATCTGATGGTTTAAAAGTGACCCTCCCCCTTCACTCTCTCTCTTCTGCCACCCTGTGAAGAAGGTACTTGTTTCTCCTCCACCTTCAGCTATGATTATAAGTTTTCTGAGGCCTCTCCAGCAATTCAGAACTGTGAGTCAATTAAATCTTTTTCCTTTATAAATTACCCAGTCTCAGAAGTTCTTTATAGCAGGGTGATAACAGCCTAATACACTTAGCTTCCTTGAATTAGGTTTCGATGTTCCCCTGAATTTCAATGATCTTTGTTCCTATCTATATTCTGAAATCAATTTATGTCATTTCAGCCATCTCAGCCTAGTTAAGAACCCTTGCTGGGGAACTAGTGTGATCTTTGAGAGGAAAGAAGACATGCTGGCCTTTTGAGTTGCCAGAGATCTTGCATAGGTTCTTTCTCATCTGTGTGTGTGTGGGTGTTCCTTTAATTGCAGTGTAAATTGAGTACAGTCAGTAGACTTCTTTCCTACATGTTTTCAGAGTCCTGAGGCTTTGTTCAGGGCCTTTATTTGTAGCTAAATTCTTGTCTTTCTTTTCACAGTGGGGTATGATAGCAAAGTATTATTGGTGTTGAAGTTTTGGGGTGTGATCTAGTAGCTGGTGCTGAAGTGTAATGGTCACTGTGTAGGCTCCTGCTCAGTCATGTGGCTCCTCCGTATTTCCTCATGGGTTGCAGCTATGCTTCCTCTCAATGTTTTGAAAGTCAGTGTAGGCTCCTCTCCCACTTGAGTGCTCGCTGCAGATCTTGGCTTGGTGCATCCAGGCTGCACACCATAATTCTGAAATGATCATAGGCTTTATGTTACTTCCCCAGCTTGGAAGCAGCAGAGAAGGAGACCCTGTAGCTCAACGTCTTTTCTTGTCACTTGGGGCTCCATTGCAGAAAGATGCAGAACTGCAATCAATTAGCATGATCAGCCTGGCATGGGGCAGCTGTACTGTGAGCCCAAGCTGGGGGGATCCTGTCTGGTGACTAGCAGAGAATGTGGGTAGGACCCATGGGAGACAGACTGGCCTCCTCTCCTTAGAGCAACTACAACTTGCTGGATAAAGCACTCAGAGTCTTTGCTCCTTCCCTAGTTCAAGGGTAAACAGGGAAGTTAAACTGGAGAGGCAGTGGCAGAGGGACTTTTGGTTGCCCCTAGGAGCTCCATCTCTGAGAAATGTGGAGCTGCTGCTACTGGGAGTGTTCAGCCAGAGGGTGAAGTAGCTGCATTGCTTGCTTGAGCTAGAGGCTCTGCTTGTTGGGGAATAGGGGGTCAAGGGCCCATAGCAGCAAGAAATGGGGATTTTTCTCTAAATGGTGGCTGTGGTGTGCTGTACGCATCGGGAGAAAGCAACCAACTTAGAAAATATATTTCAGGATATCATCTATGAAAACTTCCTCAACCTCTCTAGAAAGGCCAACATTCAAATTCAAAAAATATAGAGAACCTTTACAGGATGCTAAAAAAGAAGTCCATCCCCAAGACACATAATCATCAGATTCTCCAAGGCCAAAATGAATGAAAAAGTGATAAAGTAAGCTAATGAAAAAAGGCAGATCACCTACAAGGGGCACCCCATCAGGCTAAAAGCAGAAATTTCAGAAGAAATCCTACAAGCCAGAAGAGATTGGGGGTCTATATTCAACATTATTAAAGAAAAAAATCTTCATCCAAGAATTTCAGATGGAGCCAAACTAAGCGTCATAAGTGAAGGAGAAATAAGATCCTTTTCAAACAAACACATTCAGAGGGAATTCATTACCACCAGACTGCCTTACAAGAGTTCCTGAAAGGAGTAGTAAATATGGAAAGGAAAGACTGTTATCAGCCACTACAAAAACACCTTTAAGTACACAGACCAGTGACACTATAAAGCAACCACACAAACCAGTCTGCATAATAATCAGCTAAGAACAGGATCAGAGGATCAAATCCACATATATCAATAATAACCTTGAATGTAAATGGCCTAAATGCCTCAATGAAAAGGCAGAGTGGCAAGCTGGATAAAGAAAAAGACCTAATGGTATACTGAATTGAAGAGCCCCATCCTACATGCAATGACACCCATAGGCTCAAAATGAATGGATGGAAAAAAAATCTACCATGTGAAAGGAAACATAAAAAAGCAGAGGTGGCAATCCTAATTTCAGACGAAACAGACTTTGAACCAACAAAACTCAAAAAAGGCAAGGAAGGTCATTACATAATGGTAAAAGGTTGAATTAAACAAAAAGACCTACTTATCCTAAATATATATGCACCCAACACAGGAGCACATAGATTCATAAAACAAGTTCTTAGAGACCTACAAAGAGACTTAGATTTCTACAAAATAATAGTGGAAGATGTCAACACCCTACTAACAGTATTAGACAGATCATCAAGGAAGAAAATTAATAAAGATATTCAGGACTTGAACTCAATACTTGATCAAATGGACCTAACAGACATCTACAGAACACTCTATCCAAAAATGACAAAATATACATTCTTCTCATTACCACATGACACATACTGTAAAATGGAACACACAATCAGACATAAACCAATCTTCGGCAAATTAAAAAAAAAACATTGAAATCACACAAACAACACTCTCAAACAACAGTGCAATAAAAAATGTGGCACATATACACCATGGAATACTATGCAGCCATAAAAAATGATGAGTTCATGTCCTTTGTAGGGACATGGATGAAATTGGAAATCATCATTCTCAGTAAAACTATTGCAAGGACAAAAAACCAAACACTGCATGTTCTCACTCATAGATGGGAATTGAACAATGAGAACACATGGACACAGGAAGGGGAACATCACACTCTGGGGACTGTTGTGGGGTGGGGGGAGGGGGGAGGGATAGCATTAGGAGATATACCTAATGCTAAATGATGAGTTAATGGGTGCAGCACACCAGCATGGCACACCTATACATATGTAACTAACCTGCACATTGTACACATGTACCCTAAAACTTAAAGTATAATAATTAAAAAAAACAAAAAAAAAGTGCAATAAAAACAGAATTCAGTACAAAGAAAATCACTCAAAACCATACAATTACATGGAAATTAAACAACCTGCCCCTAAGTGACTTTTGGGTGAACAATAAAATTAAGGAAGAAATCAAGACATTCTTTGAAAATAACAAAAAGATAAAACAAGCAGGAATCTCTGGGACACAGCTAAAGTGGTATTCAGAGGGATATTTGTAGCCCTAAATGCTCACATCAAAATGATAGATATCAAACTAAAAACCCAGCATTACATCTAGAAGTACCAGAGAAGCAAGAGCAATCAAACCTCAAAGCTAGCAGAAGAAAAGAAATAACAAAAATCAGAGCTGAAATGAAGGAGCTTGAGACATAAAAAAAAAAATAAATAAATAAAAGATGAACAAATCCAAGAGTTGGATCATTGAAAAAATCAATAAATAGATATATGGATACCTAGACTTGTAAGAAAAGGAGAAGCCCCAAATAAATACTATCAGAAATGACAAAGAAGATGTTACCACTGATCCCACAGAAAAAAAAAATAATAATCACCATAAACTACTTTACACACCTCTATGTACACAAACTAGAAAATGTAGGAAAAATTGATAAATTCCTGGACACATACATCCACCCAAGATGGAAGCATGAAGAAATTGATCCTTGAACAGACCAATAATGAGCTTCAAAACGGAATCAGTAATAAATAGCCTACCAAAAAAAGAATGCCAAGGACTAGATGGATTCACAGCTGAATTCTAGTAGATATTCAAAGAATAGCTGGTACAAATCCTACTGAAACTATTCCAAAAAATTGAAGAAGAGGGACTCCTCTCCATCTCATTCTTTGAGACCAGCATCATCCTCTATGAGACCAGCATCATCTTCATATGAAAACCTGGCAGAGAAACAGCAAAATAAAAAAAATAAAAAAACTTCAGGCCAATATCCTTGATGAACATAGATGCAATAATCCTCAACAAAATACTAGCGAACAGAATGCAGCAGGACATCAAAAAGCTAATTCATCATGATCAAGAAGACCTTATCCCAGAGATGCAAGGTTGGTTCAATATATGCAAATCAATAAATGTGATTAATCATGTAAACTAAAGACAAAAAACATATGATTATCTCAATAGTTGCATAAAAAGCAAAAACTACATGATTATCACAATAGATGCATTCAACACTGCTACATGTTAAATACCTTCAATAAATTAGGCATTCAAATGACCATACTGCCCAAAGCAATTTACAGATTCAATGCTATTGCTATCGAACTACCAACAACATTCTTCACAGAACTAGAAAAAAACTATTTTTAAAATTCACCTAGCCCTCAAAAAAGACCCTGGATAGCCAAGGCAATCTTAAGCAAAAAGAACAAAACTGAAACCATCACATTATGTGACTTCAAACTCTTCTACAGGGCTACAGTAACCCAAGTAGCACAACACTAGTACAAAAACAGACACATAGAACAATGGAACAGAATAGAGAGCCCAGAAATAATGCCACACATCTACAGCCATCTAATTTTCAACAAAGCCAACAAAAACAAGCAATAAAGAAAGAACTTCCCATTCAATAAGTGGTGCTGGGATATCTGATTAGTCATATGCAAGAAGATTGAAACTGGACTCCTTCCTTACACCATATATAAAAATCAACTCAACATGAATTAAATACTTAAATGTGAAACCCAAAACTATAAAAACTCTGGAGGATATCCTAGGAAATGCCATTCTGGATATAGGAACTGGCAAAGATTCCATGATGAAGGTGCTAAAAGCAATTGCTACAAAAGCAAAAACTGACAAATGGGATCTAATGAAACTAAAGAGTTTCTGCACTGCAAAAGAAATTGTCAACAGAGTAAACAGACAACCTAAAGAATGGGGGAAAATTTTTGCAAAGTAGGCTTCTGAAAAAAGTCTAATATCCAGAATCTATAAGGAACTTAAACCAATTAACAAGCCAAAAAAGAAAAATAAAAACAACCTAATTAAAAAGTGGATAAAGGACATGCACAGACACTTTTCAAAAGAAGACATACATGCTGCCAACGAGCACATGTAAAAACCTTAACATCCACTCATTAGATAAATGCAAATCAAAACCACAGCGAGATACCATTTCACACCAGTCAGAATGGCTATTATTAAAAAATCAGAAAGAAACAGATTTTGGTGAGGTTGTGGAGAAAAGGGAACACTTATACACTGCTGGTGGGTGTGTAAATTAGTTCAGCTATTGTGGAAAGCAGTGTAGTGATTCCTCAAAGAACTAAAAACACAATTACCATTTGACCCACCACCATTACTGGATATATATTCAAAAGAAAACAAATTGTTCTACCATAAAGATACATGCACACATATGTCCATTGCAGCACTATTCAAAATAACAAATACATGGATCAACCTAAAGGCCCATCAACAATAGATTGGATAAGGAAAATATGGTACATATACACCACGGAATATATGCAGCCATAAAAAGAATGGAATCATGTCCTTTGCGGCAAGATGGATGGAACTGGAGACCATTATTCTTAGCAAACTAATGCAGGAACAGAAAACCAAAGACTGCATGTTCTCATTTATAAGTGGGAGCTAAATAATGAGAACACGTGGACAGGAACAACCAACACTGGAGCCTACTAGAAGGTGGAAGGCAGAAGGAGAGAGAGGATTTAGAAAGAATACATACTGGGTACTATGCTTAGTACCTGGGTGATGAAATGTTCTGTATACCACAGCCTCATGACACGAGTTTACCTATATAACAAATCTGCACATGTACCACTGAACCTGAAATAAAAGTTAAAAGAAGAAAAAAAGGAGTCTTACCTGGCTTGCAGCCCAAGAAGTCAAAGTGATTTGAATCACAAGAAGGGTTCCGTGTATTGTTGCTGCCTTTGAAGACAGAAAGGGGCCACATGCAAGAACCAAAGGGTGTCTTCTAGCAGCTTGTGCAATCCCAAGTGGACATCCAGAGGAAATGTGAGCCTCAGTGCTACAACCACAAGAAACTGAATTCTTCCAACAACCTGAATGAGCTTAGAGGTGACTTTTCCCCTAGTTTCCAGATAAAAACGTAACGTTAGCCATATCTTCAGTATCACCCTGTGAGTTCCCAAGTAAAAAAACCGGTGGAGTCTGCCTGGACTTTTGATGTACAAAACTGTTAGAAAATAACTGAGTTTAATGTTAAGTAAAAAATATGAGAAATCAAACCTATGTAATAATTTTGTTAATTTCTACAAGTCTTTCAAATCAAATAGGTAGGATTTTTAAATTATATATTTTGTTGTAAGGTTGTGTATTATCATTCTCTATATAAATAAATTCAAATTTTAAAAAACTTTATTCCAAGGGTTGGTAAAAACATATATTATTATATTGTGAAAAATGATTATAATTTCAGTTATAGTTCTCAGTTGTGGTTTTATATTTTCTTTCATATTTTTCTTGCGTGTTTTCTATGTGGTTTTCAAGTGTTTTTAAAGTTTTCCTCCAACCTGGATTTTCTTTCTCTCAATCCATGTATCCTCCAATTTTTTCAAATATCCCCATCAAATTGCCTCCCTCTCCACTTACTAATCTATTCCTTTCCACTTTTTAGTTGTTTCACACTTTTGTTTTTAGTTCATATTTTAGTATTTTAGTTTATTTATCTTTTATCTTCCTAAATAAAAAAGTTCTTCCTGGAGCATTTATTGACATTCTCAAAGGATGAACCACTTCTATAGAGATTAACCAACACATTTACTTACAGTTATATTCCCATATTATCAAAACTTTATACTACTCTAAACTTCTTTTTCTGTAAGTAAAAGCCAATTGGTAACTATAATTTGAATTTTCATGTAAAATGACTTGTACAATTGTTTTGTGCAAATGTTATTTTCCTTTTTCTTGTTGAACAATAGAACCAAAACATAAAAACAACCAAATGGCAAACATTTCTTTGACATATTTACTCTGTAAGTGGGCTATAAAGAGGTCTCATAAAACTATTTTTTCTTTAAAAAAATCCTTCTTTTCTGTATCTTCCATTTGATATTAAAATATAACATTAAGCTACTTTTTTTTTTTTTTAAGATGAAGTCTCACTCTGTATCCAGGCTGGGGTGCAGTGGCACAATCTCGGCTCACTGCAACCTCAGACTCCACTCCCTAGTTCAAGTGATTCTCCTGCTTCAGCCTCCGCAGTAGCGGGGATTACAGGCTCGTGCCACCATGCCTAATTTTTGTATTTTTAGTAGAGATGGGGTTTCACCATATTGGCCAGGCTGGTCTTGAACTCCCAACCTCGTGATATGCCCGCCTCGGCCTCCCAAAGTGCTGGGATTACAGGCGTGAGCCATCGCGACCGGCCTTGTGCCTGTTTTATCTGTTATTCCTTACATTTTCTTCTCTTTACTATTTAATTCTATTCCATTTACATAGACTCAATGCCTAAATTTTATTTAACTTTGAATCATAATTTTCTTTAATTATCCTAAATTTTCTCTGCTTTCTTTCTTGACTTATTCCTTCTGGTACTTCATTTCAATTACTAAAATTTACTTGGTTGGTTATTGTTAACTGAACTTCTAATTCAATATAAAGTAGTTCAAAATTATGAGTCTTTATTTTTCAAAAGGTTTTCTTTTCCAGTCATCATCTAGTAATATGTGATTTAAAAATTTCATTAAATTTAGACTATCTTTTAATTATCTTGGTTTAATGAAGGATTGTTTTAGATATATGTATTTCTTCCTCAATTTCCTTCCTTAATACTACTGCATTGCTTTGTGCATGTGCCCAGCTCTATTTCTTGGTATATAATTTTTTGAGAAGTGTGATGTAGTAACAAAAAGAAATAATATTCATGAAAGGATTTTAGAAAAACTTTAAAAATAGGTAATTTAAATAGAGGTTTCACCAGCATGCTGATGCTCCTCAGTAAGAACTAGATGGCATACATAAAGTCAAAAGAGGTTTGACTTTGACTTCAAAAACAATTCAACTAGATAGAAAGGAAATAATAGGTAGTTTAAAAATTACTATAGCCATCCCACCTAAATTAAAATGCAGAAATATGTAGAATTAGAAAGTAAAGTATTTATCAAAATATAACGGTTGATCCAAATTATTGCTTTTCTTGTCAGAAATATTCAGGAACTAGGAAATAATAGTCATTACTGTCCCAAGTCAGTTATTCTTTATGTTCATAAGTAATTGCTTATTTGCTATAGCCAATACTCATGGAAGCCTTTGTATTCTGTGACATTGCAGGTTTACAGTTCTGCTTCAAATTTTTGAAGTTTTCACTGTTATATTCACTGGCTCATTTTATTTCATTATTTTGAGTCTGGGAGACATTCCCTTGGCTCAGTGTTTTCGTCTTTTGTAAATTCACTTCACTCACAAAGTTGCACCTTTTCTTCATTTTTCATTATAATAAATAACAGTTTCTTTGGTTTGGAAATCTACAGTCAACCTTAAGTTTACATTCATATTATTTTAATTTGTCTCTATTTCATTCCTGCTCTCATAACCCTTACCTAATCAATGTCTAAATTGTGAAGAATAAGCATTATAGTGACAAATGTCATGCTTGTCTACATTTCTTTAGACAATATCTTTTTATTTATTTATTTATTTTTATTTCATTTTTTTTTTTGAGATGGAGTCTCACTCTATCGCCCAGGTTGGAGTGCAGTGGCGCGATCTTGGCTCACTGTAAGCTCTGCCAGGTGCGGTGGCTCATGCCTGTAATCCCAGCACTTTGGGAGGCCGAGGCGGGCGGATCACGAGGTCAGGAGATCGAGACCATCCTGGCTAACACGGTGAAACCCCGTCTCTACTAAAAATACAAAAAATTAGCTGGGCGTGGTGGCAGGCGCCTGTAGTCCCAGCTACTCAGGAGGCTAAGGCAGGAGAATCGACAATATCTTTTCAAAACCTAATTATTTGATTCCTGAATTGCCAAATTCCGTCTGTTTTTTAGTCCTTTTCTTACTACTTTCTAAGGCATAATAAATGTAACTACTGGAAGAAATGTATCAATGTCAACTTTGAAAATTTTTAACTATCTAAATTTGGTGAAATGATAAGATATGGATATATATATTAAAATATTAGCTTGAGCAATGACTCAGTACTTCAGAAACAAGTAGCAGGCTTTAAAACCTGAGGAAAAATTAGGCTTGTGTCACAACACAAACCACAAGAAATCCAAAAACAGTAAGGGTGACTGTGCAAGGAGGACAGAAAAGAAGTACTAGACCAATTTAACACTATCTTACATTTATCAGAAATAACAGAAATTATACATATATGCTCTACAGAATTTTAAAAAAAGAAACAAAATATGGTGCTTTTCTCCAGATGTTTTGGCCAGAGGACATAATCTGAATGATTTAAATTCCTTGAAATTGACTGTGACTTGCTATACAGCCAGCATATGGTTGTTTTATTTTGTAAAATATCCTATATGCTCTTGAAAAGAACGTGCCTTCTGTTTCTAAGCCAATTCAGTTAAGTCAAAACAAAATTCTAACTATAAGATAATAGTAACTGAGAATAAGTAGTCACCTGCAGAGGACCAAAGCATTCTATCAAACTTTTACTGCAACTGGATTGCAAGAAGGTAATGGCATATTTAAAAAGAACCCAGAAATAAACCCAAATACCTAACAGCCAACTGATCTTTGCCTAAGCAAACAAAAACACAAACTGGGGAAAAGACACCCTATTCAACAAATTGTGCTGGAATAATTGGCTAGCTACACGTAGGAAGTGAAACTGGATCCTCGTCTCTCACCTTCTACAAAAATCAACTCAAAATGGATTAAGAACTTAAATCTGGCTGGGCGCTGTGGCTCACGCCTGTAATCTCAGCACTTTGGGAGGCTGGGACATGCGGATCACCTAAGGTCAAGAGTTCAAGACCTGCCTGGCCAACATGGCAAAACCCCATCTCTACTAAAAAAATACAGAAGTAAACCAGGCATGGTGGCATGTGCCTGTAATCCCAGTTTGGGAGGCTGAGGCAGGAGACTCGCTTGAACCCAGGAGGCAGAGGTTACAGTGAGCTGAGATTGCACCACTGCACTCCAGCCTGGGGCTACAGCAAGACTCTATCTCAAAAATAAATAAATAAATAAATAAATAAATAAATAAATAAATAAATCTAAGACCTGAAACTGTAAAAATTGTAGAAGATAACATTGGAAACACACTTCTAGACATTGGCTTAGGCAAGGATTTCATGACAAGAACCCAAAAGCAAATGCAATATAAACAAAGATAAATAGGTTGGAAATAATTAAACTAAAAAGCCTTTGCAAGGCCGAAGGAATGATCAGCAGTGTAAACAGGCAACCCACAGAGTGAGAGAAAATCTTCACAATCTATACATCTGACAAAAGACTAATATCCAAAACCTACAAGGAACTCAAAGAAATCAGTAAGAAAAAAAAAAAAAACCTCATCAAAAGTGAGCTAAGGACATGAATAGATAATTCTCCAAAGAAGATATACATAATGGCCAATAAACATATGAAAAAATGCTCAATATCACTAATGATCAGGGAAATGCAAATCAAAACCATAATGCAATACCACCTTACTCCTGCAAAAATAGCCCTAAGCAAAAAATCAAAAAACAGCAGATGTTGACATGGATGCGGTGATCAAGGAACACTTCTACACTGCTGGTGAGAATGTGAACTAGTACAGCCACTGTGGAAAACAGTGCGGAAATTCCTTAAAGAACTAAAAGTAGAACTACCATTTGATCCAGAAATCCTACTCCTGGATATCTACCCAGAGGAAAATAAGTCATTACACGAAAGATACTTGCACATGCGTGTTTATAGCAGAACAATTCGCAATTACAAAAACCTGGGACCTACCCAAATGACCATAAATCAACAAGTGGATAAAGACACTGTGGTGTGTGTGTGTGTGTGTGTGTGTGTGTGTGTATACACACACAATAGAATATTACTCAGCCATAAAAAGAAATGAATTCATGGCATTTGCAGCAACCTGGAAGAGACTGGAGACTATTATTCTAAGTGAAGTAACTCAGGAATGGAAAATCAAACATTGTATGTTTTCACTCATAAATGGGAGCTAAGCTATGAGGATGAAAATGCATAAGAATTATACAATGGACTTTAGGGACTCAAGGGGAAAAGGTGGGAAGGGGGTGAGGGATAAAAGACTACAAATAGGGTGCAGTGTATACTGCTAGGGTGATGGGTGCACCAAAATCTCACAAATGGCCACTAAAGAACTTACTCATGTAACCAAACACCACCTGTTCCCCAATAACCTATGGAAATATATTTTATAAAAAAAATTATAGAAGGAAAACAGCTATAATGTGGAATTTTATATGCAAATAAAATGCTATTGAACATTGAGAGCATTTTTAAAAATATTCCCAGACTCATCCTCCCTCAAGTGGTTTGCTACCCAAAGCAGGGTACTAAAAACATTTTTAGAGAAATTATTCAAACAAGAAAGTCAAATATAGATGGTATGTCAAGAACTATCAGATGTACAAATCATCTGATGTCATAAAAAATTTACGTTATTCATTAATTTTCTTTTTAATAAATGTTTTATTGTTGTTTCACACCCCTAAAAAATATACAAATCATAAACATAGATCTCAATGGGTATATCATAATAAACATTCAATGAATATTATAAAATTAAAAAAGTAAGCTACTATTTTGCAATAAACATAAATAACCATGCAAGTTAGGGAACTAGCTATTACTGACAACCCAGAATTCTCCTAAACTCATTCCTAGGATAATATTTGCCTACCTTTTCCAGGTAACTAATGTCCTGACTTTCAACAATTTTCTCATAATGCTTTCTGGGTTTTCATTTTCAGATTTTGTATTGTAGTTAGTAAATTAATTCCTGTATAATTGATATTTCTGATGTTATTGTTAGAGGTATCTTTTTTTTCAAATTTCAATTTTAGAAGTTATTCTTTCCTTAAAAAAGAAATGCAATGGATTTCAAATATTATCTTATAGTCACATACCTTGTAAATGTATTCATATAATAGTTTATCTGTAAATTGTTCATTTTTTTGGTGAAAAATTAGCTTAATTGCTTCTCCTCAAGTTCTTATATCTTTTTTATTTCTTCTTTACTTTCTCACTAGCAATTTTGTCAGGTGTAAGGTTGAGCAAAGTTGATCATAGTATCATTTTCTCATTCCCAATGTCAGTAGGAAAATGTTCAACACTTCGCCATTACAGAGGTGTTCATCACAGTCATTTTGGAAGTAGCCTTTAATAATTTAAATATTTTTTCATCATTGCAACTTAGGTAATAGGTTTTGTCACTCATAGACTTTTGGAGTTTTTTTTTTTTTAGTTATAGAGAATGTCATATAAATTTTGGCTTTTATTCTGTTAAGAAAACACACTGCAGTTTTAAA
Source organism: Pan troglodytes (assembly GCF_028858775.2). Taxonomy (NCBI): domain Eukaryota; kingdom Metazoa; phylum Chordata; class Mammalia; order Primates; family Hominidae; genus Pan; species Pan troglodytes. Next base: position 31,586,530 of record NC_072410.2, read on the forward strand.
ATTTTGAATATGAAAACATGTTCATCCCTGTAACAAGCCCAGCCTGTTTGTGGTTTATATATTGCTGAGTTTTATGTATAATATTTAATTTAAATTATTTTTAGCTAGGTTGTAAGAGAGACTGGCCTGTTACTGTCTTTTCTTCTAATGTCCTTGTCACATTTCTATGTTAAAATTATCGGTAACCTTATAAAACAAGCTGAGAAATTTTTCAATAGGGGAAATATGTAAGTAATGTTAGTTTTCTTTCCTGTTAATATGTTTTGAAGAATTCTCTAGTGAAACATCTGGACCTAGAACTTTTGTACATATATGAGAAAAAGTTATTATGGATTTTAAAAATAGTTACAGGAATATTCCGATTTTTATGTCTTCTCATGTCAGTTTTGGTAAGTGACATTTTTCAAGTTTTTTACAAATTTTATTTAAACTGTCAAATATGTACTGCAATAATGTAGCTCATAACTTTGAATTTCTTTCTTCTATAGGATCAGTAGTAATACCTTTTCTTTTTATATTACTGTGCTCCCTCCCTTCCTCTCTCCCTCTCACACACTTTTTTTTGGTCTCTGAATTTTGTAAAAGGTTATTTTAACATTATTACAAAGAAAAACTTTTGGCTTTTTTGATCCCCTTGATTATGTGATTCTTTTCGAATGTATTATTTTCCATTAATATCTCTTGTATGACTTCTATTTTCATTGGATTTGGTTTACTGTTTGGTTTTCAGCTTCTTTAAATGTACCATTTTTAAGCATGTTCTGTTTTCAACCTGTGGGTATTTGGACTACTGGCATTTAATCTTTTTATTCTTTGCAATATCACCATTAAGGCTATAATTTTTTTTAAAAAAATCAATAGCTTTAGGGATAAAGGGTTTTTGGTTACATGGTTGTATTGTATTGTGGTGAAGTCTGGGCTTTTAATATAGTCATCACCTGAATAGTGTACCCTGTACCCACTAGGCAAGTTTCCATCCCTCACTCCCCTGTCACCCTCCCCGCTCTGAGTCTCCAATGACCATTTTACCAATCTGTATGACTTTGCATAACCAAGGATATCCATTTTCTTGAGTTTCAATATGTCATACATTTATTCTCCTTTTCTTTTTTTTTTTCTTTTTTTTTTTTTGAGACGGAGCCTCGCTCTGTCCCCCAGGCTGGAGTGCAGTGGCGCGATCTCGGCTCACTGCAAGCTCCGCCCCACTGGGTTCACGCCATTCTCCTGCCTCGGCCTCCCGAGTAGCTGGGACTACAAGCGCCCGCCACCACGCCCAACTAATTTTTTGTATTTGTAGTAGAGACAGGGTTTCACCCTGTTAGCCAGGATGGTCTTGATCTCCTGACCTCGTGATCACCCGCCTCGGCCTCCCGAAGTGCTGGGATTACAGGCGTGAGCCACCGCGCCCGGCTTCTTCTCATTTTCTTAAAATATTTTCTAATTTCCATTGAGACTAATTTTGTGACTTGTGAATTATTTAGGAATATGTTGCTTGATTTTAAAATATTTGTGGATTAAGTTGTCCTTTTGTAAATGATTTCTAACAGTTTAACTGATGTCAGAAAATGTATTATTTCTATTTTCAATTATGAAAATTTGTCACGGCTTGATCTATGACACAACATAGAGCATTTGAATAAATATTAAATGTGCATTCACATTACATTCAATTTTAAGTTTATCGAGTTTAATATTATGCTATATATATCAATTAGATCAAATTTGCTAACAGAGATATCTAATTCTTTATTATTCGTAATTACATTTTTTTCTACTTCTTCCAACAGTGTAAGAAAAGTGGGCAGAGGTCCCCAGTATGATATGGATGCATATATTTCTCCCATTGTTACATGCATACAAATTTTAAATTGTCACATCATGGAATACTGCTCATTTTATCATTTTGAAAGGTATTCTTTTGTCTTAGTACAGCTTCTTGCCACTAAATTTATTTCATCTGATATTAGTACATCTATCTCAGCTTTCTTTTGGTTATGTCAGCCTAACAGACCATTTTTACATTTTTTTTTCAGACTTCCTCAGTTCTTATTTTTAATAAAAAACATTTAATTACTTTCAAAATTCATTTTAGATATTTTTATTAGCGGAAGTATGAAAATCATTTATATTTAGCTCAAGATATTTTGATTGTGGTCTACCACTTTGCTATTTTTCCATCTGTTGTATTTTCGACTTGCTCTTTCTTGCCTTTTTTCGCAATTAAGCATTTTTTTCTCCAATATGCCCTTATAATCTCCTATAAGTTTAAGTGTCTTTTGATTTTGCCCTAGATATTATTTCATGATTCCTTGACTTATTAGTGTCTGAGTATAAAGTAAAATTTTCATTACTTTTCTTAGACTATGAAGATCTTACAATAATTTTGATATTTTGTTAGGTAGTTTTGTTGCTATTTATTTTAAATTTTATATGACGGATTTTATTTATATAGTCACTATTTATTTAGATTTATCCAGATGTTTTGTCCTTCCTTTTCTTGATTTCATTTCTAAATTTCTACATTTACATCTAAAATAATTTTTCTTCTGCTTGACATTATTATTTCATTTGGTGTAATGTATAGATGATATAGATAGTTCCCTTATTTTTTGTTTTCCTGAACATGAATTTATTTTTTCTTATATTCCATAATATTTTATTAGGAATAAAATTCTAGTTACCAGTTGGCTTCCATTTGAGAAGTCATCCCTAAGTCATATTGCCACTTTTTGAAGGTAATATGCCTTTTTCTAGAACTATTTTTGAGATAGTCTCTTTGTCATTAATTCTCTAATATGAGCTATGTAGTTGTCTCCGTATTTATCATGCTTCACTCTGGCACTTCCTGAGACTGTGACTTATAGTTTTTCCATCTTTTTTTAAATTTTTTATGTATTTATTTATTTTTGAGAGAGTCTCTCTCTTGTTGCCCAGGCTGGAGTGCAGTGGCACGATCTCGGCTCACTGCAACCTCCGCCTCCTGGGTTCAAGCAATTCTCCCACCTCAACCTCCCAAGTAGCTGAGATTACAGGTGCCCACCACTACGCTCGGCTAATTTTTGTATTTTAGTAGAGACGGGGTTTCACCATGTTGGTCAGGCTGGTCTGGAACTTCTGACCTCAGGCGATCCACCCACCTCAGCCTCCCAAAGTGCTGGGATTACAGGCATGAGCCACCATGCCTGGCTTCCAACATTTTTGAAAAATGTTAAGTTTACCTATTTAAATGTGGCTTTTGCCCTTAATATTTCTAATATTCTAATGAAATTGCAGCTAATAGTTAATTCTGGTTAACTCTGTTTTTTGGAGGGTTATCTAAAGTGTGTTACAGATCATATTCATAAAATCAGTGATTAAGCTGGTTTGAGACCGAACTGCAATTATTGTGAATGATAATCTATTTATTTCCATTAATATTCCTAAACCTTTGAAGTGTCAAATGAAGCCTGGGGTGTATAAATCGGCCTTTCTCATTGATAAGTCTTGAGCCATATATTTTATTCTCTTAAAACTATAAGACTATGAATATTTCTGCTTAGGTTTTTGGTCTATCAATAGCCATATACATGTGAGAAAATCTTTCATGGGTCAAGGAATAGTCAATATTGTTCTCAATTCTCTGAAGTGCTGTTTTCTTCAGTATTTTAGCCCTGTAATCTTTAATGCCTTGGAATCTTTTTGATACCTCCATGCATATTTTATACAATTTTCATAAGAAGAGAGCTGAGTAGAGAGTCAGTTTATAGTTCAGAGAAAAGAGAAAAACAAGGACAAAAATAAAGAGAATGCAAATTTTAAAACAAAAGCAATTCAGAATTGAAATTATAGAAATTATCTATATAATGAGAAAGATGAAATTGAAATCTAAGAAACACATGACTATGACAAAGCAAATGTATCTTTAAATACAATATGCAGATATCAATAGTTTAAGAAAGTAATATTTATTTTCTTATTTAAAATGTTAAGATAATTACCACAGAGATAAATTTAAATACTTGTTAAACTAATATAGTGAGCTATTCTATAGACAAAAAATAGAAGAAATGGGGAAAGGAAACAAACAAAAAATGTGAGTAAATGTATAATATGATATAAATTGGCCTAAGTTAAATGTAACAATAATGACAATAAATGCAAATGAGTTAAAAGCAGTAATTAAAGGATCCTGACTTTTATAAATTTTTTAATAATTAAGAGCCAAAAGATGTTGTTGACATAAGTAAAAATTTAAAAGAAGATATATATGTATATAACTACTAACATTAAAATTATTTTATAACACACCAGGCTTAAATACTAAAAAACTAGAGGGGCAATATTTACATGACAACATGACATAATATAATTTAAGGTAAAAATATGTACATTGAAATATATTTATTATTAAAGATTAAAATTATATGAGCTCTATTTTTCAATTAAAAATTGGAGAAAGAGCAGTGGAGGAAACCCAATAGAAATAGTTAATGAACAAAAATCTTTAAAGCAACAACAAAGAATGTTAATCTAACCAAAAGTTAGTTTTTGAGAAAACATTTAGGATACAGAAACCTGTGGAAGGTTAATCAAGACAATAAGAGAGACTGTGTAATATGCACAATTAAAAATTTTTAAGTATTAAAATAGCTTCATTGTAATAAATGTGAATGCTAGAGACAGAAAGATGTAAGGACTGTAACAACTAAGAAATATTAATAATAGGAACTAAAGATAAAGAATATAGGATTTTACAGGCAGTATCTAACAATCATTTCAATAATTATTTCTTAGTCTATTAAAGATCATTGCTTCAAATCCTCAGATAAGTAAATTCTATCAGAATTTTAAGAATCTGTTATTTATTATTCTACTTCTGAATATAGAAAAACAAATTGCCTAGCTAAGGCTAGCGTATGTTTTATTCCAAAATCAAGTAGGTAGCAGTAATTATTTTTAAAATAATATTTATGCCAGCAAAAGAGCACATCATTTTGTCCGATGATTTGTATGAGAGAGCGAGAGTAAGGCGTTTGAGCTAGATATAGATTTTATTGTGATTATCATTACCTTCAGTCCACACAGGTTTCAAATTCCCATAGGAATGGCTGATGTTGGCTGGGTTTAAGGTGGGTCCTAGGGTGTTGGAGGATTTTGTTTGGTACCTCTGTTCCCCTCTCAGCTTTCAGCATCCTTACCTTCCTGCACCGCCGAGGTGTTCTCTGTCTTTCCTCTTTCCCTTACTCAATATGTAGACAGCTGATGCTTATTATTTGGTATCAGGCTTGGCATGGGGGTAAAAAGTGGGGTGTTTTATGTTGCCCTGGCTCAGCCTCATTCAATCTTAGGTATGTCCTGTGTGAAAAAAGTCCAAGTTTTCATTCTTTTTTCTGTCTTTTTGTTGTGTTGGTTTTAGACTACTGTCATTGAATTAAGCTGAATTTTTTTTTCTCAAAATGTGGCATTCTTAGTGTTCTTGCATTGTGTTCAACTCATCTACGACAATAAAACTCTGTCTTGGATCTGTGGTTGGTTTTGGGTGGAAATATTTATCACTCTATAGTAGTTAAAGGCTTCTTCTTGTTATTGGTATAGAATCTTAGCCACAACTGTTTCCTAGCACTCTTCCAAAGATATAGGATGCATTCTTCCACTTGTTCCCAAGCCTCAGTGCATCTTTGCCTGTGATTAGTGGAAATGACAGTTGTGCTGTCTCTTCTATAGTGGCTTAAAGCTTTTGCTTCCTAAGAAAGAATGTTCTGGGGTAGTGGGCAAGGCTTTTTGCCTGTCCCCCAGCAGCAACTGATTATTACCCAAAGCCTGCACTACGCAGCAGGTTCTCTCTCATCTTCTGCCCAGTTCCCAGTCTTTCCCTTCAACAGACAAAGGTCCGTGTAAAAGAGTTTAAGAAATGACCATTTCTTGTGCCTGAGGCCTCCTGCTATTCTAAACTTACAATTTACCCACATTTAGCCTTTAAGAATTTATTAAAGTTTAGCTGATTTCTTATATGATTATATGGTGACTTCCTCTTCATTTTTTGATTGGTCAAAGATGAAACTTTTATGTGTCCTTTCCATCCTTGAGGGCTTGTCCCTCTCTGGAATCAGTTTACTTGGTTGCCATGCAACTTCATCTCTGATGGGCTGAAAACAACTTATGACTTTGTAGATAATTCAAATATTTCTCACCTTAAGGGTGGGAGCATCATTCTTTTCACCTTTCTACATCCTAATCGGAAGCTGAAAATCACACTGAGGTTTTAGAAATTACTCTTCCAAGGTGCAAAATATTAAGAATTTCCATTTTAAATCTTAGCAGAAAAAAATTACTCTAGTTGGAGTTTCACCAAAAAATCTTGTAAAATTTGAAGTTTTCTTGAGAGACACCTGCCTTCATCTAGTGTGAATTATGAAAACCTTAGTTACACTTGGAAGAGTAAATCCTTACAAATCAATATATTTAACATTGGTAAACAGACAAGCAATAAAATTAAATTATAAAGAAACAACAAAAATAAATCATTTAGATATCTAACATGATATATATGAGGATTTATCAAATTTTACCTCATGGTTTAATAATTTCTTCAAATTAAAGAGAATACCTTAACACTAATCTGCCTTTAACAAATAAAATTTATTGCTTATAGTTCATACATGTTGTCTTATTAATGCATTAGAAAAAATCTTTTAGTATAATTTTAAAAATTATTTAAAAAATATTTTAGTATGTTTCAACAGAATTGGTACCTTTAATAATACTCTGCTTTCCTTTATGCATTTTCAAAATTGTGTTGAATTAGAAATCAATAAAATTAAAACAAAAAAAATAGAAAAAAACTGATGAAAGAAAAAAGCTAGTTACTTGAAAACATCAATAATATTGATAAACTTCTATCAAGATTAACTAAAACAAATAGAGATGACATAAATTATTAATACCAGAAATGAAAGAGAGGACATCATTAGTGATCCCATGTACATTAAAGGATAGTAAAGGAATATTATGAACAACTTTATGCACAAAAATTTAATGACGAGGGTGAAATATACCAATTCCCTGAAGGACACAATCAACCAAAACTCACATGAGGAGAAATAGATAATCTGAACAGGCCTTTATCTATTAAAGAAACTGAATTAATAATTAATACCCTGCTAAACAGAAAGCACCAGGACTAGATAAGTTCACTGCTAAATCTTACCAAACATTTAATCAGGAAATTATATCGATTCTGCACAATCACTTCCAATAATAAAAGTAAAAAACAAGTTATTCTGGAAAGAGGGACCATGGCACAAGAAATGTTTGGCACAGCACAACCAGTCCCCAGAGACCAAAGCTGGGCCATGTCTTCAAAGCCCAGAGTGTGCATAGCTTGAGTCAAGCTGAAGGAAGGAATAAAAAAAATGGGGAGAAAGTCAGGGGATATATGATGAAGCAAAATCTTTATGTCTGATGTTCTCAGAATGAATAAAATTATAAAATGCAAAGTGCATATATCACAGTTTCAGAAGCAATATTTGTCCAACTGCTGATTTTCTAAAATGGAGAACAGATCAACCTCTACACAAACTGATAGTGAGGCAGAATATCCTGGTCTTCTTATTGTAAGAGAAGAAAACGTCTTTCATGGAAGTAACAGTGAAAGAATCCGTTATCAGAACATAGGACAGAACCTTTAGGGGTATTTTCCCTGCAGGCACTAATTAGATATATATCATAAGAGCTATGAGCACACAGGTTTACTATCAGTGAGGCTGAAGCAGTGTAATTTCTGGGAATTATAGGCATGACACACATTTCTGACAAATCAAAGACAATACAGATTAAACTGCTAGATCTAATGTCAACCTGTTTTTTGTAGAAAGCCTAGGGATAACTGCCCAAGGTAAATTTTTACAATATGAGCACATAGTATTTCCAGGGACTTCTTTACTCCTTTCCACATTGCTTTTTTGATGAATGACACTTTGATTTTGTCCCTGATACAATGACCACAGCATAAAGAATTAGTGCCAGTATAGTTAGATTATAAAATCAAAAATTTGACTAAGACCATAGGAAATAAATCAATAGAATTACAAGATGTAGATTTTAAAATTACTTGGCAAGAACTTGCTTAATTCAAAATACAAGTACAAAATGATATATCAGACAGGAGTCAGACAGGGGAGCAAAGTTAATAATGTGTTTTATGGGATAAAGGACTTATTAAAGGAAGTAGATGTGTAGAGCTGTGCAAGTAGCTGGGAAACTCAAGGTCTGAAAGGGAAGTTCAAGAATCAGAGGACCTCTCACTAACAAGTCAATATGAAATACCAAACATATCTCTTTATGTAAGGGTTGCTCCTGGGATGCCCTTTGAGAGGCTGTGATTTTGTGTAGCTACAACCTCTGTGGATTCACATCTAAGAATCTTTTGGTGAGTCTTGGGCTGCTGTTGATAGACAGAGGCAACAGTTGGCAAAGGTGTTGAACATGGAATAGAGCAGATTTAGGACAGGTTGCAAGCTGGCTGGAACCTCTGCATTGATCGGATACTGCATTTGATTATGATGACCTTCAGAGAATAAGGGCCACCACCTTACTTCCTTTTTCCCAGTTATGTACAAGTTCCTCTTTTGGATAATACAGAGAAGGACATCTTGAAAAAAAATGTACTTTTTTTGCCTACTCAAGATGACACAACGCAAAACACCACAAATAATTGCCAGAATTGAGGAAAATAAGAATTTTCTTTCTTATGAAAAGTTTAGTTGGGAAAGGTGTTCTAGAATAGCCACATTGGATGGGAGGGTAGCAATGTTTCTCCACTCAGGTGAGGAGAGAGTATTTATAAAGCTCGATGAATATCTCCAAAATTTAGGAGTGGCACAGGAGTCTGATGTTTAATTAATTATTTTCCAGAATTGTAAGAGTAAAAGACAAAAGCTGATAAGCTGTTTTCTGGTAAATTAAAGAACAGCTGCTAATACATTTAGATTGTCAATTTCATGGGTTTGTGACCACTGTAGTTGTATAAGAACCCACATTCAGTGGATCCTTCAAAACTTTACTGTTACTGTCTTGAAATCCTTAATAATTTTATCTTTGAATTTGTGTTTTGTAAGTGAACTCTGATGGGACAATGGAGCATGAGCCAGGATCATGGGGCCTCAGCTCACATGTGATCTCACCTTTTGCCATCTTGCTCCCCCACTGATACCTAGAGACCACTACACCACCTCTTACCCAGCAAGGGTCTGAGGCCAAATACAAGGAGACTCAGGGTCATATCCTGAGTAATTTTGAGCGCTCTGTGAGCATCCCTGTTTCCAAGGCAGAGTGAAAGCAAAGAAAAAACATCATGACAGGTCAAGAAAGAAACCTTAGGAAGAAAAATTCTATTATATTTTCTTTTGTTTGTAAAAGGGATCCTGCAAATTAAGTAGCTGACCTGGGGTTTCACTTTCTGGATTTCAAGGCCCATGAATGCATTACCTTTTAGCCCAGATCGGAAATGATCCACATGAGCAATGAAAGATGGCAGATGGCTTGAAGCCAAGTGTTCTTTAAGAATACTTGGGTGGGAGTCCATTGCATGGAATGAACTTCTAGAACAGGGGTGTTCAATTGTTTAGCTTCTCTGGGCCACACTGCAAGGAGACAAATTGTCTTGGGCCACATATAAAATGCACTAACACTAACGATAGCTGACAAGCTAAAGAAAAAAAATCACCAAAAAAAATCCCATAATGTTTTTTAAAAGTTTACCAATTTCTATTGGGCCTCATTCAAAGCTGTCCTGGACTGTGTGTGGCCTTTGGGCTGCGGGTTGGACAAGCTTATTCTAGAAAGTGAAAAGTTTCATGGGAATTGACAGTTGTAGATTAAATGATCACTTACTATCAGTTAAGAAAGAAATTTCTCTCTTCATTACCACTCCTACTTCCAGACTTCAGTCCTAGAGTGGTCAGTAGAAGCAGTTATCCAATAGGAGAGGGGGTAAGTAAGGTGAAGACCGCTGGAAAGGAAAAGAAACCAAGAATGACCCCTTCCCACAGCCTACAGATGAAAGAGGTAGGGGAGAAAACATATCTGGATTATATTTTAATTAAAATATACAAATTCATATTCTAATTTCTGAAATAAAATTGTGGTTTACAACATAATATAACTATCTATTAAATACCAATAACCAAAAGAAGTCATGAAAGCTGCTATTTTTTTTACAGATCTGGAAACTTTTCCTGAATACATATTTAAAGAACTACAGAAGACAAAAATGAAATTGCATTGAATGACAATTAGAGACATTTGTTCTTTCGAAAAAATTGGATATTTGCTTTGTAATTTTCACCAATTTTATTTTCCTGAATTATTTCTATTTTTAATGTAGAAACAAAAGTATCTGAGATGGGTCTAAGATATCAGAGAATTATCTGTATTTGTATTGAGATATATCAAAATATAATGTTAATATGATTTGTCACTGAACTATATGATAACTCAGTCATACTTCTGTCTTTTAAAATTGGCTACAGTTAAACTTCAATCTGTCAATAAAGTAAAAGCTACCTAAGTGGGAATTCTAAAATTATAACATCTCAGGGGGAAGTTTTGGATTCTGTTGTTTTTATTTTCTGCCATTTGTGCCGATTTGAGCGGTAACTGACCTCATGAAACATGGAAGTATTATTTATGTACAAGGAACTGACCCCTGAGGAATTGAAGGTCAGCACTAAAATAAAAATGTAGGGGGAAATGCAACTAATAAAATGTAGGAAAAAAAACGTGAACAGAAAATATAATAAACCTACATGGTGGTGCTTACATAGATAAAACTGAAAGAGGATTGTAAATAGAACTGTAAGAATGGATTTGTCTACCATTTATTATATTTTATTAAAAATAAAGAAATTCAATTTACAATATTGAATTTTACTAGACTTTCTGGTTTGAAAAGCTAGAGTTTCTTTTTCCTTTCAGAAGGCTTGTATTCAGGTAATACTGATGAAGAGAATCCTCAAGACCTTTACACTCTGGGTCAGTTCCAAGATGGCTAAGAAGCTGTTTAAAACAACCAAAAAACAACTTGATAGGATTGACAATTTCATGTTTTTTAATAAGTGTTGAATGAGACTGCTAACTACAATCAGCAGATATACATATGTGGTGTCATAGATGTTAGGTTTTCAAAAATAAAGAATGTGTTAGAAAAATGCCTGCAAATCATTTGAATGTTACAACCTTTTAAAAAAAATCTGGCTGTTGAGTGCAGACTGTGCTGTTTCACCTTTTATTACAAAGACTCAGTGAATGAAACATATTTGATAGCTTGGCAATAGAAGAAAAATTTGTATTTAAATGAGAACAGAAGACACTGGGCTGGAATTGATATGATTATGCCACAATTGATGAGTCATAACTAATGACACAGTCTAGAGCTCATGAAGCAAATCTGACAATGGGAGTGAGAGGAATGCAATCAGCACACTGGGAGGAAGGCAGGTGCATGCCCACAGGTCGCGCCACGGCGGGGTACTTAGCACAACACTTGCTCCTCATGGTGTATCTCTTGGTTTCTAAGCAAAGGTCTTTGGGGAGAAAAGATGTTATTAAATATTATAAAACTGAAACAAAAATAAAATTGAGCCTAGCTAGGCACTTGAAAATATACTAGTCTGTGACACAGTAAAAGAAAAATCATGCGGATAGGCAACAGATAGTTTTGGAAATTTAAAACTCAGGTTTTGTTTTGTGTCTTCATATATGATGCTGAGGTAACAGATATAAAATTAGGAATTTGTCAGCAATAGCTCCTCCTGCCTTTATCATATGTTTTAAACGATTTAACAGTGACATTTTATTATATTTTCTTTTTTATTGAGATTCATTTCCTATCTTGTCTAATATTCTCCTATTCTCCTGATAGTTTACACACAATTATCACAAAACACTAGCAGTTCCATTAGTTTTGTCTTCACTATCCTCAGAGACTTTCTGAGGAAATAATAATATAGTTTCTTTTATCTTTATCTCTGGAGCTTAGTAGGGTACCTTGCCCATTGTAGTTGAGAAATGATAAATAAGAATGACTGAAAAAAAATACATTTGAAAACAGCTGAACATAAGAAGAAGCTTGAGATATTTATAATATGGACACTTGTTTTTTTCCTAAAGCAAAGCTATTACTATTAGTTAGAGATTATGTAGATTTCAATTTCTTTATAGAAGACAAAATAAAACTAGTAGATTAAAAAAGTTAGTTCCTGCCACTATCCTTCTCCCAACAAGATATCTGGAGACTGAATGCCAAAATGAGCAAAGAAAGATTCAAGGACCAAGACTGGTGGAATCCTCTCACTCCAGTATTCTTAGAGTCTTGCTTGGGCTTGAAGCATAACACTGTTGTCACATCACTTGACATTGCATTTACGGAATAAGATTCAGTGAGAAAGAACAAACAAGAAGTGATTATATCCTTTAAAGAGCTTTCTCAGAGGCATCGGCTAGTATCTTCTGTTTGCTTCTCATTTGCCAGAGCTGCATCAAGTAGCTTCTCCCAACTGCTTGGGAAATTGGGAAGTACAGTTTTCTCAACATTTTCATACCACCACAAACACTCCCAAGAATGTTCCTAAGCAGTCTGTAATACACAGGACACGTCCCAATGACCAAGAATTATCTGGTCTGAAATATCAATAGTGGTGAGGTTGAGAAAACTTCCTCTGAAGCACCTGGCATTGGGATAAGGTCTCCAAAGGAAACGTTAAAAGACAATGCAAAATGAAGAAGAATATGGGGTACAAAAATTATAGTTATCAATCAACCACAGAACTTAGTTTTCCCCAAATATCTGAAAGGTTGTTTGACTTGTCAAAATGGAAACAATGTACTCAGTATTGCTTCAGAAGGCAAACCTAAACCAAAGTTTGAAATTTGTGATGATGAACATATTAAAATTATAGAATCACTTGAAGGTTATTATTATCCAGCAGTAACACAGTAGATGTCTTTACAGAACTGAATGCAATGAGAGACTAGTATTGTGTCCCTTTGTGAAGTCTTTAAATTATAACAGTTTCAAAGTATATGAAGATTTTGACCAAATCAGAACAAAGGCCATTCATGATATAAACCACTTTGAGACAGAAAGAGCTACTGGTTGGGTCTATAGGGCCACTAGTCTAGGCCCCCGATAATTTATGCACCAGGAGAAATGTCTTTGAGGAACAGATAATTGCCTTCTGCATGGCTCTCCTAGACATGTTGGTGGAAGCTGCAACAGGAGTGGTTATTATTAATCCCTTTTAGAGAACTATACTAGTCTCACCTCTGAACCACCCATCAATATTGTGCTCAATTAGCACTTTGTTTCAATTGACAATGAAATTATATACTGAAAACAGCATGAATCCATGACCTGACCAGAAGCATTCTCTAGCCAGTGAATGATTTTTCTATCCTTGCCTCTTTTTCAATTTAACAAAAGAGGATAACACTGAATTCAGACTGCAGGTGTGCAGACCCTCATTGTTTTAAGTCATCAGAAAGAACATAATTAAAAATTAATTCATATTTGGTAGAAAGTGTCATTATACAATGTATAACAAAGGTCTTGAGAACACAAATGTATAACTCTTTCATATAATTATAATCCAAAGAAATCTTTAATATATTCATGTTAAACATCGGTTTATATGATATTTGCAATCCATGTGAAAAAACCATTTTACAAAAATATTAAAATAAAGCCCAAGTTTTTGTATTTGAGTGATTCAGCTTAAGAAGACATATAAATTATGAAATAAATACATATTATGTGATCATAATGCAATACACTTTTAAAAACCACTTGTTTGAAAAGAAGCAAGGCATATTCACTGATTATATACAACTACTGCTTTCAAAATTTTCACTTTTAACCAGTAGACTTTTCATAAGTGTTTTATATTGTCAGGGTGTTTTTTGTTTTTGTTTTTATGATTTAATGTATTTAACTTGTTTCTCTATTAGAACAGAAAAACACACATTTCTTTATTTCTTCTGCATTCCTTTCCATTTGTTGGCCATGACAGCGTTAGATTATACCCCTTTCTACTGAAACGTTGTGCTAAGTTTTGGGAGGGCAGGAGAAAATATCTTCAGCTTGAAAAAAAAATACTTGAATAAACAGGTAATTTTTTTATTAAGATATACAATGGTCACTTTCTTTAGTGAGTTATGACAATCTACCTCTGAAGTACAACATGTTAGAGTCATTTGCTCTGGACAAAGTCACTTTCAGGAATGGTTTTATTACAATGAAAAGGAATAGGTATACTGGCTCTTAAGTGCCACTATTGCCCTTTATGAGAAAGAGAACTAGATTAGCCGGCACGCTTACATCCCACACTCTTTATGGGCCTTATATGTTTTGGGGTATTTTCAACATATTAATCTGGATGATGTTATTTTCAGAAACATCCTAAAACAATTTTCAAAGAAGCAAGGAAAAGGTTAACACTGAACTTGCGTAATTAAAAATTCAGTCATGAAAATGTATTTGAATACATTTGTTTAGCAATCCTAACATAGCAATCTTCAGAAGTTGCCCAGAGATATCTTTTGAGGTTTCATATTATGTTAAACATGCAAAAGCATAAAAACAGGGAAAAACGAAATGGTATAACAATAAAAAGGTTTAAAATGATGAGGAATATTCATTTGCTTCCCTGATTAAAATTAAGTTATATAATTATATAGATACCAATATATTAGAATTGTTATATACAATCTAATTTAAGGCATAAGAGATAAGTGTGTTCAAGGGGAGTAGAGAAAAAGTGCTCTTAATTTTTCTTTTTGATTTTTTGCTGTGGTTAGTGTTAATACACGTATATTGAATGGATATCTTATTTTTAAACAACAAAACCTTACTGCAACAACAGCAATTTACATATACCTGATATTTTATATAACGCACTAATGAAAGCATTGTGATGTTAAAATTAGCATCGTAGAAAGGAAATTGATAAATGTAACTAGCAAACATTAATTTTGGGGGATGAATATTTTCTAATCTATTTCTGAAAAACTATTACTTGGTTATACTAATTTATTTGAGGGTACCTTCCCCTGTATCATTTTTACCACCACTTTTGAAAGAAGCAAACAATACTCCTGAAAAATAAATTTTAATTCTATAGCTTTCTATGACAACTTTTTTCTTATTCATACCAAAGATGAAGCTATGCCCATACCTCATTGATTATATATGCAAAGAGTTCTCTATCAGGACAACATGAAAGATTTCTTCCCACTGAGGAGTCTCTCCATTACTGAAAGTCAATTGGCAAATGTTATTATGTTTCCACTAATAACCATTTGATCCTCTTTTAGATTTTCATTCACTCTAGTGTTAAATGAATCTCCACTGAAAATTATTAAATCAAAACTATAATACCTTAATAGAGAAAAATGAATGTTATGAGGCAGTATCTCACCATCAAAGTTGCAGGGACATGTCTTTTCAAAGTGAAATATATAGCTTATCTAGTTAACAAAAGGGCAACAAATTCCTTTGCAGGTCTAAAATTGAGCAAGCAAAGTGGTGGTTTACAAACAGATGCCAGTTTCAATTTTCATGTTAGGTGATCAAATATATATTGAGTCTGCATAAGAAATGCTGTTATCACAGGATTCAACACACAACGTCGAATTCCTGCATAGAGAAATTTCATTTTTTCATTACATTCTATACATGCAAACTTCCTAGCTAGTGTGGAGAAAACCTAGGAAAAAAAAAGTTTAAGGTGAACCTTGAAGGATGAGAATGAATGAAGTACAGACCATTATGTAAGGTTTGAAGGCATGACACTGTATACAATTATTGAGTAAGGATGGAACACATCCACACTAGTGATGAGAACAAATTTATATTTTGAGTGCAGTACATCCATTCATTCTTGATTCCTTCTTAGACATTATTTCCTAAAATTGAGCCACAGGATGGTCAGAAAGGTCAGATCTGCTACCACAGGGAACTGGGACTTTCGTTTAATAATACATACTCCACAAACATGCACAACTTCTTCTCCTCTTTTCTCTAGAGTAGCTGATTCTAGTACAGTGATTCATGTGACCTGGATGGGTTAAGGGGTATATGCAATCAACTGAGTTCATTAGAATAAGTTTTAAAGTGTTAAAGAAATGATAAGGCTGGGCGTGGTGGCTCACGCCTGTAATCCCAGCACTTTGGGAGGCCGAGGCGGGCGGATCAGGAGGTCAGGAGATCGAGACCATCCTGGCCAACATGGTGAAACCCTGTCTCTACTAAAAATACAAAAAAAATTAGCCAGGTGTGGTGGCAGGTGCCTGTAATCCCAGCTACTCGGGAGGCTGAGGCAGGAGAATCGCTTGAATCTGGGAGTGTTGGAGGTTGCAGTGAGCCAAGATCGCCACGGCACTCCAGCCTGGCAACAAAACGAGACCCCGTCTCAAAAAAAAAAAGAAAAAAAAAAAAGAAATTATGACTCCCTATAACAATTGCCTGGTGACTATATTCAACTTAGATCAAAACAATGCAAAAAATCTACTGTAAACTATGTCATTTCTGTATCAGGATTTTACCAAGTTAGCACAGGAGTAATTTATATTTTGAGATTAAACTTTAGAGCAGAGTTTTTAAACGGAAAATTCTGTGATAAAAATTTCTATAATATACTGAAACCTTGGAACAAGAATAAAAGGCATAAAATGGTATATGTATGGAAGTTTTATTTTATTTTGATTAATTTAAATACAAATGTAAATAACCTCATCTGTCTATTGGCTACCATATTGGATAGCACAACCGTACAGCATCAGTAAGATTTAAACTCATAAAAGTATTATCAAATCTATTAAAAATAGATGACTTTTTCCTATCTTAAAATAGAACTAAGGTGACATTTTTTTTCCACAGCCATATTAATGGATAGCAGCCTTTTCAATACTGTTTCCTCATAAGTGTATGGATAAACGGATTCCAAATATATTTGGTTAAAAGGAAGGCAAACAAATATATTGAATTCAGATAACGACTCTAGGTCAGAGATCAGTCGAAGTTGGGTCCTGATTTCAAGACTACATTATTTTGTGCTGAGTGAAACAAATGAAAGCTAACTAAAGTAAGTATAAATGAAATAAGATTTGTAATATAGGTAAAGCAAAGTGCCCTAGGAGAGCAGGAATATTTCTTTCCATTGTCAGATATAAGCATGATATTTGTGGTGGGCCTTGAAAGACTAGAAGAATAAGAGATGTAAACAACAAGACTTAAAGGCATAAAATGGTATATTATATTTATGGACATTTTGAGTTCTCACTATTAAGTGGGAGGTATTGATAAGAACACATGGACACGTAGATGGGAACAACACACAAACCGGGGACTTCTGGAGTGCAGAAGTTGGGAGGAGGGAGAGGATCAGGAAAAATAATTAATGAGTACTAGGCTTAACACCTGGGTGATGAAATAATCTGTACAACACACCCCCATGACACAAGTGTACCTATGTAACAAATCTGCACCTTTATCCCTTAACTTAAAAGTTATATATATTAAAAAAAAAACAGTGAAGTTTGAAGTGATGCTAAAAGAGCAATCGGGCAATAGGACATGAAAGGTCATGATGCTATGTCTGGAAATCTGAAACGTACTCTGTGGATGATAGAGCCAAAAATATTTTAAGTATAACAACATGATTTGATCTCTGCATTAGGAAGATAGCCCTATGGCAATATCTGGGGATGACTGCAAAGGTAAGAAATTACAGGCAAGGAAACCAGTGAAGAAGTTACTAGCTACAATTCAAGAATGATAAATACTTGAATCAGGCTAGTATTTTAGAAGGTATGCAAAGTAAAGGCTATCTTTCTGGGCCATTGCAAAGTTGGGAGGTGATTACTAAATAAACCAAGCATCTTCGGGAGAGGAGACAAAGACAGTCTGTGCCATTTCATTTCGAGGCCTAGAATAAAGAGTGATGACACTTTATTCTAGAGAAGGTTTGGTTCTAAAATACTTCTTTATTTTCCTGAATTTTATTTTTTGGTACTTTAATTGGAAAATTCCTAGTATTTTTGTGATGTCAGTGAAGAAATTGACGATTAAAGAGAAAGAACATGAGTTAAACAGAATGTACAATTCAGAAACTAGGTTTTCAATTACAGTTATATTTTTAGGGAAAAAAAGGTAATGCAAATCTAATTTTAAAATTCAGTCAGTACAAAAGTGTGTAATGGAAAATAAAAAGCAAAATTAACCTCACACCTACCTGTTAAAGAGTTTCCACTGTTAGTAATTTGCAGTATTTACTTTCATAACTTTTCCTACATATGTAGAAACATATATACATTTTAAAAATATTAATTATTTCTCTTCACTGTATATTTGTATGCAAAAATATCTATAATGCATACCTAATAGCACTGCTGAATTATATACTTGCTTGAGTTGCATAATGTTGCAGCCCTACAGGTACATATTTTTATTTACACAACTTGGATGATTTTCATTCAGTGAAACAATTTATTCATTTATTCCTTCCATGTCAATGTATGTAGAGCTTTATTATTATTTTCCATGGTTTTCAGGATATTCCATAACACAGACACATCACCATTTATTCTTTCTGTAGTAGACATTTAGGGAATTTAAAATGTTTACATTATAAATACTGACAATTTAGTAATTAGTGTCTTAGAGATTTTATTCCAAGTTAAAAACAAAAATAGAGATTTAATATAAGTCCAACTGAGAAATCTATAAAGTAGGCACAATTTTAAAGTTATCATACACATAAAAATTCAAATGTATTCTTATCTACTCATATTTTTAGTAACTCCTCTGATAAAAAAGAGATCATAGTAGAAATAATCAGATATGAAAATAAAAAATTAAAGATTTAAAAATTTGGTATGTATTACTCTCCACTGAAGACACGATCTTATTGGTAATTATTGGAACATCATGCTATCTATATACCTATTATTTTAGATATTTATCTATCCACATAGTTTCCACATCATGCTGACACACACACATCTAGGTGTACACACACGATTTGGGCCCTTTTACACTATATCATTTTAAAGTGATATGTGCTGAGATTTGATCTATGAAATAGTCACCCAATTACAGTTCAGAGAATCTCCATCTGAAAAGAGGTGAACACAATTTTCACCTTGTGAATATTCAGAAATTGAATCCAGGGAAGAAATTTATTCCTAGTGAACATTGTTTGTATATGAAAAATGAGAACCTAGGAAGTGGCTATTTTCATAATGATATAAATCTGGAAACACAACTAGAAATACACTTCAGCTAAGCAAGAATTGCAAAGAACTTTGTACTCATTCAAATGAAATTATTTCCTCGCAAGGAATTTCTTTTTTCAGTTTCTCTTTAATTTCATTCTGCTTATTTCTATTTTGTAATTACCACCTTCCTAAAAAGCAATCATAATAACCAGTTCTTCTGAAGGTGGAGAAACAAGAATATGGTCAACTAATTACAAATGTTTGGGAACACTTATCAACAAAATGTATAAAACCAATTCATTTTCTGCCAATAACATGATCATGTATGTCTCAAATCACAAAAGACGATGAATTATGCAATTATTTTTCTCTTATTTGAGATCCTTAAAGATTGGAGTAAGAATAAGGAAGTTATATTATTTTTCCATAGGGACTAAAACGTAATCCACATGCTTTAATATAATGGGCTGCTTGTTTGCCTTTCTGTGAGACAAGGCAAGCATATCCACCATACACACAACATTGATCAATCAATAAACCTTGCTATGCCAAAACCACAAATTTAATTGGGTCAGCATTAGGGATCCCATATATTAGTTTTTCTCATGACCAATCCCGTTTGGAAATATTCTAATACATCTTCAAATGCAACTTCTCTATTGTAAAACTGATAGGTCTAGAAAATGTGGAGAAATACAGTGGGAGGAGAGGAAAAGAAGGGGAGAAAAGAGAGATGAGAGAGGAGAGAAAGGGAAGAATGGGGAGAGAGACAATATATGTTTTTAAACATTTGGAAACCATTTGCTTCCTTTTTTCTTTTACATGAGGCAAATAAGACAATATGCATAGAAGTACTTTATGTTTCAATTTTGAGAGGAATAAGTTAAGAAATGTGATCCTAGGCTTATTGTAAGGGATAGACTCATTCTCTTATCTTCCAGGAGCAATTTTTCTTAGTGGTTTTTGAAACTGCTGACCAACCATTGTCATTAAAACCCTCTCTCTCGGTTTTTAAAATACTGAAATCTCCTTATACCTTATAATCTTCTTGACTACTTTGACTTAACTTTTGACTTAGTTTCTATTTACAATCTACCATAAAATAGAAATGTTTATTTAATAATTATTTATATTCTCTCTGTGTGTACACATAAACACACACACACACTTCCACAATCCTGTTAGAAAGTTATTATTTCTAATTTATACTAAGAATACAATGAAATTGTCCATTTAATAGGAAAGCCCAAGATAACATAGTAAATCCCGAAGCCACAATACAAACACAATTCAGTCTGATTTCTAAGACTATGTTCTCTCGTCACGCCATGCTACATGTCCCCTTAATACCATGGTTCAACGTTCTTCAGTTCTCTTACTGTCATCATTTATAATTGCCTCTTGAGAGATCTCATCCATTCTTAAGATTTGAATGTCCACTTCTGCATGGATGGCATGCAACGTCTCCAGTACTGGCATTTTCCATATATTGCAGTACCACTTTGGAAATGCACTGACTCTTTAAAAGCCACATAAATGTTCAGCCATTAAATTCAAAATTATTATGTCTTAATAAAAATGATTTCTTCCCATCTCAAATCATTATTTTCTTTCAACTATCATATACAATAACCTGTTACACAAATCTGTACGTTGTTTATGGTATTTTGAAACCATATTTTTATCTTCATTCTTGTCTGTAAAAGATAATCTATTATTGAATTCTTTCACACATCACTCTAAACTCTTTTGCATTTTTCTCTTATCCACTTTTACTTTCAAGATTTTTATCTAACGGCTTTATCCCCTACATTGTGATTCATACGCAGCCCCTGGGAAGTGAGGAGTGCCTCTGCCCAGCCAACATGCAACCCTCCAGGTGTGAAGTGGCAGCCTTATGTGTGATCTTTCTGCCCTCCCCAAGTTTGCATTTTCGACACTAAAGTTTACTTTTAAATTAAAAAAAAATAATAATATAGAAAAAGGTTTTCCTTTTAGAGTTTCTGTTTCTAAATTCTGCCTTAAATCCAGGTTTTATAAAACTATTGTTCGGGTGTGGTGCCTCACACCTGTAATCTCAACACTTTGGGAAGCTGAGGCGGGTGGATTACCTGAGGTCAGGAGTTCAAGACCAGCCTAGCTAACATGGTGAAACCCCGTCTCTAGTAATAATACAAAAATAAGCCAGACATGGTGGTGCGCACCTGTAGTCCCAGCTACTCGGGAGGCTGAGGCAGGAGAATTGCTTGAACCCAGGAGGTGGAGGTTGCAGTGAGCCGAGACTGCACCATTGCACTCCAGCCTGGGTAACAGACAGAGACTCATTCTCAAAAAATAAAATAAAATAAAACAAAACTATCAATATTTCTAGTGAAATTCATATCACTCTAATACCTTAAGATATATTATCAAAATCTCCTACTTAATCAAGCCCTGTAAACTCCCATCAGTGAAACTCATACATAAGTGGTGGTGGGAGGGGGGAACACCTTTTCTTATTGCTGGAAACCTAGAGTAGTTTTGAATTAGAAATCCAGAGTTGCTTTGAGTTACTGTTATTCCATGAGAAAGACAGTATTTTATGGATATTTCTAAACTCAAAAAGATAGATCTAACCAAAGATGGCTTCTCCCAGTGATTTTTGATCTTTCTAGTGGCAGTATATAATCCATTGCAGGAAGCTGTGGTGCTATCGGAAGCTGAAACATCAAGAACCCAGATTATTCACATTCCCCTGACTCCTATCTCCTCTCTCTCTCCTTCCCCCACTGCCCCACTCATTGATCATTTACTATTTCTTTTCACACTGAATTATGCTTTTATCATGAATAGTATCTAGGTTTATAAGTGTACAGTAATATAAATTCTAAATTCTTTGGTTTAAATGTATTAATTTTCTCTCATACTTTACATCCTAGAACCATTATCTTGGATTATGGTGTTCCTAGACAATCTTGGACGATTCTTTATCCCAAACTAATTCAAATTTAGAACTTCAATCTCTAAAAGACTGTTAGTAAAATTAATTTATTATTTTACCTGCTCACCTCTTTGCTACAGTGGGTCTTTCCTATCTGTGGATTCTATATCCATGGACTCAAAGAGACACAGATTGAAAATATTTGAGAAAAAACAATAAAAATAGCAATACAACAATAAAAAATAATACAAAAAATACAGCATAACAACTATTTACAGAGCATTTACATCGTATTAGGCATGATAAGTAATCTAGAGGTTATTTAAATTATATAGGAGGATGTGTGTGGGTTATATGTAAATACTATACCATTTTTTATCAGGGACTAGAGCATCTGCAGATTTCAATGTCTGAGAGGTCCTGAAACCAATACTTCACAAATACTAAAAGAAGATTGTACTTCTGTATCTATCTGTTTTTTGTACAATTGAAAGATTCAGATTCTTCCCTTTTTATCTCAGTTTATAAGCACCCCCCATAGTTTTTCTTTCATCTAAACAAATGATGGACCATTTTAAACAGAAATTTCATGCCTGCATTCTTAGTGTTTAAATCTCTTCATTTATGTTCTACCTTCCATGATGATCACAAGTACTGGATCACTGTACCAATTTTTTTTCTCTTTCTGTATCTTGATATCAGAATGCCATTAGAGGAAACCACGTATTTGTGTAGATTATGACACTCTAAACCTCATCTGGTCTATATGAACTAGTTAAACATGATCTTTATCAGTCATCTTTTCCATTTCCCACATAAGTTATTCCAAATGGATACCAAGCACCTCAAGTCCCTCACATTTCCACCGCTACAAATGCAAAGAGTGAATATAATCATATGGGAAAGTGTGGTTATTAGTAAGATTCCTTCAATGTCCTGTCTGTATCTCTTTATATAACAAATAAAAAGAAAAGCAACCGAATTAGAATTTTACTCATTTTCACATCTTTTTCTATAGGCCCACAGGATGAGCTTTTCACCATTCTCTTTTTAGAGGGGATTTTTCCACCAGTGACTTTGATTTCTATACTTTCATTTCTACCATAACCTGAATTCTGATCTCAAGTATTTTCAACTAATGTTCAGACACGGTGGCTCTGTCATAGTTCTTACAGTCAAGTCTCTTATTTTTCTCTCACAATTTCCACCTCCGAGTAGAAACTACCCTAAATCCTCGCCTTTCATTTTCAGTCAAGTTTCTGAAAAGAATATTCTATGAAATGTTTTTCAAATCTGGCTGCACATTAGAGTTACCTTGGGGAGGTTTTGAGCCACGCTGATGTCCTTTTCCCTCCTCAAGAAATTCTGATTCCGTTGATCTAGGGTACAGTGATAGGCATAATTTTTGTTGTTGTTGTTGTTGTTGTTGTTGTTTTTCTTTTGTTTTTTGTTTGTTTGTTTTTAAAGTTCCCATGGGTTTTTTTTTTTTTTTTTTTTTTTTTTTTGAGATGGAGTCTCACTCTGTCGCCCAGGCTGGAGTGCAGTGGCGCGATCTCGACTCACTGCGAGCTCCACCTCCCGGGTTCACGCCATTCTCCTGCCTCAGCCTCCTGAGTAGCTGGGACTACAGGCGCCCGCCACCTTGCCCGGCTAATTTTTTGTATTTTTTAGTAGAGACGGGTTTCGCTGTGTTAGCCAGGACTGTCTCAATCTCCTGACCTCGTGATCCGCCCGCGTCGGCCTCCCGAAGTGCTGGGATTACAGGCGAGAGCCACCACGCCCTCCCCTTCCCATGAGATTCTTATACGCAGCCGTATTTTGAAACCACTGTTCTACTAACTCAGACAATGGTTTCTCATTCCTCTCTCATGTACTCCAAATACTTTCTACTTCTACTTCTCCCCTAAAACAGTTCTTTTGAAGGGCACTAATATCTCCCTTGATTTCCAAGTCCAGTTAACTATTTTTAGTTTTTGTATTATTTTTTCATACTGAGTCTCAACTTTTCTTTAAAAGCCTTGCTTTCTATGACATCCTTTCCAAATCCATTTCTATATTTTTCTCAGTTTTCCATTCTGGTTCTTTTTCTCCTTCCTTCCTCTCAAAGGCCACTGTTTCCCAACCTCCTGCTCTTTGCTCCTTTTTCGTCCTTCTTTGTAAGCACCCTCATGACTCCCTCCTCTTGCAGGGTTCCATTATTACACATTATGTTTCTGTAGCCCGTATAGACTTTTGCTGTATAACATCAGATTCATATTTAAGAACCTACTAAGTCCTTCCAGAATGGTGTTCCAGATCCACCTCAAATACCATGTTTCTGTCAAACAGCAGCTTCTCCACCTGAACTATTCTTTCTTTAGTATCATGATTCCCCAGCCCTGACACTCATGAGAATCACTTGAGGAAATTTAAAATTCTGAGACAGGGCTGGGCGCAGTGGTTCAGGCCTGTCATCCCAGCACCTTTGGGAGGCCGAGGCTACAGGATCACCTGAGGTCAAGAGTTTGAGACCAGCCTGGCCAGCGTGGCAAAACCCCATCTCTACTAAAAATACAAAATTAAGCCTGGCATGGTGGTGCACGCCTGTAATCCCAGCCACTAGGAAGGCTGAGGCAGGAGAATCACTTGAATCCAGGAGGCAGAGGTTGCAGTGGGCCAAGATTGTGCCACTGCACTCCAGCCTGGGCAACAGAGGAAGAAAGAGACTCTGTCTCATAAAATAAAAATATAAAAATAAAAATAAAATTCTGAGACTGACTTTCAGAAATGTTGATGTAATTGATCTGGGGTACCTAGACATTGAGATTTTAAAAATATTTCAGGTGCCCCTAAAGTTCAGGCAGCCTGAAAGTTAGGAAGCACAAGAATGAATTTTAGTATCAGGGTATTCAAAGGTGGTTTCATATTAGAATCACCAGGAGAGCAATTTTTAAATACTATTATAGACCCAAACCCATTTCAATTGAATAAGAATCTCTGAGGTTAGATTTCAGGAATTCGTATTGTTTTAAAGTTCCCCAGGTGATGCTTATGTGTAGGCAAGGTTGAAAACCATTGCTTTAGCAGTTTCATCTCAATGAATGGCACTGTTTTCCACACAATTGCTCATCCAGGCCTGGGAGTCATGTTAAACCCAGACTTTATCCCCACCTTTCTCTTATTCCACACTCAAATAAAATCCACATCCCATGAATCCTACATTTATAAAATATTCCTTTTAAACATCTTCTCTTGAATGTCTAATGGCCATTTCAAGTTTTAACATACATAAAATTAAGTTTTTGACATTTCTAACCAAAACAGGACTTGCAAAATCCAAAATATCATTTTGACATTTCTTTTCCTAAAATAGTACTACAAATAAAAGATCAATATTGCCAATTTTTTGAAGTGAACTTATTTGAATAATATAGACTTTTTAAAAAGATCTTTGGATTTTTTCTTTGTTCCTTTAGGAAAGAGTATTAAATAATAATATTTAAGATTATAGTACTTTGAGTATATTTAGATAGAATGATAGAACAAGAAATTTAAAGAACTTCTGTCATTGGAAGAAAAAAACTTATAAAAAGATTCCATCTCTTTGTCATGAGTTAAAAACAAACATTTTAAATGTCAATAAATTTCCAAAGGAAATTTGGCTTATAGTAAAAAAAAGGAAGAAGTAGTAGTATATTGAGAGTTAGTCTCAGCTCCTTGAACTTGAGATGTTTCTATCTATGCCTGTTTCTTGTCTTTTTAAAAATACTTTAAATTTACAGCAATAATCTGTTATATTATCTTCTTTGTTTTTAATATTGGTTCATATAATTTCTTAGTGTGCTACTTCTTTCGTTCTTTCAAGAAAAATGAAACTACCCAGAGATGGATTTCCAATCTAAGTTTTCACTAACTTTTGTGCCCCTGAGAGCCAGTAAATCCGGTCTGTTTTGATAATATTTTAGCCATGACACAGGCCAGTCATGGCAAGGAAAAAAAATGAATTCATAAGAAAAAAATCTGTATATTTGTGAAAAAATCAGGATCTATCATATCCCAAGTTTATTTGGTGGCATTAACATATAATAGTCCATTTGCTTACTCCCCATAAATATGTAAAAAGGCAAAGAGAAAGTAAAAAATAAAATTATTCTTCCACTCACACAAGTGGCTGAATAGGCCTAATCAATATTAACTTCATTGTTCCCCCATAATTCTATGTTTAGCTTTTAAACATCTATCTTTTAAATATGCTATTGTTATTAATTTCAAGTTAATCAACTAAAATAGGTTCATTCCTTTCATTTTACCAGTATTACAAGTGACTGTCTAGGAGCCTGAGTTCTAATGAGGCAGCCATTCCAAACAAGTGCAGACAAAGCAGTGGATTCCCTGGCAACGAGAACCATGAAAAAGGTCTTAGAATAGTTATTCCCACCCTTACACACAACTCCTTTTCATTTCAGTAAAGCTTCCTGTCAGAACACATTCATCAATGTAATTTGCCAACAAAGTTTAAGAGATTAAATCCCCCTCCCCACAAGAATGTAAAAATAAAAAAACAAAATAAAACCTACAATCAAAAATCAACAGCTATACTGAAATTGTAGTTAGGTCATCAGGTAATGCTTCAAAGGAAGTAAAGGACATCATAAGATTCCTGAATACAGGTAACACCACTTTGAACCTGAGATTAATTTTCATTTGATTTTTATCAGAGGATACAGAAGGTAGATGCATCAGGAGGAGGGGCAGGTGCCTTTAATCATTACCTCTAGAATTATCACTTTTAACCTCAAAGCAGTTTTTATTTAATTTAGTAAAAGTTTATAAAAATTTAAATTATTGTATGCATCAAATTAAGATTTAAGATGTCCTTCATAAACATTAACCTTTTGTTGGTGATGTTTACCAAGAAAGGTAAACTGAAAACATGATGTCATCATTTCAATTGGTGGAATTAAGTAAAAGATTTTCAAATGAGGCACTTGAACCTATTTTCTATCTACGCATGCAGTAGAAAAAAGCACACAAAACAGGCAGCATTTTGTGTTATGCGGCATTTCAAACAAGAGGGAAAACACATCTGGAAATAAAAGGTGTTTAGTTGAAATAACTGACCTTAAATAAAACAATTGCAACACTATTTGGGCTTCTTACTGGAAATCAAATTCTTTGAGTTTAAAATACACCTACTAAATGTAATACAAAACCAAAATAACACATTTTCAGCATTTCTCAAAATGTTAGCACCCAGCAAATGCAGAGTTTACAGTTCTAGTGATTTTCCCAGTTCTTTTCATGGAATGCATATCTAACCCATTTTTCAGCCAGCATGCTACAGCAAAGGAAGATTCATGTTGTCCAGGGCTATTTCTTTAAAACAGTATGGAAATTACTTTTACCATAAATTAGGTTGTGCTTTAATGCTGAGAAAGGTCTATTTTGCCTTCATTTTGACCCATGACATACTTAGCCTTATAACAGCATAATGAGCATAATGAGGTCAAAACTAATACTGCAAAATAAAACACACACACTCACACAAACACACATTATTTCTCAAGGAAGATAAAAAAAAAGGTTACATTGATTTTTTTTTAAAGTGGGACATTCTCACTACTTTTTTCACCTGAAGATTGAAAAGGAAACTCATTTCAGTTTGTAACATTGCACTGACTGTTCCAGACACAAAATGAATCAAGTCTCCTGTTGGATTATGTGGTTAGCATTTCTTCTCTTCCCTGGTGAGATAATTTGTTACTTACAGCTGTGGTATAAAAACTCAAACATTGTCTTTTGCAGAATGGATTTGAAAAGTGGGCCCCCATTCTATTTTTGTTAGAAAATAATAAAATCACAAATTTTATCATGTATCAAAAATGTAAAGTGAAATATAAATGTGAAAGGTCTGATATTTACTCAATGAATATTTACCAAATACTTAGCATTTGCATATTAAGTACAAGTTTCAGGAAAAAAAAATGTAGCCATGTTTAAATCTCAACTTTATTTCTTCCTCTTGCTTTATTTTTTGAAAAATAAGAAATATTCACATTAAAGAAAAAAGAGAACATATTTAAAAATATTTTCATCTATATTCTAGTCTAACCAGAGTATCTATAATTTATATTAGTTACCAAATGTATTAGACAAATTAAAACACAAGTGTTTTTATTTATTATTATAATGCTTTTTTAAAATATGGACATTCACAATTTTATGCTTACAAGAGAATATATAATTCAAGTACTCCCATGAAATAAAGTACCAGTTCTCTACAATCAAACCTATAGTGCAAAACATCAGCTGAAAATTACTTATAAAACTTTCAATTAAACTTTTACTAGTTTAGGTATTCTCTTCATAGTTGAGAAATATAATGCAAATAAAAGTTGAGTATGCCTCCCTGCCTCCAACTAAGACGTAAAGTTGATCTTCCATGTCATGTTTCTTAAAAGTAACTCTAAAATAAGTTTCTTTCAAACCTTCTAAATTATTCTCTTTCTCTAATGGCTTGTTGTATTCTTCCCCAGCAGAAATGACTAAAATAGCCCTATTGCACTTAATCTAATTAGGGATTTTTGGAGAAATGGTGGTTACATAGTTCTCATTAACTGACTAAAAAACTGTACCATCTCCAGAGGTATAGATTTTAAAAAGCAGGGGAGGGGGATGATTCCTTTTAAAGCTCCAGAAATGAATGTAAGTGTTCATATTCTGGTATGTTAACAGTTTGTTCCAGTACATTGATACTTTATGTGGAAGCCCTACTCTGCAATTAATATGCCTGATGCAAATTGAAAAACCCATAATCCATCCTTCTCTGTTGGAATGAAAGTGTATATTATTATTGAGAAGCTACAGGATACAAGAACCATTTTTTAAACTTGACTGCTCATTACCTTAAATCTGCATATAAAACAGTTTTGCATTCAGATGAGGTAATACATAACGGAATATATTGTGGCGCATATAAATAAAAGTGCTCCAAATAAAAACGACCTGTGGGCTTCCTTTGTAGAAGAAATTTATGCAGTTCCAGGCATTAGGGATTAAGGATAGCTAAGAGCAAAAGAGAAAGAATGAGCATTAAAATATTGTGCCTAACTTTCCTGACTACCCCAAGGCTAAAGGACAAAGTGAATTGTCAAATCTCCTTAAAGGTAAGGACTACGAATTTATATTAAGTAAATATGATATTTGGGGATTGCATCTGGTTCTGTCACATTAGTATTCAGAATATTTCTTATAGCTTTAAAGGAGAAAAGACAACCTTAATGGAGGTATGAGAGAAGAAAGATTTTAAAAATCCTTTGTTTCTAACAGCTTAGAGAGCCTCTTTCCTTTGTCTTGCTTCCAAAATTATGCATACAATTCTTCACAGGACATAAAATGCTATTGTCTGCTATGATTGACAAAATCCAAGATTTTAATGAAAGTTATACTGTAACTATTTTAAAGGGAAGGGGAACCACACATCCCTAAGAGATTCAAATGTAATATATTCTCAAAAATGGAAAGATTCCAGGGATACAGATTTCTTTCTTTCATGGATTTCTCCTAAGCCTGTTCAATTCATTTGATCATCACTGCCTGTGATCTGGGCTTTATTAACATTTTAGCATTTGGTTGGACCCTTCTTACCTCTCTCTCTATCCATCACTTAAGACATTTAGTGCTGCCTACTGGCAGTTATCTGTGTAATTGTTTTATTTCACTCACTAAGTGATAAGATCCTTGAGGCAAGATGCTATGCGATATGGCCTGTATCTTCCACAATAAGTAATCACATTGATTCAAAAGATTCCCTCACAATACATTTTTATTGCAAAAATGATTTTGTATTTATCCATTTTGGAAAAGAAATTTTATCTCTTGAGCCCCTAAAAATGGAATTGTACACATTAAGACCCTTATACATATCACATAATAATCTTCAGGGTCAAACATTATAGTTTTCACCTGCTGCTATTCCTTTGCAGTAGACTAGAATAGAGAATTATATAAAATTTCTATGACTGTCAAAAAAATGATATATTTTTGGAAATCATGTAAAATCAACCTTCTTTATTTTACAGATATAGAAATTTAGATCTGTAAGGACCATCAGTGTGGTGAAGGTCACATGGTAAGTTAATTACAGAATCAAATTTTTCCCTTTCATTTCAATCTGTTTTTAAGTTCTACATGATTCCACTTTCAGGAAAAAGCTATTAAAATACAGACTGGCTTTGGTAAGAGTGATATATATTTTTATGTTTCAGACCAGCATGTTGTTTCATGCTGATGTTAAAAGGTAATGGTTGATATCAGATAAATGCCCGCACATACACACAAACACAAACTAACTTGGGGTCCAATAAAATAAGACTGGGTGGTTCACATATTTTCCATTAGTGCAAATATTTTAAAAAGATAATTTTCTTTGATAAAGTCTGTGTTCTTAAAACTGATTAACACATAGTCCTTACTAGAAACTCTTTACAAAAAAAAAAAAACCCAAAAATGAGAGTGCAAAAATTGAGAGAATAAGTCAAAGGAGAAAGAGAAGTTCTATCATAACTGAAATTCATTGTACCTGTACATTAATCAAAGAACAAATTGACTGCCATGTGATTTGACTCATGCTAAAATGTCCCTTACAATGAAAATAATCTATTTTATTGGCCCCTCACAGTGTTTAAAATTTTTCACCATTTAAAAAAAAAATTGACTTAAAATACTTAATCTTCTGACATTTTTGTTCACAAAAATAGTAAAATTAAAGGAAAAAGGTAGATAATATACCAACTCTGCAGGGTATTGCAGGAAGTTCAGAGAGGGAAAGAAAGAGGAACTATAAATAGTTATCATAAATTACAGCTAAATATTTTAGTTTAGCATAAAGAGGGTATGATGAATGTAAACAACATCACATATAGTTCAAAGTAGAGTTGTGGAATTACTTTTCCATGACAATGTTTAAGAATTGTACAGCTTTGCTGTTATCTAGTGATGTTTCCCACCCAAATCTCACCGTGAATTCCCATGTGTTGTCAGAGGGACCTGGTGGGAGGTAATTGAATCATGGGAACAGGTCTTTCCCATGCTGTTCTCATGATAGTAAGTTTCATGTGATCTGATGATTTTATAAAGGGAAGTTTCCCTGCACAAGCTCTCTTCTCTTGTCTGCTGCCATGTGAGACATGCCTCTCACCTTCTGCAATGATTGTGAGGCCTCCCCAGCCACATGGAACTGTAAGTTCATTAAACCTCTTTCTTTTGTAAATTGCCCAGTCTTGGGCATGTCTTTATCAGCAGTGTAAAAACAGACTAATACAGTAAATTGGTACCAGGAGTGGGGTGGGACTCTGCTCTAAAGATAACTGAAAATGTGGAAGCAACTTTGGAACTGGGTAACAGGCAGAGGTTCAACAGTCTGGAGGGCTCAAAAAACAACAGAAAAATGTGGGAAAGTTTGGAACTCCCTAAAGACTTGTTCTATGGCTTGACCAAAATGCTGATAGTGATATGGACAATGCAATCCAGTCTGAGGTGGTCTCAGATGGACATGAGGAACTTGTTGGAAACTGGAACAAAGGTGACTCTTGATATGTTTTAGCAAAAAGACTTGTGGCATTTTTCCCCTGCCCTAGAGATTTGTGGAACTTTGAACTTGAGAGAGATGATTTAGGGTATCTGGCAAAAGAAATGTCTAAGCAGCAAAACATTGAAGAGGTGACTTTTTAGCCAGACATGGTAGTGTGCACCTGTAGTCTCAGCTACTTGGGAGGCCGAGACAGGAGAATTGCTTGAACCCAAGAGGGGGAGGTTGCAGTGAGCTGAGATCATACCCCACTGCACTCCAACCTGGGTGACAGAGTGAGACTCCAAAAAAAAAAAAAAAAGATGTGATTTGTGTGGTGTTACAGGCATTCAGTTTTAAAAGGAAAACAGATAATAAAAGTCTAGAAAATTTGCAGCCTGACAATGCGATAAAAAAGAAAATCCCCTTTTCTGAGGAGAAATTCAAGCTGGCTGCAGAAATTTGCATAAGTAGCAAGGAGCTGAAAGTTAGTCACCAAGACAATGGAGAAAATGTCTGCAGGGCATGTCAGAGACCTTTGTGGCAGTCCTTCTCCTCACAGGCTGGGAGGTTTTAGAGGAAAAAATGGTTTCATGAGGCAGGCTCAGGGTCCCTCTGCTATGTGCAGTCTAGGGACCTGGTGCCCTGCATCCCAGCCGCTCTAGCCATGACTAAAAGGGGTCAAGGTACAGCTCAGGCCGTGGCTTCCAAGGGTGCTAGCCCCAAGCCTTGGCAGGTTTTACATGTTGAGCCTGAGGGTACACAGAAGTCAAGAATTGATTTGGCAACCTCTGCCTAGATTTCAGAGAACGTATGGAAGCACCTGGACGTTCAGGCAGAAGTTTGCTGTAGGGGCAGGGTGCTCATGGAGAACCCCTGCTAGGATATTGTGAAATGGAAATGTGGGGTGGGCACCCCCACACAGAGTCCCCACTGGGGCACTGCCTGGTGGAGATATGAAAAGAATGCCATCGTCCTTCAGACCCCAGAATGGTAGCTGTACCGACAGCTTGCACCATGCACCTGAAAAAGCTGCAGACA
Organism: Pan troglodytes; assembly: GCF_028858775.2. NCBI lineage: Eukaryota > Metazoa > Chordata > Mammalia > Primates > Hominidae > Pan > Pan troglodytes. The sequence goes on from NC_072410.2 coordinate 31,619,289, forward strand.
CTCAACGCCAGCCCATGAAAGCAGCTGGGAGGGAGGCTGTGTCCCGCAAAGACAGAGGTGTGGAGCTGCTCAAGACCATGGGGACCTCCTCTCGGATCAGTGTGACCCAAATATGAGACATGGGGTCAAAAGAGATCATTTTCGACCTTTAATATTTGACTGCCCTGCTGGATTTCAGACTTTCATGGGGCCTTTGTTTTAGCCATTTTTTTTTCATTTGCAACAGTTGTACTTACCCAATGCCTGTACCCCCGTTGTATGTAGGAAGTAACTAATTTTCTTCTTATTTTACTGACTCATAGGTGGAAGGGACTTGCCTTGTCTCAGATAAAACTTTGGACTGTGAACTTTTGAGTTAATGCTGAAACGAGTTAACACTTTGGGGGACTGTTTAAAAGGCGTGATTGGTTTTGAAGTGTGTGGACATAAGATGTGGAGGGGCCAGGGTGAAATGATAATGTTTGGCTGTGTCCCCACCCAAATCTCATCTTGAATTGCCATGTGTTGTTTGAGGGACCCAGTGGGAGGTAATTGAATCATGGGGGCAGGTCTTTCCCATGCTGCTCTGGTGACAGTGAATAAGTCTCATGAGACCTGATGGTTTTATAAAGGGGACTTTCCCTGAACAAGCTCTCTTCTCTTATTTGCTGCCATGTGAGATTTGCCTTTAACCTTCCAACACAATTGTGAGGCATCCCCAGCCACCTGGAACTGTAAGTCCATTAAACCTGTTTCCTTTGTAAATTGCCTAGTCTTGGGTATATTTTTATCAGCAGCATGAAAACAGACCAATACAGCTAGGGTGGTTAAGATAGAGATATGGGCAAGATAAAAATCCTTAACAACAAATACATACATCAAATTGTTTCTTCCATCTAGGATGGTTCTTTTAACATACAGGTAATCACTTTCTGTGTTTCATTAAGGTATTTTCAAAATCTCTTTGAACAGCATAAGTATAACTTTTAAAAGCACATACTACTAATACTTTATAAAAGTATTTCATAAGGTAGTTTACAGTAACTGAGGTTGATTGGTGCCATTAAGGAAAAAACTTTTACTTTTTTATTACTAAAAATATATGTAAATCTCACTGGCACCAAATGCATTTTTCAAACAAATAAAGAGGCTTGAAATGGTGAACAGCTATTCTTTACTGTCTACTAAGGATAAGAAAGTACAGGCTATTTTCAAATTAAAACCAGAAGCATATACAATGAGACATTATGTGGACTGTTGTGACTATTAGGGTTGTTAGATCATGTGCTGTGTTACTATGGGATGTTTGGGAGGCTCCTTTGAATATATTTTATTATCAAAAATTTTATTTTTCTGATGTATATAATCAGAAGCTCTTGAAGTAGATAACTATATAAATGTTAAATGCTCACTTCCAACATAATATTCATTTGATTAATAAAACTGGAGACAATTTATTTTAGTTGGTGGATTATACTACTCTCATCCTTGGTAGATTATGCCATAAAACTGAAGTATTTCAACCTCAGGAAATATTCCCACCAGTTAAGTTGATGTTCATTGCCAGAGTATAGTTACTTTGTTGAATTTCTACATGTAAACTCTTTTATTGAATTTGATATGTAGAAAAGTCATTGTTCTATGCTTCATTACCAGTTACCAGTGGCATTTGTTCTTCTCTATATAAACTTAACATAGCAAAATTATAACCTACCTATCTGTATATTCTACACAATATAACTCCTAATTTTATCATTGGTGAGATGGTACAAGGAATTCAACTGTCAAATTAGACTCATATGAAGTAGAAATGTTTAATCATTTTTAGGATATAAAAGTCTAGTGTCTAGAGGCCCAGGGAGAACTAAGGTGAGAGGTCGAGTATTCACTGGATCTCTTCCTACTACAATAAATAAGTTCTGGCACATTACTTACACAAAAGATAAAAAGTATCAGTAATAAACACTTCCATTTTATAATCAAATAGGCACAAAGGATGCATAATATTTTCCAGGAAGCGATGCCCTATATATCCATAGATTCTAGGGTTGTTGTTTTTTTTTTTTAACACAGGAGATGCTAAACAATCAAGTACATGCTGCTAAAAACACCCTGCAGATAAAAACCCTCCCACTAGCTAATTTAACTAGCTTGTTTGCTAAAAAGTCTGCTTTTAGCATGTTTACAAATGTATTAGTCTGCTAGGGCTATTATAACAAAGTATCATCAACCGGGTGGCTTAAGAGTGGGAATTTATTTTCTCACAGTTCTGGAGGCTAGAAGTCTAAGATCAAGGTGTCAACAGGTTTGGTTCCTCCTGCGGCCTCTCTCCTTTGCTTGCACATGGCTGCCTCCTTACTGTATTCTCACATTGCCTTTTCTTGATGCAAGCACTTCACTGGTGTCTTTTCCTCTTCTTAAAAGGACACCAGTCTTATTGGACTAGGGTCCCATTCATATGACCTTAATTAACCTTAATTACCTCTTTAAAGGCCTTATCTCCAAATGCAGTCACTTTGCGGGTTAGAGACTCAACATATAGGTTACAGGGGATCTTGATTTATTTCATAACAACAGGGATATGACTTTTATTTCCTTGTCCTTTATATAAAGGAAGAGCCTAGACAGCAGATCTGCTTCCCATCCTTTTCTTTCTCAATGAAGAATGATTTATGTTTTCCAAAAAAAAAAAAAACCCAAAAAACTCTTGAATTTTATCTCACGAGAGCAAATAAATTGAATCATTCAGCCCCTAAATGCCTCAAAAGTCTGTAGAATAGAGCAGCTTCAAAAGAACAAGTGGGAAGTAATGAGGAAGAGTAAGAGACAAAGCTTCACAAAGGCTGTGTTAAAAAAGAACTCTTACTCCTAGTGAATTCTGAGGTGATATCACAGACTCAATTTATATGCAAACCTGAATTTAAGTGTACTAAAAATATAAAATTCACTTTGGAGCTAATGAAGTAACTTTTCATCCAAAAAAAATATATTACTTTAAGTATTTCTCCTGTAGTAAAAGTATTTACCATTTTATTCATAGCTTTGGATTGAGCAAATAAATCTTAGGATATATGTGTCATAATATAGACTATAACATAAAATGTGGGTGAACACAGTAACTCACTTTTACATCATAATCAAGTCATTAGCTTCTCATTTCCACAATTAAAAGAAATATGTCTTATCAGCTATTCAAAATCTTAGGTTAGAGAAAGTTACCAAGTAATTAGCTGCCATTCTGGACACACAGAAATTAGAGTAACAAAACCAGTTCACACATAGATACATTCTTTGAGAGACAGAATAGTGGATTAACCACAAATGTAAAGTAGAGAATGCAGAGAATGCCCCTGATGGAATTCTCAAGAAAACAATTTCTAGTGGACACAGTTGGCTGCCTAACCCTCTTACATTTTCCTTATCTTTCTTTTTTTTTTAACAGAATCCACATTTTATTCAGATATCCATTCTATTTGTAAATAGTCCCTGTGTTTAGGGAAAGACCAGCTTTATCCATAGAAGGGATATCTGAATAAAATAAACAGAACTCCCCAGTTCCAGAGTTGGGCCTCAGTTACTCTTAGACAATGTGGGTAATTATTTTCCCATTGCTCCTGGTTGTTTCAAAAAATCAGACATACATCAATCAGTACCTGTGTTTGTAAATTGTTATCTGGGAATAAGCAGACAGTGCAAATAGTTTCTATTATAATATAAAGAAGGAAAGACTTCTATTCATAAAAGGGGAAAACTCTTTCCCTTGTATTCACTGGATTTGAATGAGAAATCCTGTACTGCTCATTGCTCTTACCAGCCATTGCATACTACAAGGGGAAGCAGAAGTAGGATGAAGCTAATAGGTGAACTGCAGGGTGGAGAGGCAGAAAGAATGTGCTTCCTTGCTGAGATCTCTGAACCATAAATCAAGCAGAGCTGAAAACTTTTCTACCTATCTACTTCTTAATATATAATATACAATATCTTCATTGTTTAGGTGGGCTTTATTTGCAGGGTATAAGCTGTAGTAAAAGAAGGGCCAAAGATGTAAATAAATGTGACTGATAGAGGACAGCATAAAAGAAAAAATAAGTTTTTTTTTTTTAAAGCAGGACTGTGAGGAGAATTTTAATAGAGTCTAGATTGGTGAATAAAAAAGAATAGAATATCCCAAAAAGTATATACTAATGCTCAAACCAGTAAAGAAATATGAGTTACCACTTTGTGGAAAAATAACATGGGTAGATTCATATCCCCTACTGCGTGTAAGATTATTTTCAAAGAGATTAAAGCATTAAATGTAGAAAATAAAACCACAAAGGCTCTAGAAGTAAACATAGGACTTTTCCTTTATAACCTTTAAGTGGTTAAGGTATAAGTAATTATAACTAAAAGTCTAGAAGCTAAAAGATTAAAAAATGGGTATATGTGAATACAGTAACAATAACTTCATGAAAAAATATTGTAAACATTCACTTCTCAGTCTTTTGGCTAAGATCAAGTGAAATATTGTAAACAAATTAAAACTACAAGTAATCAAAGAATAATATTTACTCTTCATATAGTATAATTTCTTTACTATATGAAGTGTTTCTAGAGATTTAGGAGCAAAAGACTCAAACTCAAAAGAAATATAGGCAAGTATATAAACAATTGACAGAAAGTAAATGCAGGCCATCGCGGTGGCTCACGCCTGTAATCCCAGCACTTTGGGAGGCTGAGGCGGTTGGATCACGAGGTCAGGAGATCGAGACCATCCTGGCTAAAGCGGTGAAACCCCGTCTCTACTAAAAAAAATTAACCGGGTTTGGGGGCGGGTGCCTGTAGTCCCAGCTACTCAGGAGGCTGAGGCAGGAGAATGGCGTGAACCCAGGAGGTGGAGCTTGCAGTGAGCCGAGATTGTGCCACTGCACTCCAGCCTGGGCAACAGAGTGAGACTCCATCTCAAAAAAATAAATAAATAAAATAAAAATAAAAAATTAAGTAAATGCAAATGACTTTAAAGTATATAAAAGTGTATTCAAGTTCAACCATAATAAAACTACAAATAAAACTCTATCAATATTCTTTCACCTATTAGAATAGCATATTTAATAACACAAACTTCAGCAAACATATAGAGAAGTAGGTACTACCATTCATGCATCCGCATGATTGGAGTATAAATTAGTACATATTTATCAAATAAAAAATGCATGTGTGCATGTCCAATCAAATATACTCTAGGCAGATTATCCTAAATAAGTACTTACATATAAAACGACATATATGACTATATTCATTGCAGAAAAATATATAAGAACAATATTCTGAAAACAACAAAGTTTTTAATATAGTATGACTTAACGATGACACATCCCTTTGATGTTCTGCAACAGTAAAAATACTGAAAATTTTCTATATGTATTAACATGGAAAGTTTTCAAGATATATTGCTAACGAATAAAGCAATGTGCCAAAAGGATACGTGTTATGCTGTCCAAATAAAGGAAATCAATAATGTATTTTGTTATTTCTTATATATACATAAAATACTTGAGACACCAAGAAGCTGTTGTTAAGAGGTAAGAACCGGGCAGACAACAGAAAAGAATAGAATGTGGAATTTTCCAATTCTGTATCATGTAAATGCATCACCTGTTCGAAAAATAAAATAATGTTCACGGTTCCCTACATTTTCTGAGAAATATCCAACTCTTTAGCCAGTAATTTATAGCCTTTCAAAATTGTTCCGGTAATATTTCATTTTTCTTGCTCATGCTAAACCACCTTCTCATCAAACTATTCAGTACCTTAAATGCTACTAAAATTTCTTTGTGGCATCACACACATACCCATTTCAATACACTCTTTTTCTATTATCACCTGTAGAAACCTACATAACTTCACAGCACATCTCAGATGCCGGCTCTTTCAAGATCTTCTCTGATAAACCCAAGGAGAAATAATTTTTCCCTCATCAAAATCCTTAGTGCACTTGGCATTACATCACATATTCTTCTTATAGGAGTGGTCTTTCTATTAGCATTGAAGGTCCTTAAGAGCAAGATTGCTTTTTAAACATCTGTATTTCTTAAAGTATTCTGTGCAAAATACTATGCTAGACCCTATATTTACTCAAACATTTTAGCTTAATGAATTAAAATATGACTCAAAATGGAATGGTAAGTTGTTCCATCTTAATATATTAAGAAATATTACCAACAGCAACTACATCAAGAAACCAAGAAGACGACCTTTAATGGAATATTTGATGGACGCTGAAGTGAGTCTATTAACAAAAACAAACAAAAAGAATCAGGGACTACATTTGCCATTAATTCTAAAATTGTTGCCATTTAGGGCCTCACTGAAATATAGGGCCAAATAGCTGTTGCTCTTCCAGTAGCAGTTCTCATATTAAATGATGAATTTGCAAGGCATGCCCCCTAGGATTTCATCTGTTCTCCTTGAGGAAATGTCAATAAATTCTATAAAGAAAGAGTGGCCCTAGTTAGAGTTTTTTAGTTCCAAGTCTATGTTTAACCCATTAAGAAATAATTCATACTTAGTATATATTTTTAAAAAACACTAAAATATAGTCTAAATTTTCCTGATTTTTTAAACTATGTAGGAATTATATAATAAAATGTGATTACCTAAGAGAATGTTCTGCTTTTTAGGACATATACAATAAAGTACTTAGGATTAAAATATTAAGATGGCTCCAATTTGCAAATAGTATAGAAAGAAGAGAGAGAGAGAGCACACTACCAATATATTCAAAGGTAATTTAGATAAAAATCCGGATAAAAGGGTATATAGGATTTTCTTCTACTATTCTTGCAACTTCTTTCTAAGTTTAAAATTATGTCAAAATGGCTGGGCGTGGGGACTCACGCCTGTAATCCCACCACTTCGGGAGGCTGAGGCAGGTAGATCACCTGAGGTCAGGAGTTCGAGACCAGCCTGGCTAACATGGTGAAACCCTGTTTCTACTAAAAATACAAAAAATTAGCCTGAATTACAGGTGAGCACCTGCAATTCCAGCTACTCGGGAAGCTGAGGCAGGAGAATCGCTTGAACCCAGGGGGCGGAGGTTGCAGTGAGCCGAGATTGAGCCATTGCACTCCAGCTTGGGCAACAAGAGCAAAACTCCATCTCAAAAAAACACAGTATATAAAAATAAGAGTTACACACACACACACACACACACACACACACACGTCAATGTACAACCAGGCAAAGTGAGTCTATGTTAAAATTCAGTCATCACCTGTAAACTAGTTCAACCATTGTGGAAGTCAGTGTGGTGACTCCTCAAGGATCTAGAACTAGAAATACCATTTGACCCAGCCATCCCATTACTGGGTATATACCCAAAGGATTATAAATCATGCTGCTATAAAGACACATGAACATGTGTGTTTATTGCGGCACTATTCACAATAGCAAAGACTTGGAACCAAACCAAATGTCCAACAATGATGGACTGGATTAAGAAAATTTGGCACATAGACACCATGGAATACTATGCAGCCATAAAAAATGATGAGTTCGTGTCCTTTGTAGGGACATGGATGAAATTGGAAATCATCATTCTCAGTAAACTATCGCAAGAACAAAAAACCAAACACCGCATATTCTCACTCATAGGTGGGAACTGAACAATGAGAACACATGGACACAGGAAGGGGAACATCACACTCTGGGGACCGTTGTGGGGTTGGGGGAGTGGGGAGGGATAGCATTAGGAGATATACCTAATGCTAACTGACAGGTTAATGGGTGCAGCACACCAGCATGGTACATGTATACATATGTAACAAACCTGCACATTGTGCACATGTACCCTAACACTTAAAGTATAATAAAAAAAAAAATCTCAGAAACTAGAGTCAGAAGAATAGAAAAAAAAAATTCAGTCATCACTATCTTTAATGGATGGAATGGAGTTTAGAGTAAATAGTGCAGGGAAGGTAGGGTTATGAGGTTTTAGTGTTTTCTTTCTTAATCTGCATTCTGATTACCAGATTATTGTTCACTTGATAAAATTTTATCAAATTGTGCCCTGATAATCGGAATGTAAGAATGTCACATTTTCTGTAAGATATCCTTCAATGAATTTTAACAAAAATACTATGAAAAAATAAATTTCTCTTTTTACTTGATTACCCTATTATAGAATGCATATGTTTAGTCTTTGTACAGTGATAAGAAAATACCTCAAACAGGATTTAAAAAAACATAAACAGATGTAAATGACACTTTTCTTTATTTTTTATTTATTTATAATAGGATCTCAGTGTGTCACCCAGGCTATAGTGCAGTAGCATGATCACAGCTAATTTCAGACTTGACCATCTGGTCTCAAGTAATCCTCTCAAGGCAGCCTCCCATTTAGCTGGGACCACAGACATGTGCCACTATGTCTGGCTAATTTTTTGAATTTTCGGTAGACAGGGTCTCACTTTGTTGCCTAAGGTGGTCTTGAATTGCTGGGCTCAAGCAATCCTTCAACCTCAGCCTCCCAAAGTGCTGGGATTATAGGCATGAGCCACCAGGCCCAGCCACTTTTCTTTAATTGAAGTGCTATAGCCAATACCAAAGTTGGTGCCCTCCCATCCAACTTACAATTTACAGTATAGCACCTATACATTTAGTCTGCTGCTCTAAATGTCTCCCAGTAATCAAACTGTGTGTGAAATTCATAATATGGGGCACACTATTTTTTAATCATGCTAACTACTGTAATTATGTCCTTATCTGTATTCATGTCCTGAAAGTTTATGCAAGTAAAATTAGCATAATGACATTTAAGTTATTTCATGTTTACGTGCATGCATTTACTGGACATTGCTATCTTTTACAACTTTACTTTTTAATTTTCTACTTTTCATCCAAGAACTCTCACAAAATATTTGACTTACCTTCTTTTGTTTTTACATTTTTCTGTTCAATTTTTTCATTCATCCAATATATCTGTTTTAATATAATATCTAATATATTATATTACATATAATATTATTATATAATATATAATCTAATATATAATATAATATATTATATTTATTATTATATATTATATTCTATTATGTATTATAATATATATTCTATTATATATTATATTCTATAATATATATAATGTTCTATTATATATATTATGTTCTATAATATATATTATATAATATATATATTTATAATATATATTATATATAATAAATATATAATATATAATATATTATATATAATATATAATATATTACAAATATATTATATATTATATATTATATATTATATATTATATATTATATATTCTATATATATTTATATAATATATAATATAATATATAATATATATAACATATAATATATATTATATATACAATATATTTATAATATATATTATCTATTATATATACAATATATTTATAATATATAATATATATTATATATATTATAATCATATATATTATATATTATGTTATATATATTATATTATAAATATATATAATAATATATTTGTAATATAATATAATTATGTATAACATAATATATAAAATATCATATATAATATATTATATACAATATAAAATATTTATAATATGTAATATATATTATATATATTATATATTGTATGTTATATATTATATATACTATATAATATATATCATATATACTGTATAATATATAATATATATTATGTTATATATAATTAGATTATATTATAAATATATATAATATATATAAAATATATATTATATTACATATATTATATATAAAATATATATTATATATTATATATTATATATTACATATATATTATATATAATATATTATATATTATAGAATGTTATATCTATTATAGAATATAATATATATTATAGAATATTACATATATTATAGAATATAGTATATATTATAGAGTATTCTTTATTATAGAATATAATATATATTATAGAATATTATATGTATTATAGAATATTATATATTATAGAATATAATATATATTATAGAATTTTATATATATTATAGAATATAATATACATTATAGAATCTTATGTATATTATAGAATATAATCTATATTATAGAATATTATGTATATTATAGAATATAATATATATTATAGAATATTATGTATATTATAGAACATAATGTATATTATAGAACATAATATATATAATGGAACATAATATATATATTAGAACATTATATATATTATAGGACATTATATATATTATAGAATATAATATATATTATAGAACATAATATATATATTATAGCATATAATATATAATAGAATATAATATATATTATAGAATACAATATATACTATAGAATATAATATATATTATAGAATATAATATATATTATAGAATACAATATATATTATAGAATATAATATATATTATAGAATACAATATATATTATAGAATATAATATATATTATAGAATACAATATATATTATAGAATACAATATATATTATAGAATATATATTATATTATAGAATATAATATATATTATAGAATATAATATATATTATAGGATATAGTATATATAATAGGATGTAATATATATTATAGAATATAATATATATTATAGGATATAGTATATATATTATAGGATATAATATATATTATAGAATATAATATGTATATTATAGAATATAATATAATAATATATTATTATATTATATATAATATAATAATATATTATTATATTATATATAATATTATTATATTATAATAATATATTATTATATTATATACAATATTATTATATTATTATATTACATATAATATTATTATAGTATATATAATATTGTTATATTATTTATAATATTATTATATTATTTATAATATTATTATATTATATATAATACCTAAATTATAATGTAACTATATGTGCCAGTATATTTGCCTATAAATCATCATGCAGATAGAAAACACTTTTAGAAGCTTCCTCTTTCATACCAAATTTAAACCATAAGGTTTAAATTTATGGAAGTCCTTAGAAGTACTATTTATGGAAGTACATAAGGAAGTACTTAGAGGTTGTGGTGTACACGGGTTTATTTTACTGAAAACTGAAAATAACCCAGACAAAAGGATGAAACTTATTGGGAATTAGTATGTTACAAAAGGTACCTTTCACTCAGAAAAAAAGTAAAAATATACCTTACTAAGTTCATTTTCTTCAAAAATTTTAGACGATCATTTAAAGTTGGATTCTTTCATTTTCTAGGGCTGCATATCCTTTTTCCCAAAGAGGAACTCCAGATTTTATAAGTTGCAGTTGCAATAAGGGCTAGATCTGTCCCTAGTTTTGATGAACTATACCTGGGAAACCAGAGGTATGGCAATCCTAAAATTAATATAGGAAAAGTGTTTCAATAGACACAGATTCCCTTCCCCTGGTGAAAATGAAGATAGAAACAACAGCAACAAAAGATATTATGTAATATAAAATAAAACAAATGTTCATTATATTTGAACCTGTATTCTCTTTTCTAAACTGAGTTTCAGAGGGCAAGGAACATGTCTGTGAGATACTACTTTCTATCCAGTACACATAGTAGCTGCACAATAAACATTTATGATGTGAATTAATTAGCGTTTCTCTGGCCTGCCAATGCCCTGTGTATAGAAAATCTGTAAATTTCCACTAACTTTAAAAATACTCATATTTTCCTGGAACAGAAAGTAAAGATTACATGGTAGACAAAATTGCATCTGTCTACTAATGATTACCATGTAATCTTTAGTAGATGGCCTTGTGGTTCTCAGTAAGAGTCAAGTGACAAAGGAGACAGAGGGAGCAAAGCTGAAAGACTTTAATAAACTCTCTTTGCAAATAATGTTTTTATTCAATGTCAACTGCTTATTAAAACATCCCAGCGCTTGACTCTTCTGAGTCTTTTATATACTTTTTTTCTACAACAAAGGAGAAAGTAATCACTATTGATTTGGGTACATATCAAAAAATCAAAAAAAGAGAAACAAATGAACATTTGCATTTCATTTGTGGCCACCATACAGCTAATAGCTTATCATAACTCTTAAAGGTTGGTCCCAAGGCTCTCATACAGGTTCACCCTTTGCTGACCTCTTACAATCTTTCTGTCAGCATTTTGAATGCTACTGATTCTGTGAGTAATATTTTCAACGGAGGTCAGACAGGCCAGTAAGTCCAGCGTGTCCTCTCACTTACGAATTCCCCTTCTTTTGTGGGTTTTCACCATGGGTTCACATGTCATGGACTCTACATCGCAAACTGCAGTAAGCAAATTTCAATCCTGAGTGAAAGGAGAAAAAAGCAAATCCTACTTGACTATTGCTAGCTTGTTTACACCATAGGGCTAGAGTAAGCTGAAATCGACAGAGTATAAAGAAAAGAAAGTCCTCTTGCAGTAACACACACACTTATTTTCAGACTCATAGTTTAAATGCAGTCTTTTATTTGTCACTACCACAGCATTATCATCAGAGGTTTTATATGCCTAGAGCTGCCAGAAGTGTCACCAGCTCTGACAATGCCCATTTTGGGGCTTTTTCCGATGGCTTATTTTATTTATAGTCTTGATGAAACTGGGGCAGTCACAAAACTGATTAGCGTTCTGGCAAACAGGGTCTGCTCTGCTAATGATCTGTGTAAATATTGTGCTGCAGAGCCTTTATGTGACAGGTCATTGATGCTAACAAACCGCAGAATGCAAACAGAAACCTGTGCTGCCTTCACTGCAGATGCACAGCAGCCAGCTTACACTGACAAAGCAAATGAAAATCCTCTTGTTGTCGATCATCTCAAGTAAAATGGCCTAAAAATCAATTCTAGGATAGGCTTTCTTTCTTGAAGCTTTAATCTGGCGATGATGACAGTGATAATGGTATTTCATCATACACATAAAGTAAGAGAGAAAAACGTAACAAAACAAGATATGAAAGATGAATTTAAACAATGGATTGTGAAAGCCTTGCTGTTTGCTTCTGTTTTTAAAAATATTTTGCTACTTTTTCTTGGCTGCTGCCGTTGCTACAGTTGTAGTCTGCACAGAATGAAGCCTTAATCACACAGTCATGCTGAAACATGTTTACAAAGGTAAAATTAATGGGCTTATCTTAAGCGAGATGTCTTTCTATGGCATCATTAACATGCTTTAGCTTTTTTAAATAAATGTGTTTTTATTCTTCCAGTACATCAGAATTGGAATTGGAGTCATGTCAAGATGTTCTCACTGGCAAAGACAGGAGGAGGTTAAAATAGCTCCTTGTATGGCAGTAACCTCGGGAGAAAAAGAACTAATAGAAAATAAATGGCAGGTATTTTTTTTGAATCATTTGTATGATAAGCTTATAATGTACTTGTCTCAATGCAGAAAGCACAAGGAAAAAATAAATATGTCCACATCACATTGGTAGACAAAGCACTAAGCACGTAGGTTGTCAGAAATTCGATATCCCTTTCTCTTTTCTATATCCTCTACCAAACAGAAAGTTTCACATACATCTGAGACTTCAGTGTCTATGTGACTTGAGTACAATTTCCTTTTTTGTCTTTGTTTTTCCTTTACTTACTCGTTTTCCTTTATTCTTACCTGAGATATAGAGAATAAAAAATAACACTGTAGAATCAACCTTTTTTTCTAGGTAATTTAGAATAAATTTTCCAGAACATAAAAAGGATAATGACGGCATTATGTAAATTTCATACCAAAATTTTCTGAATTAAATTATTTTTACATAGATAATGGTTCACTTCTGATTAGGAACAATAAATAAAAAGTAATCTTAACAATATGACAATACAACTTAGCCTTCTTGCATTATCTTTTTTAGTCTAAATATTTAATTATTATAATTTGCATAAAATCAAAATTATAGTGCAATTCTTTTCTTTACAAAATAATCACAATAAAGTATTTTAATCAAGCAACTGAGCACATACAATTATTATTCTATGTCCATAAAATTTTTTTGCAGAAAACATTTATATAAGAATTTCAGTAGTCAAACATTGAGTAGCAGGAAAATACTATTAAATTTTAAAAACCAAACAAGCATTGGAAACAGAAAAATGGATACGAAGAGAAGCAAGTATTCTCCTGTATTTATAATTGTGGTACTTTACAATACATGTAATATATCTTTAGAAAGATTAATTGTCTTTTATTCTCACAGAAACTCTATGAGCCAGGCAGAGGAACTGTTTTTGTTCCCGTTTTACTTCTGTAAAAACTGAGTCTCAGAATAACTGCTCCCCAGAAGTATAGAATGATTAAAGGTCAGAGACAGAGCCTGCATATTTTCACATTTGTTACTCTTTTTTAGCTATTGTTGTCCAAGAGTACTCTTACTTTTGAGATACTTTCTTTATTTCACTGTTCAGAATTTTTATATTTGTATGATTTAACAAAATAATCGGTAAATTTCATTTTCGGGGATTAAAAATTAGGTTGTGGAAGCTACATTAGGTTGTGGAAGTTGTGCCCCATCTGAGACAAATCTTGGATTAATCAGTGATTGATTAAATTATTGAAAGTTTAGTTATTCAAAGAAATTGGCATAGAAGTACATTAAGCTAAGCTTTATCTGGTAAGATGGAGAACTAACATGATGTGGGCTTCTTTCTGTGACCACAACCCTGGAAATGACACAGAAATCAGCATCTAATACTAAAAGATGTGAGAAACCCTTGCAGTTACAAACTAAAGTAAAGTCTGCGAGTAGAGAAAAAAATGACAGCAAAGAGCAGAAAACTGAGTGTAAGGAAACCAGAATATGCTGGGGCGGAAGTTTTTAGTGGTCATCATTTCTTTTCATTGCATTCCTGTATTTTTTTCTGCTCTTTCAATAGTTAGAGTACCCACAGTGTGCAAGGCACTCTTCTAAATAGTGAGAATACACTACAGAACCAGAAAGACAAAACCTTGACCAAATGGAGCTCCCATTCTAGCAAAACTAGAGTTGAAAAGAGACCACTGCTAACTCCTTTAAAGCCATTTTGGAGTCGGCCAGGCAGAATATGACTCAACCTAGCTTGGAAAATGAGGAAATAGTGACAAATGCAGAAAGACCATCTGAACCCTAGGCATTCTCCTCTAACCCAGCTACTCCATACAGTGAGTGTTAGGATGGTGATTAAAACTGAGGGAGACCAGTCTTGGTAAACAGCACCACCCAGGACACATGAATATACCAACTTTTATGGAGGAGGAAGGCAAACAAAGGGTGGCAGAATCCAGTTATTTCCGAAGGAGTGCTTCATTCTAAACACTTCTGGTGGGTCAATCTTGAGCCTGATTTTAGTGCCATGTATTCTTAATCAGCATAATAAATCTTACTAGGAAAAAATAGGCCTCAAAGGAATTCAATGACTCTAAAATAAAATACATGTATATCGAAGACAACCAGATTTACAAAAATTAACAATAGTTTAAAATATGTGACCATGTGTGTTGGTTTACGTCTGTAATCCCAGCACTTTGGGAGTCCAAGACAGGAGCATTGCTTGAAGCTAGGAGTTTGAGATCAGCTCGGGCAACCAAGAGAGCCCCTGTCTCTACAAAATAAATAATAATTAAAAAAAATAGCTAGGTGTGGCGGCATGCACTTGTAGTCCCAGTTACCAAGGAGGCTGAGGCAGGAGAATCTCTTGAGCCCAGGAGGTCAAGGCTGCAGTTAGCTAGGAGGCTGTCACCACTGCACTTGCTCCAGCCTGAGTAACAGAGAAAGACACTGTCTCTGAAGAAAAAAAAAAGTTAAAATGAATCAAAAATATGTATAGTAAATGTTCTCAAAGACATAAGGCACAATATTTGAAACCTGAAGAAGAAATTAGCAATCATAAAATATTTTTTCAGTATGAAAACCATATCTGTTGAAATGAAGGATTAAATATATGGTATAAACAGCAGAAGGGTTAAATTTGAGGAGTGCTCATTAGTAGATGGAAGATAATGTTCAAATAATAACAAATTTTTTTTTAAATTTAGAAAACTAGACTTCACATGTACTGCTGATGGGAGTACAGACTGATGCAACTATCAAGAGAGCAATGTGGAGTGAAATGAAATCCAAACCTATGAACCAGCAATCCTACTCTTGATCCACATGGCAAATCAACTTAAGTTTAAACTCATGAAAGGATATGATATCCATTAGAGACATTTGTTGTTGCAGGGAGTTGGAAGGAGGCAAAGAATCTATCACTGTAATACACACACACAATTGTTTATGAAAATGGAATACAGGCCAGGTGTGGTGGCTCATGCCTATAATCACAGTGCTTTGGGAGGCCGAGGTGGGCAGATCACAAGGTTAGGAGTTTGAGACCAGCCTGTCCAATATGGTGAAACTCCATCTCTACTAAAAATACAAAACTTAGCCAGGCATGGTGACATGTGCCTGTAGTTCCAGGTACTCGGGAGGCTGAGGCAGAAGAATCGCTTGAACACGGGAGGCAGAGGTTGCAATGAGCCGAGATCACGCCACTGCACTCCAGCCTGGGCAACAGAGCGAGACTCCATCTCAAAAAAAAAAAAAAAAGAAGAAGAAGAAGAAGTAATAGTGTGCTGTGCAGCATGAAAAAAAAAATGAGGTAAAGATACACACGATAACAAGAATAGGTCTTAATAATATAGTGTTGGATTTACAAAAGTAAAAACTATATATACAGCATATAACTCAAAAACAACCACAAAATTTTACAGTTTTCAAAAATGCATATTCAAGGGCCTACCACAAACACATGAATGCAATTGAAGTAAGAGGGAGAAGCAGAAGGAAATAAAAATAGAGATTAGAGATTAGGGCAAGTTAAAATAATTAGATAAAATAAATCAAGAAATTCCTATTTTATTTATCATGATAAGAATGTACTTTAAAAAGAGGATGACTACATAAAATGAGTTAGAGAGGAGTACCTCTTTTTCTATTGTTTGGAATAATTTCAGAAGGAATGATACCAGTTCCTCTTTGTACCTCTGGTAGAATTTGGCTGTGAATCCGTCTGGTCCTGGGCCTTTTTTTTTGGTTGGTAGGCTATTAATTACTGCCTCAATTTCAGAACTTGTTATTGATCTATTCAGGGATTTGACTTCTTCTTGGTTTAGTCTTGGGAGAGTGGATGTGCCCAGGAATTTATAAATTTTTTCTAGATTTTCTAGTTTATTTGTGTAGAGGTTTTTATAGTATTCTCTGATGGTAGTTTGTATTTCTGGGGGATCAGTAGTGATATCCCCTTTATCATTTTTTATTGTGTCTATTTGAGTCTTCTCTCTTTTCTTCTTTATTAGTCTGGGTAGTGGTCTATTTTGTTGATCTTTTCAAAAAAAACCCTCCTGGATTCATTGATTTTTTTGAAGGACTTTTCATGTCTCTATCTCCTTCAGTTCTGCTCTGATTTTAGTTGTTTCTTGTCTTCTGCTAGCTTTTGAATTTGTTTGCTCTTACTTCTCTAGTTATTTTAATTGTGATGTTAGGGTGTCAACTTTAGATCTTTCCTGCTTTTTCCTGTGGACACTTAGTACTATAAATTTCCCTCTAAACATTGCTTTAGCTGTGTCCCAGAGATTCTGGTATGTTGTGTCTTTGTTCTCACTGTTTTCAAAGATCTTATTTCTTTCTGCCTTAATTTCATTATTTACCCAGTAGTCACTCAGGAGCAGCTTGTTCAGTTTCCATGTAATTGTGCGGTTTTGAGTGAGTTTCTTAATTCTGAGTTCTAATTTGATTGTGCTGTGGTCTGAGAGACTGTTTGTTATTATTTCCATTCTTTTGCATTTGCTGAGGAGTGTTTTACTTCCAATTATGTGGTCAATTTTAGAGTAAGTATGATGTGGTACTGAGAAGAATGCATATTCTGTCGATTTGGGGTGGAGAGTTCTGTAAATGTCTACTAGGTATGCTTGGTCCAGAGCTGAGTTCAAGTCCTAAATATCCTTGTTAATTTTCTGTCTTCTTGATCTGTCTAATATTGACAGTGGGGTGTTAAAGTCTCCCACTATTATTGTATGGGAGTCTAAGTCTCTTTGTAGGTCTCTAAGAATTTGCTTTATCAATCTGGGTGCTCCTATATTGGGTATATATATATATATATATATATATATATATAATCATTGGCACTCCTTGTTGCATTCATCCATTGACCATTATGTAATGCCCTTCTTTGTCTTTTTTGATCTTTGTTGCTTTAAAGTCTGTTTTATCAGATACTAGGTTTGCAACCCCTGCAAGGCTACAGTAACCAAAACAGCATGGTACTGGTACCAAAATGGATATATAGACCAATGGAACAGAAGAGAAGCCTCAGAAATAATGCCACACATCTACAACCATCTGATCTTTGACAAACCTGACAAAAACAAGTAATGGGAAAAGTATTCCCTATTTAACAAATGGTGCTGGGAAACTAGCTAGCCATATACAGAAAACTGAAACTGGACCCCTTCCTTAACACCTTATACAAAAATTGACTCAAGCTGCATTGAAGACTTAAACATAAGACCTAAAACATTAAAACCCTAGAAGAAAGCCTAGTCAATACCATTCAGGACATAGACATGGGCAAAGACTTCATGACTAAAACACCAAAAGCAATAACAACCAAAATTGACAAATGAGATCTGATTAAACTAAAAAGCTTCTGCACAGCAAAAGAAACTATCATCAGAGTGAACAGGCAACCTAAAGAATGGGAGAAAATTTTTGCAATCTACCCATCTGACAAAGGGCTAATATCCAGAATCTACAAGGAACTTAAATTTACAAGAAGAAAAAAAACAAACAATCCCATCAAAAAGTGAGCGAAGCATACGAACAGACACTTCTCAAAAGAAGACATTTATATGGCCAAAAAACACATGAAAAAAAAATTCAACACTGGGCTTTACAGAAATGCAAATCAAAACCACAATGAGATAAAAATGATGAATTCATGTCCTTTGTAGGGACATGGATGAAGCTGGAAACCATCATTCTCTGCAAACTATTGCAAGGACAAAAAAACAAACACTGCATGTTCTCACTCATAGGTGGGAATTGAACAATGAGAACACATGGACACAGGAAGGGGAACATCACACACCGGGGCCTGTTGTGGGGTGGGGGGAGGGAGGAGGGATAGCATTAGGAGATATACCTAATGTTAAATGATGAGTTAATGGGTGCAGCACACCAATATGGCACATGTATACATATGTAACAAACCTGCAAGTTGTGCACATATACCCTAAAACTTAAAGTATAATAAAAAAAACCACAATGAGATGCCATCTTATGCCAGTTAGAATGGATATCATTAAAAAGTTAGGAAACAACAGATGCTGGAGAGGATGTGGAGAAATAGGAATGCTTTTACACTGTTGGTGGGAATGTATATTAGTTCAACCACTGTGGAAGACAATGTGGTGATTCCTCAAGGATCTAGAACCAGATATATCATTTGACCCAGCAATCCCTTTACTGGGTATATACCCACAGGATTATAAATCATTCTACTATAAAGACACATGCACATGTATGTTTACTGAAGCAGTATTCACAATAGCAAAGACTTGGGACCAACAAAAATGCTCATCAATGACAGACTGGATAAAGAAAATGTGAAACATATACACCATGGAATACTATGCAGCCATAAAAAGGATTAGTTCATGTCCTTCACGGGGACACAGATGAAGTGGGAAACCATCATTCTAAGCAAAAATACACAGGAACAGAAAAACAAATATCGCATGTTCTCACTCATAAGTGGGAGTTGAAAAACGAGAACACATGGACACAGGCAGGGGAACATCACACACTGGGGCCTGTTGTGGGGTGGGGAGCTAAATAAATATAAATATAATTTAAATATATACATAAATATAATATAAAATGTTATGACTAAATTCTTTGTTAAATAAAAAGTGAATGAACAAGTAAACAAATGAATCAATAAAGGTAGATCAGTAAGATTGGACCTGTTACGTTTCTGATACACTTCTGTCAGCATCTATGCCAAGCTTTGCCTAACCACCTTAAGCTCCCAATGGTCCCAATTTCTTTATTCTTGACAAATGAACTCATTTCTACTTTATTGAAACCATCAGTGACCATCTATAAAGAGCTCCTTTATGTACCTATAAATCATCCTAGCTCACATTTTCCTACATTTGAAATCACCCATTCTTGAATTTTCAGTGCCCATTGTCCAGACTAACTTTTCCACTAGAACTTTAAATTCAATCAATTCCTTTTATCTCTAGCATCAAATATTCTCTATCAGCTTTAAGCTGTTAATCCTCTGTGGTTCCTCCTGTACTAATGCAGACTCATGCTAGTCCATTCCAAAAGACCTCCTTGATATGGCTACTATTACATAGTCCTTCCTTTATTAAAAATATTTCATCTCTAACTCCCTATTGTAACAATGTGTTGTTATGCTTCCTGTTAAGTTTCTTCCTAAAATTTTTCATTAATAACCTACTAAGAAATAAAATATACTAACTTATAGTATTCTGTGACTAAGATATCTAAAGTTTGGTTTGATAGTCCATTTAAGGAGTAGATTTTCCCATCTCTTTCTTTGGGAAAAGGAACCTAGCCAAGCCCAGATTTGTGTGTCTATGTGAATCAGTAACACTTCAGGAAGGAAGTATGACATAGTGGTTAAGGTCACAATCTCTAAAATCAGACAAAGTATATTCAAATGCCAATCTTAGCAGTTATTAGGTATGTAAAGTTGAAGAATTTCATTACATCTTCTGATACAATTTTCTCATCTGCAAAAGTGTGTATTGGTAGTATAGGCATTATATTTTTGTGAAAATTAAATAAAACAATAAATACAAAATAATATTTTTAGTGTTAGGCTCATAGTAAAGGGTTACTATGTATTATTGTCATTTCACTGTAGCTTTTATTTCTGAAGGACAGGACAGTCTACTAAATGTATTGTAATGTAATGAAAATAACTAAGCCATGTTATTCTATTATTTTGTAAAGTATCTCTGGTTTTTCATTCATTAAAAAACATGCCTCTCTTTTGGGGACACTCCATTGTCCTTTTCTTCTAGTCACGTTGAAGTCTGTTTGCCTTTGAAGGCAGCCACATTAACTCACTGTCTACAGGGAAAAATCACACCCCTTTTTATGGGAGGAAGTACAGATTTTTGATTCCTGAGTCCTGTAAATACAAGTAGCACCTCAGACTTTACCTAGATTGATATCCCTCTTTCTCCATTTCTCAGCTTGCAAAATGGAGTGGGCAATTGTTTAAGGCGAAAAGTGTATGTGCTTTCAAATTCCAGTTCACTTCTCATTAGTGAAATCTGTGGATTGGTGAATAATTGTATTCTCCTGAATTATACTTTGCAAAAACAACTAACACTTTTTCTTAGACACAATACAATGCAATTTCATACTAAAGAAAGAATATTACCTATTAGCATAATCATACCCATTATTTTAATAACAATAAATGGATATTCATTATCCATTTTTGTGCTGAGAATCATTTGGTGTTTTATTCCTTTCCTATAGACCTGAAGGTATCAAAATGCTACAGCAGTAGTAAATAGTAATCTTTGTTGTTAGAGAAAGAGGCAATGGTTTTGATTACATTCTGGTTTGAGGTAATCTGATTGTGACAGCATGTTTGGTGAGAGAAATTTGTAATCAATTTCTTTCTAACATTATTATTTACTGTAATATTTTTAAAATCTATCAACCTGTCCTTTTAAGGCTTTTATAACATGAACCTATCCTGAATATTTTTGTTTCTGTCTAATGCTTTATTTCTTTTCTTGATTTTTAACTTTCCATCTAAACCATTACTTTTTCTCAAAATAGTGTAAACCATCATCTCTATGTAAATGAGTATACTAAAAATACATCATAATACCTATCCTGAGCTCCAGTCTCAAATTTCCAACTTTTTTCTGGCCATTTTCATTTTTTACTTGTTTTATGTATAAAGAAAACAAACAAAAACTAGCAAAAACATAAAACTGGCTCCAGCTCTTATGCCAGGTGCTATGAGTAAAGGACAAAGTTCCTGACTCAAGTTTCTCCTATTTATGTCAAAGGTACTATTGTCAAACTGATCAAAAATTTGTGGTCACAGACATTGTCATTACCTTGGTTTGCCTATGCCTACTCATATAATTAAATTCTTTTTTTCAATGATTTCTCAAATTTATTTCTACTTTCTTTACCTTCTGTGACCCTTACACTTAAAAGGTGAAAGTGGAAGACAGTCTTTTGATTTTTTTTTGAATGCACAAAATACATGTTATTCCCTGACTCTCCTTTTGATGGATAGCCCTTTTTTGAGCAATTTACAATCATTTTCTTTTTTTGATTATTTATGAATAAAGTTCAAATTCTCACATCTAATATTCTAAATCCTTCATAATTTGTCCCAACATTTACTTCTAATTGTATATTCAAATATTCTGAAACAATCACATTATTCTGTCTAATGTATGCATTCTATACTTCTGAATATGTTTTCTATGCTTATCACCAAATTTGCACTTGTCTTTTGAATAATCCATAATGCATTTTTCCTCTTCCCCATATTATTGAAGAGTATCACATAATAGAAGCTCTATTAACCTTTCTTTGATCATCATAGTCCACAATGGCATCTCCCTCCTTAGAAGATCCCCAATATATATTGCATAGCACTTTTCTGAAAGTTACTTTTTCCTGTTTATGTTTCTTATGTTCAGACTTGGATATTAAGTGACCTGAAGATAAAAGATCTGTATTCTACATCTTCTGTTCACACATAGCACTTACTGAGGAACTATACACATAGCAATTCTATAAAGTAGGGAGTGTTTTCTAGAAAAGAAGTGACTATGTGTTGATACGTCTCCTTCAATTTTATTAATAAACTTTCATTTACGAATATGTATTAAAAGTGTCTTTAGGCT
Source organism: Pan troglodytes (assembly GCF_028858775.2). Taxonomy (NCBI): domain Eukaryota; kingdom Metazoa; phylum Chordata; class Mammalia; order Primates; family Hominidae; genus Pan; species Pan troglodytes. Next base: position 31,642,168 of record NC_072410.2, read on the forward strand.
CTCTTTTTATGTTTGACCCATTTCGTGGTAAATGTGAACAGTGGAACAAGATAGTTGCAGTGCTAAACTTAGACTAAAGGGAAGAGGAACTCAGGTTCTAGGCCAGCCCTTTAGAGTGAACCACAAACCACTTTCACCTTCCTCCCATGGGGGCTGGGAAGGAGAGTAGAAGGGGAAGTGGCGATGAGTCCACAAAACAAGTGAATGTGCTCATGTGAAACAAGACTCATGCCCATCCATGTGCTATGCCAATGTACCAATACTCAAGACTCTGGATTCCTCTTTAGGAGAAATAAAAGGTCCGGAGATTGCTTTCAAGGTCTATTCAAGGCCATTCCCTACACCAGCCTTTTCGAAGGTGGACTGGTGTGTACAACCCTTGGTCAAAGGGATGTCTCATGAGGAGATGCTGGACAAATAGGCTGCAGTATCTTGGATGTAACAAACCCCTCATCCAGCAAGATGGAAAGAGGGGTGGAAAGAGAATGAAATTGGCTATGACCTGGGGCCTCTTTCCAATCCTCACATTCCATTGTGGACCTCTCCTGGCAGTCCAAGAATGCAGATTTCAATTTAATTTTTTAAGTTGTTATGAAGTTGTCATTGTAGGAATTTCAATACACTTTAACAATTCTTAAGCTTGATTGATGTCTTATAAATATGTAGTCATTAATATGTGGGTCTAGATTTGCAATACTTCTGAACTTCCACAAATGTTAGGGACAGGCCTGAATAGCTAACTTTTTTCTTTTATTTCAAGTTGACTTAATATTATAAAAAACATTTTAGTTTTTCCTTTAATAGAGTCAAGTGTACAGTTTCTGTTTTCATCCAGTAACTTTAGCAGAGACTTTTTCTCTCTGCTAGTGAAAGAGAGGACTCAGGTTTAGAGGAAATTTGCTTTTTCAGAACATTTGATCTTCGTAACACATCAAGATGTATTTAGAGAAAAGAAAACATGGACTTAGTACTATTTATAAATAGCTTCTTTACCCTTACTCCTAAATTAAAACAAAACTGAAACCTAGGAAAATCACTTGCACTATACAAAATTTATACTTTAGCTATTTCTACATTTAAAAATAAAATAATATAAATCACCAATTTTACGTTTTAAGCAAAAGTGTATTCTCAAACTTTATATTATTCAGCAATACCTATTACTCTCCAAGTATATGCATGTATCATTTCTCTCATTTAAAGTCTCTGACCACATCTAGAAAAAGTGAAAAATGGTGCAGTCATTACATTTTGGTTTTGGAACTGGGAATTTTATTTAGCACAATATAAATAATTAGGGAGTAATTCCTTTTATACTATTTTTCATCCACTTTTTTTTTTTTTTTTTTTTTTTTTTTTGAGACGGAGTCTTGCTCTGTCGCCCAGGCTGGAGTGCAGTGGCGCGATCTCCACTTACTGCAAGCTCTGCCTCCCGCGTTCACGCCATTCTCCTGCCTCAGCCTCCAGAGTAGCTGGGATTACAGGTGCCCGCCACCAGGCCTGGCTATTTTTTTGTATTTTTAGTAGAGCCGGGGTTTCACCATGTTAGCCACGATGGTCTCAATCTCCTGACCTCGTGATCCGCCCGCCTCGGCCTCCCAAAATGCTGGGATTACAGGCGTGAGCCACCTCGCCTGGCCTCTTTTTTTTTTTTTTTTTTTTTAACCATTTCTGATTTACTGAAACCCAGTCTGTATTTAATAAGGCTTAAACATTTGTATGTTTAATATAACAATATGTCCTCAGTGGAAGCTTGATTAGATTTGGATTTTAAAAGTCACTGTAGAAGGGAGGAAAAAAATCAAAGAAGGGATACATACTGGTGACAAATACTTTTAAAATAGCATAACTCAAGTAACGCAAGTCAGTCTCGCCAGCCAAATGAAAATTATAGGTGGAAATCTCACACTGAACCTGGAGAATTTCCCCTTCGTGTTAAAGTATTTTCTTACTGATGTATTCATAAAACAATACTGTCCATTTATGTCTTTCAGAAACCATTCTATTATTTTCATTAACATACCTGTATATTAGAATAAAAACTTTACACGGTTATGTTTTCATTTTCCACTTTTTTTCTTGTTTCTGTATTACTTTTTATATCAGTTTAATTTTGGCATTTAACCTAGCTATCTAATACCTTGGCAGTCAACACATTTCCCACCCTTGCTCTTGAATATAATGCTGTCAAGAGAGTGGGATATGAGAAAAGCAAGAGGTTTTCTAAAAGGAAAATACCTATCTATCTATCTATCTATCTATCTATCTATCTATCGATCGATCATCAGGAGAGAGAGCCTAGAGACATTATAAAAGAATTAAATTCAAATTGTAAGATCATAATAAAGTTTAACACATCATGATTTATAAACTACAGATATAAACTAAGTAACTTGTTTAAAGCTCCAGATGCTGCTTTCCATAATATTTTAAGTGAAATACTGTGTGTATAACTTAAAACCATTAGGCCATGAAGACCATGGAGGAGAATATTTTAAGAATCAGTCACAATCTGAAGTGACATTATTGTTTTTTGTTTCAGTACACATTAGTACCAATTAGTTAATTTTAATTTGTGGAATGAATCAGTAAACAATAAAAGGGTATGAAAGGGTAAAGCACAATTTAAAGTGTTTCGGAAAAAGTGGTCAGAAAACAACATAAGATCAGTAGAATAATTCTAGCATATCCATAGAATAATTAATATTATGACTATAGTAAACATGATTTAGCTCACACTATTTGGAGAAAAGAAAATTCACTTGCAGTATTCTGCACATTGTGTTATTTCTGCTCAAATGACATACTTACAATAATTTGATTGAAATCATGTGACTCTCCTGAGCAATCATGTTCTATCTTCTGGTTTAAGGCTATGTAGATATTAAGAGACATACAGTGATCCATCTTCTTTGTGTGGAAATGATCAAACACTACAAGTCAGTTAATGTGTTTTCAATGGTGAGGGGTTAATACCAAAAGATTTATATTAGAATTGTATAGCATCTATATTTCTAATCCTTAGTTATTTGTATGAACAATTAGAAGTCTGACCTGTTTGGAACTTATTTTGGGGTAAATAGTTTCCCAAGCCTTCTTGCAAAGGACATGCAAATAATGAAAATATGATATTAAGAACCACTCCACTGTTATTAAAATGAAGATGAAAAGAATTAAATCAAAGTCTGCCATAGAATAATTTATAGATACCATATTGAACATTTTCTAAATATGCCCACATTCTTGGAGTGGCAGATAATGTGTTAACATTATAATAAGCATCAGTTAATAAACATTATACATATTCTCTACTACAGATGAGTATACTTTTTGGCCCTTTTAATGAAGGATGGGGAATAAGCAACTCCCTGTAAGAAGAAGAACAGAAATGGATCCATTTTTGACTTGAAACTTTTATAAAAATAGCTGTATTTAATAATGTTTTACTTATCATGGGTACATTTTTTTTAACTTGTGTTCATAAGGTAGATTCATTCAGCAAAAGAGTAACCGGTACTAGAAGAGAAGTAAGAAATTCATGGCTGAGTTGTAGTTAAACTATATCCGTCTGAAACTCTTTCTCTCTGAGGAAGCTTTTAAAATTATTTTTTCATTTTTCCAGACCTTTTTTCTTGATCTCTGTATTTTCCTCTAAAGCAAAGACTATCAATGACATTCTTAAACTTTGAAAGATTTAGGATGAAGGGAATATTTACCTATATTTTAGAAATAGTGCAATTTTGGAGACTGAGAAGTCTCTCAGGTTATTATCATCAATGTAGAACTTACCAGAGATGACTTTGGCTTTCTAAAGCATCTAAAATAAGCTATAGTATGCCCATGTTCCTGCAGCATTGGACTTACATAATTTCAAATGTTAATAATACCTTTCATGGATGCCTTTACAGGTATGCATAAACAAAATATCTCATTTTTTTAAATCATTCTGCCCTCCATATGAAACTATTGGTCTATTAGATATATTTTTATTTTTTAACTGTTGATTTGAAATTATTATAGATTTACAGAAGGTTGCAAATATAGTACAGAGAGGTCTCTCATACTCTTCACCTAGTTTCCCCAGTGGTTACATTTTTTTTGTAGCTACAGTAAAACATTAAAACCAAGAAATTGACATTGAAAAAATGTGTATGCATACATCTGTCATTTTATTACATGTGTAAATTCTTGTGACCACTACCACTATCAAAATATCTAACACTTCTAGTGAAGTGTAAAAGTCTTATCTCGGTGGAAGTCTCTTTACCCATCCTTGTTTATATAATTTTTTAAATTTTTCATGTAGGTATTGATAACCATTTCGATGTTACAGTTTTTGATTCAAAAGTCAAACATGAGAAAACTCAAGAAGAAAAATCTGTTGTACTTATTCATATTTTTGCTCTTTCTGTTACTCTTACATTTTTCTGATGATTTCAGGCCCCTTATTCATTTCATGTTTCAAGAACTTTTTGCTTTTCTTTAGGGTAGGTCTGTTTGCAACCAATTCTTAATTTTTCTTCTGAGAATTTATTTAATTCTCCTTCATTTCTAAAGGACATTTTTGCCTAATACAGAATTCTGGATTGACAGTTCTTGTTTTGCAGTACTTGAGAAATATATCACTTCCTTCTGGCCACCATTATTTCTGACAGGAAATCATTGTCATTCAAATTGTTTTTCTTCTGGAGAGATGAAGCATTGTTTTACCTGTTTCCAAGATTTTTTCTTCTGCTGAAGTTTTCTGAAATTGACCTGTTTCTTTGTTGATTTTTTTGTATCTGTCCTGTTTCAGATTTTCTCATTTCTTGAATCTGTAGTTGTATGTCTTTTGCCAAACTCGAAAACGTTTTGGACATTATTTTTTCAAATATATTTTAGCCCAACCCACTTTTGCCTTTACTTCTAGGACTCTGATGACATGAATAGTAGATTTTTTGCTGTAGTCTTATAGGTCCTTGAGGCTCTGTTCTTTTTTTTTTTTTTTTTCCATTTTCAGTCTATATTCCCTCTGGTCTTTGGATTAGTAAATTTTTAATGTCCTATTTTCAAGTTCACTTATTCTTTTCTCTATTTCCTCCATTACACTGTTGAGCCATCAAGTATTTTTTAAAGTTTCAATTATATTTTTCGGTGCCAAAATTTCTATTTGTCTCTTGGCATCTTCTATTTCTTTGTAAAGCTTTCCATTGTTTCATTTGTTTCAGCAATATTCGCAATTGCTCATTAAAACATTTTTATGGTGGTGGCTTTAAAATCCTTGTGAATAAATCTAATTTATGTGTTATTACTGTGTTGGCATGTGTTATCTCATTCAAGATGAGATTTTTTTCTGGTGCTTGATATGCTGAGTAATTTTCAATGTATCTAGGGTAATTTGGATATTATGCTATGAGGCTCTGTATTTTAACTATTGGAAATAAACCTCCTGTGACAGCACACATGGTGAAAGTGGGGGTGCCTTGTTATTGCTAGGTGGTGGTAAAAATTTATCCCTGCTCAACCACCTTTGGAGAGTGAGGGATTTTTTTCTTGTTTCTGCTCCCACTATGGCCTACACTGAAGGGAAGGCAAACATCACGAGGCCTTGGACCTTTTTACCACTAGATGATAGTGGAAGTTCCAACTTCTCACTTAGTTTACTTTGACACCTAAGGAATCTGGTGGAGAAGGACGGGGCACATCGTAACTACCTGGTAGAGAAGAAAGTTCTAGATTCCCACACGGCCTTCTCTGATATCACCCAGACATTGATAGGCGGTAGGGCCTGTTAGTTTGTGTGTGTGTTTAAATTACACATTACCAATGGTATCACTTTGCATAAACCTATACTAAACTAAAAGCACGGACCCCACAGAAGATATGTAATTAAAGTTATCTTGTAGTATGCAGGTCTTTTTCACAGATGCATTCAGTGTGTGGTTTAAAAGGAAGTTAAAAGTTTAGTTCTAGTTACCATGCTAGAAGAACTTAATATGTAAAAGATGACATCATCAAAGACAGTGAAAGTCCTCTTTAATGTCTCAAGGCTTTTCATTGTGTATCACGAAATTTTGATTATCTGTTTCTTTTCAGTAAATATTTAGTCTATTTTTCTAAGTTTAATATATTAGGATTTTCATTTTCATTAATCCTTAGTGTTTGTACTACTGATATTTGCACATACAGTATGAGAACATACATTTCAAATGATCATTTTTTAAAAATTTCTTTGAGATATATCAAAAGTTCTATACCATATAAAGGAAAGTTATTCTACTATTCTAAAGCAGCTCATAAAATACAATGTACAAATAGGACAAAATACATACAAGAAGCGGGAGAAACGTTCCTAAGCAGCTCCACTGATACAGTGGAGATATAATCTCTCCTCTCTATTGAATGAATTTGCTGAGGGTCGGTGCATATAGTGGTCAATGGAATACAAACCAATAAAAATATGATAGATAAATAGAATGAAAAGTATCCAAGGGTCAAGTGCTAAATCTGTTCTGCTGATTCCAGCTGATATTTCCTTTTCTTCTTTAACCCACATGAAGACACTCTACTAAACAGTCATGTATATCTCAGGCATACTGGTTTTCATTTGTAATTTTCATTTTATTGCACTTTCAATTTTCAGGTTTTGTCCATCTTTCTTCCCCTTGGCCCTTCCATCACTTCTGCTACTTGATGAATTCTGTCTTAAACAGTAGCTAGAATATAAACATTTAATAAAATATTAACCTGATTGCTTGCCCTCCCTATAAACAATAAAATGACATACATGAACAAATGACAAATGCAATATTTTATGTTGTGTTTATTTCTACCTTTCTCCAAGGCTTCTTTTAATCTTTATTAAAGTTTATTATAGCAAACTACTATCAAATATTTCCATGCATTTAACTGGTTATTGTAACATCAACACAAGAGAGCAAATGAAACTTGTGAAGCTTATACTTTCTATTGCTCTAGGTGTCTATGCAGATCATTATGTATTCTTCACCACAGGTCAGTTGCTTAGCGACCAGAGAAGTAGAGAACTACTAATTGAAAGTATTCTGTATTGCTGGCAAGGCTTGCTGCAGGACGTTGAACTTGGAAACAGCAGAGCTGTGTCAGATAAAAATGTTGCAGAGGATGAAAGAAAAATAGTTGCAGCATTATCATACTAGGAATGGTTATTATTTACTTTATGGTAAATTCTGCAAAATGCTTTGCTGTGCTTCTGTTTTATAAGAAATATTAAAATTGATTTTACTATTAAGGATCATCTACGCAATCAGATTAAAAATCAGAGTTGTGGCATCTATTTTTAAAAAGTAAAACAGAACACAAAGGAGAAAAAGAGGAGGAGGACAAAAGAGAAGAAACAGAAGCAACAGCACTAAGTTAGATCCAGGTCCCTAAAGATAAGTAACAATATCTGTATGAACTTTTCTGATTGCTTATTTTATTTTGTAATGAAAACAAAGAAAGAAGAGGATGAGGAGGAAGATGAGGATGAGGAGACTGAGGAGGAAGGCAAGGAGAATAAGGAAGAGGAGCAAGAGGTAAAGGAGAAGAAAAGAAAAAAGAGAGAGATAAGATTATTAAAAATCAAACTAAATACATATTGGAAAAACAATTTAAAAACAAACCAAAAGTAGCAACACTCTAACAGAGCAATAGTATAAACAAATTTATTCAAAGCATTAATTTTATATTAGTCTGTATCAGGCTTTCTAACCTGTAAATTATATAAAATTAGGATTATTTTCTCTCTTCTTTCCATGTAATGTACAATTCATGTATCCATCAAAAATAGATGAGTGGTCATTGTGTGACATCTTTCACTTAATAGAAAAGACTAGGTCAGAAAAGAGAAAATGTCCGTCACAAGACTAAGACTAAGTTGGCTCAATTTTCCTGATAGCTTATTTGCTACAAGAATTCTGATATAATTCTGTATTTACAGGCTCATTCTCACTCTCTCACAATCCACAGGCATACAAACAAAGTGTGTGTGTGTGTGTGTGTGTGCACATGCGTTTGACAAAGACAGAGAGAAAAAGACTTGAATAACTGTTTCTTATGAGAATTCATTTGTGGTAATGGTTGCTACTTGTATTTCTATAAAGATTACTCCCAGTAATGATTGAAAAACAGGACATATGTTAATTAAATGTTCAGTGACTTTATAGTTAAATATACATATAATGCACATTCCAAGTTTTTTAAAAAAAATAACAATCAATAAATAGCTAAATGTTTTAAATCACAACTGGTCAGAATTTAGTTGTTAATATTCAGATACCATTTCAATATCGTGTAGAGTCATTATGAATATCATTTGTCTGCAGTACTCTGAAGATAAAGGTGGTAAAACATGTGTTAGTCAATGGTCTACCTGTTATACAGCCTTTTAAAACAAATCCTTGGCATGAGATTGTCATTTGTCTGTTTCCCATAAAAGCTGAGTGTAGAACATCCTAAAAATCCAGTTCAGCTTTTTATTCTTGTTACATTTCTGCAGAATTTTAATATAACTTTCCTTTTGTGTATTTATGCCTACTGTTTCTATTTACTTACAGGTGGCTTGAATTTTTATCCAGAGATAAAGTTAATGCAAGAAAGAATTTTAAAATGTATGGTAGATTATCAAAATTCTTAATTGAAAAAAAGGTCAAATCCACCTTTGCTACAGCACACAACCTAATCTTATATCTGTTCATCTTTTTTGTCTTTGTTTTAAAAACACATACTTGATAATCATATTAGATGGTTACAGCTTTCTATTGCTGGATAATAAACCAGTCTAAACATAGCAGCTTAAAACAGCTAAGTAGCACAGATGGACCTGCTCATGATTCTTCAATCTGGGCTGAACTCAGCTGGGTGGCTCATCTCTTCCCTAGATGGTGTCTTCTGCTGGACTCTTTAATATGTTTGTATTTAGAGGCAGCTCCATAGGGACTGGAGGATCCTAGCTGGCCCCATTCATATGTTGTGCTGGAATGACTAGAAACTGGGTCTTCCTCTCTATCTTCCCAGTCTTTCATTCCTCCTGGTCTTTTTCATCATAAGGTGTCTCATCCACAAGGACGCTAACCTAGACATCTTTGCACAGTGGCTCAAGGTAAAAGACAGAGTAAACAAAAGCTATAAAGCTTCCTTAAGCCTAGGACTGAAACTTATACAGTGTCTCTTTAGCTGCATTCTCACGGCTCAACTAATTCACAAGGCTAATCTATTGTCTGGTTGGGAGGATAATGCAAGGACATGAAATCAAGGGACATCCATAATTCATTGGGGACTGTTTGGTAAGAATATGAGTTAAGGCTTAAATTTGTTCGAATATAACTGGTTCTAAAGCATCACATTGTTGTATTAGGTTTCCAGGGTTGTCATAACAAATTACAACAAACTTGATGACTTAAAACAACAGAAATTGATTCTGTCACAGGTCTGGAGGCCAGAAGACAAATCAATGTGTTGGCAGTATTGGTTTCCACTGGAGACCCAGAAAAAACCCATTCCATGCTGTCAGCAATTCTTAGCGGTTTTTGTCTTTCCAATCTCTCTGACTCTGTCTTCACATGCCTCCCCGCCTTTTTTTCTGTGTCTTTCTGTTATTCTATCTCTTATAAGGACACTCATTAGATTTAGAATTTATTGTAATAGAGGATGAGCACACTTTATTACCTTGTTACATCTTCAAAGATGCTTATTACGAATGAGGTCAGACTGTGAGATTCTGGGTGGACAAACCTTTTGGGCAAACACCATTCAACTCTTACGATTTTCTATCAAAATGTATAATTTTCTCCCATACTTTTTCAGTAATCTCCACCATAAAGAACTTGGATTTAGAACACTTGGATTCAGTAATCTCCATCATAAAGAACTTGGATTTAGAACACTTTTTTTCCACATGTATTTAAGCAATGTTTCTCAAAGTATATTCCTGAGAAAAGTATTTCAGTTATTCTATGAGTAAAAAGTTTCTTGGTCACACAATTTTGGAAATTACTGCTTACTATTAACACCTCCTGGATATTTGCTTTGTGCATTAATTTATTAATGAGAAATCATATAGGAAAATATGCTAAAATTTTAGGAAGCACATGTTTTTCCCAAACACCAATAAACACTAAATATCGCCAATTTTATTCAAATGATACCTATCAACACCTTACAGAAAAAGGGTTATGTGTACCAAAGGTCCTGATTTGACCTATTGTGTTGACTACATGATATCTGTTTCAAAATTATAAACAAAATTACCATGAGTATTACTAAACATTTTAGTAATCTGTGCCCTTGCAATTCAGCAAGCCATTTCAACTACCTGGAATTTTCTTTCTCCTTTTTATGGATAACTCCTACTGGTCCTTTAGATATCAGATTAGAGGTTATTTTCCAAAGAAAGCTTTTCTTCACTCCCCAAAGATTCAGTTAGATGTTCTTCCAGTGATTTTTATAGCTCTCTGTTCTTGGTGGTAATATATCACTGAAACACTCTACTGTAATTACCTTGGTTTTTGTTCTTTATTTAGTGTTCAACCATATGCTTGCTGAAGTTTAGAATGTTATTCGTCATTGATTTTTAAGACACAACGGATATTTAATCAATGCTTATTAAATGAATAGATGAGAAAATTTGACATTGGTTAGAAATCCTTTAAAATACTTTGCGTGGAAATCACTTTTTGCTTTCAAAGTAATGTAATTAAAGACTTTTAGTTCCCACAGTTTGCAACAATAATCTTAGGAACTTAACTATTTGTTTTGTGAATATCTAGCACTAAACAATGAGCTAGAAATTTGATAAAACAGTTCAAATAATTTTTAAATCTCTGACTCAATTAGTCATGACTGAATTCATTTATACCATTAGGATATTAACACGTCTTTTAAAAAACAGTGTTAAATGGAGCTGGTCAAGCTATGCATTTTAAGAAGAAAAAGTACTCTCTTTTTAATAGGCTCTGCATAAGTAAGGCTATCCTCTTTTTCATAGTTTTTCAGAAACAATAACTTTGTCATTTTCTATACTTATTGATAATTTCCCCAACATATTAACAATTAAGAAATAAAGTTATGGCAACCTAATTAGTCGAGTCAATACAGGAAGTAAATTGTTAAGACAGTGGGCATACCATCTTAGTTAGTAAGATATGGACATTCAACCACTCTCTTTCCCTACCCTAAGACACACACACTGTCAGAGAAAATGTTATGATGTGACTGAGAACTTTATGCTCAAAGCTTTCCAAAATTTCATATATAAATATTGTACTTTTATCAATATAAGATTTCACACTGTAAGAAAACATTGGCATAGGAATCATTCTCTTTTACACAGTTTGAAAATGAATTTTAATGACATTAATATCTGATAAATAATATACTGTCATGGAGTAAAAGTTATTTTCTTGATATAAATATTTTATCATTTGAGTATATTCTCCCTGAAATCTAGGTGTCAGTTTAACAAAATGCATTTCTCAGTTCACTGAATATGACTCCAGGATAAATAAAAAAGAACATTCATATTCAAAAAAATAATTTATTTACCTAGTTTATCCCAAGATTTATACTGTCAATGCCTTCATTACAAATTAAGGGCTAAAATATATAGTAAGTTCCTGAAGCTCTACCAAATGTTATGTATACTAAGTAGAATTAAATTAAATCATTGTGTTAACTTTTTATTCCTATTAAAGGATTTAGTTTTCTTCTAGTTTAGATATAATAACAAAAGCAAATGTACATCCCTGGTTTCTTGCCAATTATAGCTGGGTCACACCTGCCTAAGTAGTGTTTTATAATAAATACATGGTAAGTAAATTAGTATCCAACCCTCAGGCCTACATGGAATAAATTTGGTGGGGTACTTCTCCCTTGGGAAAAAAATGTTGTTAGCATTTTTTGTTTGCTAGTATCCTTTAGACCTACTACCTATAAAAACCCCTCTAAATGAAGCCTCTGGCAGCATTTCAATAAGCTAACTTCCATAGGTTTCTTCAGTTCGTGGGGGTATTTTCCTCCTTTAATTTGCCAGCAGAGATCTGACATGAAAAAGTTCAGGTGCTATTTTATAATATAAGAAAACATATACATGAGACTCCTTGTTCCTTGTCATAATCACATGTACAGTGCTTTAATTTCAACAAATCATATAGAAAAAAGAAGGTTGGTTTAAGTCATCATCACAAATAAAAAAGCCCATAAACCTACACCTATATTGTGGTCTTGTAATTCACCACTTGGAAGCTTGTAAAACCTAAAACTTAATATGCCTAGAAATTTTGAATTTTTTAGAATATACTCAATTTGCTTCTACTTCTTCCATTGGGGTTCATGGCTATCACACATTGTAAGACAGTTAGTAGACCCAGCAGAAATGACTTCAAAATATTTGTGTTTTCTGTGAAAGTTTGAAAATCTGTTGACTCCCTGGTTGTTCTGTTTGGAAGTCTTTTATGCATTGCTTTCCCTTTCTTATTTCTCCTCACACACATACAAGCTCTTTTCTTGCCTATTGTGTGTACTTGGCTGATTTTCTGGGCACTGTGCCTAGTTGGTTTAATGTGTGCTTATTATTGTCTATAGCATTCCTGATTCTGTTTTGGAGATGGGTATTCTATGAATTATTAATGATTATTATCATCCTTTAGAATCAACTTTGCTTTTGGAATTTAGAAACAAAAGATGAACATTGAGCCCTATGGGTAATCACCAGCAATATCAAGGCCATGTCCAATGCTTGACTGTAAGGGAAAGGAATAGTGAATATACTGAAGTGAACAAAACAGGATTATTCCTATAAACAGATAAAATTAACAGAAGAAAACTTAAAGTTCAAAATGTATTACTTGAAAAAATGCTCATATTATTATTTTACCATATCCATTTTACCATTTAAATATTACCAGTAGTTTTTTTCCTCAATATCCATTGATAAGCTTATTCTTTAAAAACAGAAGTAGGGAAAGTGCTAGCTTTTTTGCTTCTTATTCACAGGAACTTGTGCACCTGATGTAGTATAGCACATTCTCAAACATCTAATAGGTCACTTCTGAATTTTTCTCTGAATTTTGAATAAGATAAAAGTAATTTGAATTTAGCTATCATTTCAAAGAAGAAAAAAGTTGCATTTGCAAATTATTTACACAAGCACAAATTTTTAGAGAAAGAAATACTAGAGAAAGAAAAACATAGAGGAAAATAGGTGGTGAAAAAATTCTTTGGAAGTGCAAAAGAAAGAAAACGTTTATTGGCAATGACACATGATTATTAATCCCCATGTCTAAGTAAATTTGGGGTCTTTACCCTTGCTATAGTTTGGACATGGGTTTTTCTCTCCAAAATTCATGTCGAAATTTAATTTCCCATGTAAGGTGTTAGGAGATCTTGCTTTGAAGAGGTGATTAGGTCATTAAGACAAATTAATAACTTTCTGGTGAAACTGGGTTATTTTTCATGATAATGGATTAGTTCTTATAAGAGCCGGTCATTCTAAAGAAAGTTGCCTCTTTTATTAAGCAATGTTTTGCCTGATTTCCATTTTGTTTCTCTGCCTTGCTGTGACATAGCATGTGGCTGTCATCAAAAGCTCAACAGATGCCAATGCCATAGTCTCGGACTTTCCAGCCACCAGAACCATAAGCTAAATAAACCTTTTTTCTTTATAAATTACCCAGTCTCAGGTGTTCTGTTACAGCAACACAAAACAGACCGAGACAACACTATAGCTGTAATACGTAATATTTTGAAATTAGATTTTAGCTTAGGACCAATACATACCCAATAAAGTGGAGCTCAGAAGACATCACTTAAGAATTGTTAAATAAGTGCCATCTTTTTGTTTTTATACTGAAAAACAAATGTATCGATTCTCAATTATTTTCTCCCTAATGTAACAATAATAACATAATATTGTATTTTCCAAAACCATTCCTCCTTTCTCTCAATTGTATGTATTTTTCCTTTTTTCTTTCTCCTTTTTCTTTTTGGAGTACGATAAATAGTTTTAAATCTATCCTCCTGAAATTGCATCTAGGATTTGGATATATTTTGCTATAAATCTTTGCTTCCTTGGAATAAAAATATTCTCTCCATTTTTATTATTCTAATATTGATTCAGCTTTGGAGTTAATTTATATGCAAAGCAAATAATTTACCCAAACTTGTAAAGGATATGCATTATCAGAACACAACACCTGCAGGACAAAAGAGAGGTTAATTTCATTGTTGCTCCAAAGCAGAAGGAGATCATTATGGAGCCTGCAGTAACCAAGCTCTGTGAAATAGCTGCATTAGTCATTAACTTTCCAGCACTAAATTTCATATCAAACTCAATTAACTACTACATAGCTTTTAATGACAATATTTTTTCAGATGCAGCTCTTGTTTACTAATAAGATTTCACATCACGACTATCTGTTCCATTACTTCCTCCATGTTAATGAATTCAAGTCTTGATTTTCTCCAAAGAAAATGGGGCAATGAAAATTGCATTTCCTAAAATTCTCCTTGAATTATGTTTTAACATTTCAAGTGTGTTAATGTAATGCTTTAAGAAGCTAAAGGGAACGATTATATAGGAAGCTAAAGTCATCTATGTCTATCCTCGGGATTGATTAAGTTTGCTATTTATACATGTTTCCCCCACAACATTGCTGTGTTGGAATTTATCAGGATAGGAACCATCTAAATTGAAAATGCCCCTTCGTATATTTTTATCACAGTGAAAGTCAAAGCCTAGAATAACAAAAAGGCACAAAATTAATATCATCAGGAAACAATTTACTCAGCTAATTAGCATAACATTCTCATATAAAAAGACAGATGGATTAAGGGATCAGGTCATTCATAGCCTGCAGCAAACTGCTTCAGTCTTTAATCCCCTGCTGTTACCTATCAACTGGTACTCTTTTTATGGATTTGGACAGATCCCTGGGAAGATTTAGATTCTCCCATTGGACTGATTCACCTTGTTCCTTTAACTTTTTATTGACGATATATTTCATTATTTCCTGACTAAAACAACAGTAAGAACTCTAAATTAGTTAGCAGCTAAAGAATTGAACTAAAGGCGTATCTCCACATTTCTCATATAGTAGCTTCTACAACACACACACACACACACACACACACACACACGATGCCCTGCAGTGCTAACAAATAGGCTCCAGCTTGAAGACAACCATAGAAGAGTTATATATATATATCCTAGTTCAATAAAAATTGGGGTTTCATGCTACATACGCAACATTCAAGACAATTAGGAATAGCACAGCAACAGCCAGTAGTAACTATGAAAAATATCAAATTCTTTACATCGAAGTAGTCAATCAGCATAGATTATAGATTTCCATGAGTCCTTTGAGAAATGTTTCCAAAAATAATGTCTAAGAAAACTATTAGTGAAGATGTTTGATCTATTGTATAGAAACCAAAACCAACAAATGAAAGAAAAGGCCTCTGGGAAAAAAAAAAATATTTTAAAGTTTTAGGCTGCAGGGAGATAATTTATTTCCTTTTGACTATTGTATTAGCTTTCTAGGGCTGCCATAACAACGTATCACAATATAGGTGGCTTAAAAAAAAAACAAACATTTATTGTCTCACAGCTCTGTAAGCTAGAAGCCTGAAATCAAGGTGTTGGCAAGATTGGTTCCTTCTGAAAAGTTCTGACTTAAAGTCCATTCCACGTGTGTCTTCTAGTTTCTGGTGGTTGCCAGCAATTTTTGGTGTTCCTTGACTTGTGCATGCATCACCCCACTGTCTGCCTCCGTCATTACATGGCCTTCTTCCCTATATTTCTTTATGTCTCTCTGTGTCCATATTTTCTTTCTTTATAAAGAAACCAGTCATTGAATTAGGGCCCATCCCATTTCAATATGACCCTGTTTCAAAATAACATCTGCAATAACCTATTTCCAAATAAGGTCACATTCACAAGTATTGGGATTAGTATTTCATTTTGGAGACCCGATTCAACACACAATGACTATAAACAATCAGAATGTTAGTTTATTAATTTATAACAAGGACTATGTTATATAAAATAAAATTCTTACTTCGGCATAAACAGTACATACTTTCCACCCAAACGCACACCTGTATGGGAAAACAAAATGTAGTCACATGATAGCTGGGTATGTATTAGATCAGAAAAATAAAGTTCAATGATTAGAATATTTAACACCATCAAGCTAATATAAATGTGCAGATGCATTTATTTTTATTGTAGGAAGGCTTACCAACTTAATTGGCAATTTCACTTGCCCAGACTTCCTACCTCAGGAATTGGACTTCCACTTAGGTGGAAAAGAGATTTATGCCTTAAAGATTCATCTGTAGCTCAGTTTCCATAGGCAACTAATTCTCCTTTCATTGACAGACTCTTTCTATAGCTATGTTAATAAATTCAGTCCCAACATAGTAAAATCCTCTGACTTTACCCCCCTTAGGTTAGTTTACAGTGCTTCAGAAGGCATTCTTTCTTCTCTTAGTTTTATATATTTATAAAGGGTTATATAAAACTAAGAGGGTTGTATTTTTGTAGCCACCTTTCTGATTATCCCCATGTACTGAGAATATATGTGTGTGTGTGTATTGATACATTTTATTTATATGTGTGTGTGTGTATATATATATATGTATATATGTATATATGCAAGACTATATGTATATAGTCTTGTCCTATTTGGAGGCCCATTAAAGTATTTTTTCTTCCCATTCTTTTACTTCAACTATGATATACAATTAATTCTGTTATACACACACACACATACACGTACATATACACATACATATATATGTACGTGTGTGTATACATATGTTTTAATAATCAAAGTTACAATTTATTTTGAACATATTATTTGCCAGAATTTATATGGCATACTTTCAATTCACTAACCTATTTTATCTTTAATATCTAAATGGGATAATTATTATTATTTATTTTTCAAAGATGGGGTAACAAAGGCTTCTGTTACCCCTCAATGTTGCCCATTCTCCACAGACTGTATAATAGAAGTTAAAATTATTTTTGCCCAACATCAAATATCTTGCATCATACTGCATTCCTTTCAGCAACCTGCAATTTCCTTATAACCTGGAAATTTTGAACTTCCATGCCTTCGTGTGTAATATTTTCTGCATGAAAAATGTGTCATTTCAACTTATCTAACTCTTGCTTACTATCTAAGGTAAGGTAGAAGTGCCAACTTTTTCAAGGTTTTAGATAAAAGGTGAAAATAATAGTCTCTTGGTCCACACTCACATAGCCCTTTGTTTATATTAAACACCATATTATATTATGCTATTAATAGCTGTTTATTTATTCGTCTCCTTCAGCAGACTCTAAAGGCCATTAGGGACTTGCTAATTCATTTACTAATTAATTAAAGAAATTTGAGGAGAATATCAAGAATAACCCTCTACTTGTTCCCAGCCACCATTCATCACTCACTTTCTTAATTGTTCATTCACAGTGTACATATACAGTGATGTCAGAAATGTTATGCCATACCTCCATGAGAAACAACTTTATTAACTGGAGCACTGTGCTTGTATACACTTCCTTTCACCTTTAATTTTACAGTCTCCTCTCATTTCTGAAGTTACTTATTTCAACGCATTTTTTCCCACCCATCTCAGTGAGGTTGTTTCATATATTTTCAATACAGTTATAATATTTTGTCACACTCTGCATTCCATCTTGCAATCCCTCTACTTCCTAAAGGATAGTTTTTTTTAAGTTATATAAATTAATGTTTCCTCCTCAAGCTCAAAAACTCTTATGGATTCTGAGAAATGCATAATGTTATGTCCGCCATTACAATATCATATAAAATAGTTTCAGTACAGTAAAAAATTTGTTTTCATGCTTCACATAGTTAACCCTACTTCCTCTCCCCTCACCTCTGGAAGCACTAATCTTTTATACTATATTGTTTTGCCTTTTTTACCATGTCATATATTTAGCAATATATAATACGAGGCATTTGCTGACTAATTTCTTTCACAGAGCAATAAATATTTAATATTCATGTATTTATTCCTGTAGATTTATATTTCTTTCTTTTTTCTGGATGTACCAGTATATCAATTCACTTATTTAAGGATTAAGGCCATGTAAGTTGCTGTCCATTTTTGATAATTATAAAAAAGAGCTCTGATAAACACTCACATTTTTATGTGATATAAATTGTCACATCATTGGGATAAATACCTAGAAAAATGAGAGCTGAAGTGCGTGGTGAGACGATATTTAGATTTGTAAGAAACTGCCAATCTGTCTTCCAGTGTGCAGCACCATTTTTAAAATTCCCTTCAGCAAACAGCTACTATTGCTCTACATTTTCACCAGAATTTGTAATACTTCGGTTCATGGATTTAAGCCATTCTAACTAATGTGTGGTAGTATCACAATTGTTTTAATTTGTGTTTCTCTAAAGAAAAAAAACACTGTTGAGCATATTTTTATATGCCAGTTGCCATGGGTATTTCGGGGGCAGGGGTGAAGTGTCTTTTCAGATTCTATGCACATTTGTAATTGGCTTGTTTCCTTTCTTATTATTCAGTTTTCAGAGTTATTTGTATGTTTAGATACCAATACTTTATTAGATATATGGCTTACAGATATTTTCTTCTAGTTTGTGGCTTGTCTTTTAACTCTCTGGAGTCTTTCACAGAGCAGAAAATTCCATTTTAAATTTAACAAACTCTAACATCATTTTTTCTTTTGTAGCTAGAGCTTTTCGTATTAATATTATATCTAAAAATCCATTATCAAACCTAATGTCACTCATTACATGTAAAGCATACTTTCTTTTTCAACTATTCTAGTGGTTCCCCCAGAGTATCCAATACACATTTGTTACTAATCTAAGATCACCTTCAAATAGCACTCCACCAGTTCACATATAGTGCAGGTACCTTAATAAGAAGTGACAGCGTGCTGGCAGCCCTTGCTCGCTCTCCGTGTCTCCTCGGCCTGGACGTCCACTCTGGCCGCGCTTGAGGAGCCCTTCGCCCCACCGCTGCACTGTGGGAGCCCGTCTGTGGGCTGGCCAAGGCCGGAGCCTGCTCCCTCTGCTTGCGGGGAGGTGTGGAGGGAGAGGCAAAGGTGGGAACTGAGGCTGCGCGCCGCACACGCAGGGCGGCCCTGCACTCAGAGCGGTCAGGCTGGCGCCACAGGCCCTGGGCAGTGACGGGCTTAGCACCCAGGGCCAGCTGCTGCGGAGTATACGCCGAGTTCTGCATCACTGCCGGCCCACCCACTCTAGGCTCGAATTCTTGCCGGGCCTCAGCCGCCTCGCTGTGGGGCAGGGCTCGGCACCTGCAGCCCCCCATGCCCGAGCCTTTCCCCGCCCGCGCCTTCCCCCGTGGGCTCCCCAGAGGCAGGCGGGAGTCTCCCCAACTGCACTGCCCCCTGCTTCGCGGCGCCTGGTCCCATCAACCACCCAAGGGCTGAGGAGTGCAGGCGCCTGGCGTAGGACTGGCGGGCAGCTCCCCCAGCGGCCCCAGCGCGGGATCCGCTAGGCAAGCCAGCTGGGCTCCCCAGTCAGGTGGGGTCTTGTAGAACTTTCGTGTCTAGCTGGAGGATTGTATATGCGCCAATTAGCACTCTGTGTCTAGCTCAAGGTTTGTAAACGCACCAATCAGCACCCTGTCAAAACAGGCCAATCAGCTCTCTGCAAAATGGACCAATCAGCAGGATGTGGATGGGGGTCAGGTGAGGGAATAAAAGCAGGCTGCCAGAAGGGACAGTGATAACCGGCTTGGGTCCATTTCCATGGTGTGGAAGGTTTGTGTTTTCGCTGTTTGCAGTAAATCTTGCTGCACACTCTTTGGGTCCACACTGCCTTTATGAGCTGTGACAACCACCGGGAAGGTCTGCAGCTTCACTCCTGAGGCCAGTGAGACCAGGAACCCACCGAGAGGAATGAATAACTCCAGACGCGCCGCCTTAAGAACTGTAACACTCACCGCGAAGGTCTGCAGCTTCACTCCTGAAGCCAGCGAGACCACAAACCCACCAGAAGGAAGAAACTCTGAACACGTCCGAACATCAGAAAGAACAAACTCCGGACACACCATCTTTAAGAACTGTAACACTCACCACTAGGGTCTGCAGCTTCATTTTTGAAGTCAGTGAGACCAAGCACCCACCAATTCTGGACACATTAATAGAATAGTCCCAGTTCATCCTTCATATCTTTTGTATCATAACCATCAGGCATTTCACTTACCCACATGCTGTAATTGCCCAAAACATTTACTAATATTACTTTCAACAAACATGTAGTTTAAATAGATTTACAGTAAGAAAAATAAAACTTTTTTTTCCTTTTTCAACATACTTGCTTTCTTTTTGTAAATACAGGTTTCTGATCTATATCATTCTTCTCCTCCATGAATAACCTCTTTTAACACATTTGCAGGAAAGTTTTCTGGCAATATATTCCATTAGTGTTTTATTGTCTAGTAAATTCTGATTTCCCCTCTGCTTTTGAAGTATAATTTTGCTAGATGTAGAATTCTAAGTTGGTGCATTTATTCCTTTAACACTTTAAACATTTCCCGCAACTCTCCCCTTTCTCGCCTGGTTTCTTACTGGAAGTGGGCTGAAATCCTTGGTCTTTTTTTCTCTACAAGGAATGTAGTTTTCATTCCAGATTCTGTCAAGATTTTCTCTTTGTCTATTTATTGATTTATTTTATTTTCTTTTATTCTACATGTAGGAAATGCTACGTCTGGTGCTGTATTTTTGTTGTTTGTCATGAATTGTATTCTCTGAGCTTCCTGGACCAGTCGTTTGTTTCATGTCATTATGCTTTAAAATTTCTTGACCATTACTCATTTAGATAGATTCTCCTCATTTCTCTCTTTCTCGTCTTTCTGCTATTCCAGTTTCCCATTTTGTACAACTTTAGAAACTGCCCAGCGGGTCTTTGATGTCCTTCACTTTTTTTTTTCCATTTATTTTTTTCTTGGCACTTTGTTTTAAAATGTATTTTTGACCTATCTTTAGTTTCACCAATTCTTTCCCCAAACATGTCTGGTCTACTAATGAAACCATTGAAAGCATTTAAAAAAAATCTATTGGAGTTATTTTAATTTCTAGCCTTTTCTTTTGGTTCTTTGTTAGAATTTTCATCTGTCTGCTTATACTAATCATCTTTTATTGAATATTTTCTACATTTTCCACTAGTGTCCTTAATATCTTAATCATAGTTATGTAAAATTTCTTGATTGCTATTTCCAAAATATGCATCATCATCACTGAGTCTTGTTCTGATGATCATCCTGTCTCTTCAGATTGTTAATTTTTTTCTTGCCTTTTACCATGTTTTTAAATTTTGTTGCCATTGTTGAGAGCCAGACATGTGGTATCCATAATAGATACTGAGACAAATTGATGCTGAGATAAATTGATACTGAGATAAAGTTAATTGAGGATATGTTAATCTGTCTTGGAGTTGAACTGCATTTAATATTTGTTATAGCTCAAGTTTCTGAAGGTTTCAAATTCCTCTAGTGTCCTTGTTTTTGTCTCCTCCCTTAACTTTGGGTTTCCTTAAGTACTCATCTTCAAACAGTGTCTGTTTCTTGTAGCTCTTTTGTCTGTCTCCTTATATTGGAGTCATGTTGGTTTAAATTTTATGGTATGAGCAGAGAAATATGTTCTGTAGTGCTCTGATTGAATATCCGCCTTTCAGTGGGCCTATGTCTTAGGTTATGACTTTTACGAGTGTTTTGCCAGTAGTTTATCTTTTGTCTCTATTACAGGACTGCCAGATTCGTATGCCCACTGAGCAGCAATAGACCAATACACTGAGACATCATAATTTGCAGCAGAAAAAGAGTTTAATAATCACAATGCCATTGGGCAAAGAGATGAAGGAATCCTCAAGCTTCAAATCTGTCTGCTTGAGGGGTTCTGGGCCAGGGTTTTTAAGGGGATTGTGGCGGGTGAGGGTCTGGAGAATTGGGGTTGCCAATTGCTCAGATCAAGGAAGATTAAATCATCACGATGTGAAAACTGCATTCTTCCGTGAGTCGGCTCCTTGCTGGGACCTTCAGATCAACTGGCATCAACAATTTTATCAGTATGCGTAACATAAAGGAGAAACTCAAACAGAAAGCATATCATCTCACGTGCCTTAGATCTTATCTATAGAAAAGAAAAGGAACACAGTCTTGTGACAAGGGCTACACTATCTTGGGGGAGTAAGCAGTAACTAGCTACAAGGAAGTAGGCCAAATTGGGAAGTGGATTTCATGATTGCCACTGATTATTCTGCAAGCCTAGTTCAATTTTATTTTCTCCCTTAATTGGTTTATAAACTTTTCTTTGGGACAGTTTCATCCTTTATCCCCTTTAGATGAGAAAAGGAAGTTAAATGAGGAGGTGCCAAGATGGCCAATTAGAAGCAGCTGTGGTCTGTGACTCCCATCTAGAAGAACAAAAATGGCGAGTGAATTCTGCACCTTCATCTGAGGTATCCAGATTCTCTCACTGGGACTGACAAGGTGATTGGCGTGACCCACAGGGAGCAAGGAGAAGCAGGGTGGAGCAGTGCCTCACTTGGGAGCTGCATGGGGCAAGGGGCACTCCCACCCCCAGTCAAGGGAGGCAGTGAGTGATTGTGCTACCTTTCCTGAGGAACCATGCTTTTTCCATGGATCTGTGCAACTCACAGATCAAGAGATCCCCTTGTGAGCCCACACCACCAGGGCCTTGGGTGCCAAGCACAGAATTGTGCAGACTCTCATCACCACTCAGGCTGTGGCCAGTGACAGCAGACTGGAGACTGTCTAAGATGACTGAGTTCCCAGGGGAAGGGGTGGTTGCTATCACTGTGGCTTCAGTTGGCTGTTTTACCCTGGTGGTGCTGGGGAGACAGTGAGGTTTAGACGGGGAGCACAGCAGCTGTGGCAGATCATGGCCAGACTGCTTTTTTAGGCGGAACCTGGATCCATTCCTACTCATTGGGTGGGGCCCCCTTGTGGGAATTTCGCCAACTCCAGCCAGAGGTTTATGGACAGAACTGTGATCTTCCTGGGCAGAACTCCTGTGGGGAGGGGCAGCCACAGTCTCTGTGGTTCAGCAGACTTAGTCTTTCTTGCCTGCTGGCTCTGAAGGGTCTGGACATTCTGGACAAGGGAGATTCCCTCCAGCGCAGTGCACCCTCTCTGCCAAGGGGCAGCCAGAGTGCTTTGTTAAGTGGTCCCTGATCCTGTACATACTCCCTAACTGATTGAGACCACCAACAGGGGTCTCCAGGCACCTTATACAGGAGTGTTCCTGCTGGCATCACATCAGTGCCCCTCTGGGATGGAGCTCACAGAGGAAGGAGCAGGCAGCCATCCTTGCTGTTCTGCAGCCTCCACTGGTGACACCTCCAGGTAGGGGAGGGACCAAGTGAATAGGGTCTGGAGTGGACCCCCAGCAAACTGCGGCAGCCCTAAGGAAGAGGGGTCTGACTGTTGAAAGAATAAAACAAACAAACAGAAAACAACAACAACAAAAACATCCACAAAAATGACCCCACAAAAACCCCTTCCAAAGATCAGCAGCCTCAAAGATCGAAGATAAATAAGCTCATGAAGATGAGAAAGAATCAATGCAAAAATGCTGAAAACTCAAAAAGCCAGAGTGCCTCTTCTCCTCCAAATGATTGCAACACTTCTCCAGCAAGGGCACAGAACTGGGTGGAGGCTTGAGATGGATGAACTGACAGAAGTATTCTTCAGAAGGTGGGTAATAACAAATTTTGCTGAGCTAATGTATATTCTAAAACAATTCAAAGAAGCTAATAACTATGAAAACATTATAGGAACTGTAAACCAGAATAACCAGTTTATAGAGGAACATAAATGACCTGATGGACCTGAAAAGCACAACACGAGAACTTCACAATGCAACCACAAACATAAATAACTGAATAGACCAAGCAGAGGAAAGAATCTCAGAGCTCAAAGACTATCTTGCTGAAATAAGAAAGGCAGATAAGATTAGAGAAAAAACTGAAAAGGAATGAAAAATAATCAGAGAACTATGGAATTATGTAAAAAGACCAAACCTACAACTGATTGGGGTACCTGAAAGAAATGGGGAGAATGAAACCAAGTTGGAAAACATACTTCAGGAAATCATTCAGGAGAATTTCCCCAACCCAGCAAGACAGGCCAACATTCATATTCAGGAAATTCAGAGGACATCAGTAAGATCCTTGAGAAGATCAACCCAAAACACATAATCGTCAGTATCTCCAAGGTCAAAATGAAGGAAAATTGTTAAGGGCCACGTCACCTAGAAAGGGAAGTCCATCAGAATAACAGTGGACTCCTCAGCAGAAAACCTATAAGCCGGAAGAAATTGGGGGCTAATATTCAACACTCTTAAAGAAAATAATTTCCAGCTCAGAATTTCATATCTGGCCAAACTAAGCTTCATGAGCAAAGGAGAAATAAAATCCTTCTCAGACAAGCAAATACTGAGGGAATTCATCACAACCTAGCCTGCCTTGCAAGAGCTCCTAAAGGAAGCACTGAATATGGAAAGGAAAAACCATTACCGGCCACTACAAAAACACAGTAAACTACACAGACCAATAATACTATGAAGCAACAACATTAACAAGTCTGCAAAATAACCAGATAGCATCATAATGACAGGACCAAATTCACACATAACAATATTAACCTTAAATGTAAATGGACTGAATGTCCCAATTAAAAGACATAGACTGGCAAACTGGATAGTCAAGACCCACCAGTGTGCTGTATTCAAGTGAACCATCTCATATGCAAAGACACACATAGCCTCAAAATAAAGAGATGGAGGAAAATTTACAAAGCAAACAGGAAACAGGAAAAGGAGGGGTTGCAATTCTAGTGTTTGAGAAAACAGGCTTTAAATCAACAAAGATAAAAAAGACAAAGAAGGGAATTACATAATGGTTAAGTATTCAGTTCATCAAGAAGAGGTAACTATCCTAAATACACATGCACCCAATTCTAGAGGACCCAGATTCATAAAACAAGTTCCTAGAGACCTACAAAGAGATTTAGACTCTCACATAATAATAGTGGGAGACTTTAACACCCCACTGTCAATATTAGACAAATTATCAAGACAGAAAGTTAACAAGGATATTCAGGGCTCAAACTCAGCTCTAGATCAAGTGGACCTGATAAATATCTACAGAACTCTCCATTCAAAAACAACAGAATATACATTCATCTTGGAGCTACATGGCACTTACTCTAAAATCGATCACACAATTGGAAGTAAAACACTCCTCTGCAAATGCAAAATAACTAAAATCTTGATAGTCTCTCAGACCACAGTACAATCAAATTAGAACTCAAAATTAAGAAACTCACTCAAAACCGCACAACTACATAGAAATGTAACATCCTGCTTCTGAATGACTACTGGGTAAAAAATGAAATTAAGGCAGAAGTCAAGAAGTTATTTGAAACTAATGAGAACAAAGAGACAATGTCCCAGAATCTCTGGGATACAGCTAAAACAGCATTGAGGGAAATGTATAGCACTAAATATCCACATCAGAAATATCTCAAATCAACATCCTAACATCACAGTTTAAAGAACTAGAGAACCAAGAACAAACAAACCCCAAAGCTAGCAGAAGGCAAGAAATAAGTAAGATCAGAGCAAAACTAAAGGAGATAGAGACGGGAAAAACCCTTCAAAAAATCAACAAATCCAGGAACTGTTTTTTTGAAAAAAATTAACAAAATAGACCTTTAGCTAGACTAATAAGAAAAGAGAGAAGATCAAATAGACACAATAAAAAATGATAAAGGGGATATCAACACTGAGTTTACAGAAATACAAACAACCATCAGAGAATACTATAAACACCTCTATGCAAATAAATTAGAAAATCTAGAAGAAATGGATAAATTCCTGGACACATAAACCCTCCCAAGATTGAACCAGGAAGAAGCTGAATCCCTGAATAGACCAATAACAAGTTCTGAAACTAAGGCAGTAATATATAGCCTACCAACCAATGAAAGACCACGACCAGATGGAATTATGGTGGAATTCTCCCAGATGTACAAAGAGGAGTCAGTGCTATTTCTTCTGAAACTATTCCAAATGATTGAAGAGGAGAGACTCCTCCCTAATTCATGTTATGAGGCCAGCATCATCCTGATACCAAAGGCTGGGAGAGATACAACAAAACAAGAAAACTTCAGGCCAATATCCCTGATGAACATCGATGCAAAAATCCTCAATAAAATACTGGCAAGCCAAATCCAGCAGCACATCCAAAAGCTTATCCACCACAATCAAGTTGGCTTCATCCCTGGGATACAAGGCTGGTTCAACATACGCAAATCAATAAATGTAATCCGTTACATAAACAGAACTAAAGATAAAAACCTCATAATTATCTCAATAGATGCAGAAAAGGCCTTTCAACAACACTTCATGTTAAAATTCAACATCCCTTCATTTAAAAAATTCTCAGTAAACTAGGTATTGAAGGACCATACCTCAAAATATTAAGAGCCATTTATGACAAACCAACAACCCATATCATACTGAATGGGAAAAAGCTGTGAGCATTTTCATTGAAAACAGGCACATGACAAGGATGCCCTTTCTCATCACTCCTATTCAACATATTATTGGAAGTTCTGGCCAGACCAATCAAGCAAGAGAAAGAAACAGATGATATTCAAATAGGAAGAGAGGAAGCCAAATTGTCTCTGCAGATGACACGATCCTTTATCTAGAAAACCCCATTGTCTCAACCCCATTGTCAGCAAAATCTCAGGATAAAAAATCAATGTGCAAAAATCACAAGGATTCCTACACACTAACAACAGACAAGCAGAGAGCCAAATCATGAAAGAACTCCAATCCCACAATTGTTACAGAGAATAAAATACCTAGGAATACAGCTAAGAAGGGAAGTGATAGAAAGAACCAATATGATTAAAATGGCCATACTACCCAAAGTAATTTATAGATTCAATGCTATTCCCCTTATACTAACATTGACATTTTTCACAGAATTAGAATAATCTGTTTTAAAATTCATATGGACAAAAAAGAGTCTGTAGAGCCAAGACAATATTAAGCAAAACTAGCAAAGCTGGGGGGATCATGCTACCTTACTTCAAACTACACCACAAGGCTACCAAACCAGCATTGTAAACAAAACAGCATAGTGGTGGTGCAAAAACAGACTCATAGACCAATAGAACAGAATTGAGAACTCAGAAATAAGACCACACAGCTACAACCATCTGATCTTCAACAAACCTGACAAACACAAGTAATGGGGAAAGGATTTTCTATTTAATTAATGGTGCTGGAAGAACTATGGAAGAACTTTAGCCATATGCAGAAAATTGAAACTGGACCCCCTTCCTTACACCTTATACAAAAATTAGCTCAAGATAGGTTAAAGACTTAAGTGTAAAATCCAAAACTATAAAAACCCTAGAAGAAAATCTAGGCAATACCATTCAGGACATAGGCATAGGCAAAGATTTCATGACAAAAATGCCAAAAACAATAGCAACAAAAGCAGAAATTAACAAATGGGGTCTAATTAAACTAAAGAGCTTCTGCTCAGCAAAAGAAACTATCATCACAGTGAACAGACAACCTACAGAATGGGAGAAAAATTTGCTATTTATCCATCCGACAAAGGTCTAATATCCAGAATTTACAGGGAACTTAAACAAATTTACAAGAAAAAACCAGACAATCCTATTAAAAAGTGGGCAAAGGACATGAACAGGCACTTCTCAAAAGAAGACATTTATGTGGCCAACAAACATGCAAAAAAAAATTTCAACATCACTAATCATTAGAGAAATGCAAATCAAAACCACAATGAGATACCGTCTCACACTAGTCAGAATGGTGATTATTAAAAAGTCAAGAAACAACTGATACTGTTGAGGCTGCAGAGAAATAGGAATGCTTTTACACTGTTGGTAGGAATGTAAATTAGTTCAACCATTGTGGAAGACTGTGGCAATTCCTCGAAGTCCTAGAACCAGAAATATCATTTGACCCCGCAATCCCATTACTAGGTATGTACCCAAAGGAATATAAATCATTTTATTATAAAGATACATGCATGTGTATGTTCATTACAGCACTATTCACAATAGCTAATACATGAAATCAACCCAAATGCCCATCAATGATAGACTGGGTAAATAAAATGTGGTACATATACAACATGGAATACTATGCAGCCATAAAAGGAAATGAGATCAAGTCCTTTGCAGGGACATGGATGGAGCTGATAGCCATTATCCTCAGCAAACTAATGCAGGAACAGAAAACCTTGAAATATGAGCTATAATGAGGGGCACTAGAAGTACTTGGCTTTAAAAAGACATAGGTAGAGTGACATGATGTTAGTTACATAGCCTTTGAAGCCATGTTGTGTGAAAGAGCAGTTGGATATTGACGTTGGCTACCAAAACCAATGGGTAGGCATTTAGATTTTGGTTCACTAGAAAACCTGAACTATCGATCGATTAAGCTCTCAAAAACTAAATAGACTGCTGCCTCCTAAATAAAATATGTCTCCCACTGTGGAAATGTCATTGATTTTCAATTTGTATAGCTTTTATTATTATTATTATTGTAAGGCCAGGAGTGACAACTTCTGAGCCCTTCACATGTTGGTGATAAATCCAAAAGTCCTGTAATGTGTTTGTTTTCTCATTTTTTAAAACCAAATATTTGAAGCTATTTTATTAAGGGTTTCCTTTTCCTCAAAAAGTAAACGCATTAAATATAATCTAGATATTCTACACTCATAAGAAAGATATTTCATTGTATATAACCAGAGCTATAGGCCTACAAACATTTGGACTTTATCAGAGGTAAATAATAAGAGATCATACTATTAGTTAAAATTAAAGTATAAATTTAGATCATTATTTTTAATTGGTTATTTTTTAAATCTGACATAACTTTAATTTACAATGTAAACTCAGGAGTGAAATAGCATTAAGTAACTCATGATCTGTAAAGAAAATTTCAAAATTTAAGGTAAGTAATGAGATTTCCCCATATTTCTGTGTTTAATTCATCAATGTTTTTAAAATACTTAAACCAGCTAAGAAGTGTGTTCAGGTTTCTATTTATTTTAAGAGTGACTTATGTATTTTTCTCACAAGGGAGGATGATTTTAGAGGAGTTTAGAGCCTGCATCGTGGTTCCAAGTTAGCATCACCGTTCCTGGTCCTTCCATCTTTCTGCTTAGTCATATTTAACTTGTGTTTATTTCTTCATGATCAGAATATGTGTCTTTCTCAACTATCATATGTATGTTCTAGGTAGAAAGGAGAAAAACAAGAGTTTATGTTGTTCTGTCAAATTATAGAAAGTTTATTTGATAATAAATCAACTGTTAAAAAGTACCCCTTAAAAGTATAGTAAGTATACAATATTAAATGAAAGCATGGGACTTTGCACAATTGTGAAATCTATTGAGAATTTTGTAAGTTTTTAAATTTTGATCCGTGCTGTCATTTATTAATTCAGTCAAAATTTGCTTCAAGAACATGTAGTTGTCAGAATATGTAAGTGCCTTAGAAGAGTGCAATCTATAAGTAAAATAATTCTGAATATTCATCTGAAATAGTTTGAAAAGGTCTTGAAAATCTACCGTCTCTCTTATTTCTTGTAATCAACATATTTCTCAATAGGAAAATTCACCATTTGCCATCAAAATGTATCATCTGAAACTTCCACTGGAACCTTCATATGGCAAAATATTTAGGCATTCTGAGGAGATGCAAAGTTTGGTAAGCAGAATAAATATGTTTTAATATTTAATAATTATAAATGATATTTGGAAAATTATAAAGATGTTCTTAGTTCAATTAATAGAGTAAGATTTATGTATCTATTAAGAGTGCTGGGCCAGACAGGGCTGCTCACACCTGTAACCCCAGCACTTTGGAAGCCCGAGGCAGGAGGATCACCTGAGGTCAGGAGTTCGAGACCAGCCTGGCCAACATGGTGAAACCCCATCTCTAATAAAAATACAAAAATTAGCAAGGCATGGTGGTGCTTGCCTGTAATCCCAGCTACTGAGGAGGCTAAGGCAGGAGAATTGCTTAAACTCGGGACATTTCAATGAGCTGAGATCTAGCCACTGCATTCCAGCCTGGGCAACACAGTGAAACTCCGTCTCAAAACAAAACAAAACAAAAAAAGTGCAGGCAACACATTATAATCAATATTAAAAGTTTTTATGTTGAAAGATGGATAAGAATTAAAACTTTGATTTTTCAACTGAGATATTTAGTTGAGATATTTGAAATTACTGGAAAGCAAAAGGAAATTTTAATGTACTGCGGAGTAGCAGATAAAAATGCAATAGGCTTCTACTTCTAGTTCAGGATGGGAAAAGATGGGGAAGACCAAAAAAGATCTGCATAATGCACAAATCCATGTGATTTCTGAAGGGAGTGGACACGATCAGTCTTGATAAACTGATAACCAGTTAGTGGATCTGCAGGTTTCATCTGTGGTATTTTCTTTTAGATGATTTGTGTAGTGACTAAAAAACAGTCAATACATTTAAATAAACTGCACATGGTGCACATGTACTCTAAAACTTAAAGTATAATAAAAAAATAAATAATAAAATAAATAAATAAACTTTTTTTCTGGTTTAGTAACTGAGGTTGGCCAATGTCTATTATTAATTGTTAACTATTTCCTAATCAATAATCTGTCTTATATTAAACTGTACATACACATTACAAGAAATTTGAGTTACACTCACACATAACTGAATAACATATTTAATGCTTATATACACATGCATATAATGTTAAAATCTAGATATAAAAATAAGAAAATGAAACCATAATTTTTAAGTAATGGAACTTGTTCCAAAAAATCAAATGTGGTTATGCATTGGTATGACAATTCTGAATCCTGCCCTCAGGCAGCATCTGAACACTGTTTTATTAGCTATCAATAAATTGTCTGCACTGCAGGCCGATGATGGTTTAAGGACAGCAGTGTTAATAATAATGTTCAAAGTGTCAGTCTGGAGGGGAGGCAATAATTGACTGTATGAGACTATTAAGCTATAAAAACAATGTTTTATTTTGAGCATCAAAATATGATAGACAGAGCTTCAAATGCTCTTGGTGAAGTCATTATTAACACACACAAAACTGATTTTCATTCAACGTTTACTGTAGAGAAAATTATATTCCATCAGGCTTTAAAATTGAGAAGAAAACAGAAAGAGTAAGTCTTAAATGCCTTTCTTCCTCACCTTCCTCCTTCACCTAGTTTGCCTGCGGACCTACACAGTTACATTCCCACATACCTCCTGTGTTTATTTCTTTGCAGATCATTTACCTTACATTTCTACATTTCCCCTTAATTTTTTCCTCATCAATAGATGAGAAAAAAATTTGTTAAATCATGGTAGATGAATATGGACCAGATCATCCCATGAACTACGTTCAATCATTGGTTTTACCTTTCAAAAAATTCTGAATGAAATATGTAATAATTTAATATTCTAAAACTTTATTTTTTCAGGAATATTTACATATATTCACCCTTCCTTCTAAAACAGTGGCCAGAGCAGTTAGAAAACAAAAGCATGAGAAACAGTAACTCTTACAGTTGTTTATGTCTGTATGCCTCCCCAGTTCTGCAAAGATTATGAGGATTTTTTTTAGGTCTGTACAAGTTTTAAAATATCCTAAAACAATCCACATAAATAAACTCATTACCATAATAATCTGCAAGATAGACATTGTCATCCTCAAGTAATATCAAATAAATCTTATTTGCCTGCAAGATCTGAATCTGAAAATCCAAAAGCTCAAGTTTACCTAGCTAATAGGTAGTAAGACTGGGGCCTCAATCTGGTTTATCTAATTCTGAAAAGTGTTTTGCTATAAAAGCGCTATAGGAAATAAAACATTAGACTGTATACCTTTAGATAATAAGAATATTTATGTCATTGAACCTGAAAAGATACTGTTTAACTTTCGTGTTCTACTTGTCATTTTTCTTTTCTGCTTTTATATGTAATTTAGGTAATAGATATCCAGGAATCAACTTAAATTCCCATCAGTGGTAGACTGGAAAAAGAAAGTACGGTATATATACACCGTGAATTACTATGCAGCCATAAAAAAGAATGAGATCTGTCCTTTGCAGCAACATGGATGGAGCTTGGAGGCTATTATCCTTAGCAAAGTAACACAGGATCAGAAAACCCAATACTCCCTATTTTCACTTATCACTGGGAGCTAAATAATGAGAACACATTGACAGAAAGAGCAGCACAATAGACACTGGGGTGTGCTTGAGGGAGGAGGATGAGAGATGGGTGAGGCTCAGGGGAAAAAAATTGTTGGGTACTATGCTTACTACTCAGGTGACAAAATAATCTGTACATCAAACCCCTGAGTCACGAATTTACCTAAAGAACAAACCTGCACATGTTCCCATGAACCTAAAATAAAAGTTAAAATATTTAAAATAATAATAATAATTTAAAAATGTGAAATGTTGTGATAATTACTAAAATGTCAAATAGAGACACCAGGTGAGCACATGTTGTTGGAAAAATAGAATGAATAGACTTGCTTGATGCAAGATTGCCACAAACCTTCAATTTGTGAAAAATGTGTTATTTGTGAAGAGCTATAAAGTGAAGCACACACAAAAAAAGTGAGTTTGATTAATGCAATTCATTGTTGCTGAAAGATACCTTGAAATATGAGCTATAATGAGGGGCACTAGAGGTACTTGACTTTAAAAAGACATAGGTGCAGTGGCATGATGTTAGTTACATAGCCTTTGAAGCCATGTTGTGTGAAAGAGCAGTTGGATATTGACGTTGGCTACCAAAACCAATGGGTAGGCATTTAGATTTTGGTTCAGTAGAAAACCTGAACCATCTATCGATTAAGCTCTCAAAAACTAAATAGACTTCTGCCTCCTAAATAAAATATGTCTCCCACCATGGAAATGTCAAGCTAAGGTCACAATTCAAGTAATGTAAATATGGATCTACTGACTTCCAAGATGCTTTTCCAACTTAAAGTGTTAGACAAGTACCTTTTAAAACAGTATACCATTTGAATTACCTGTAACCATTTTAATATTTCTGAGAGGGTTTTTTTTGTGTGTGCTCCCTCTGTCATCACATGGAGAGTTATTTTGCCTTTTAGGGTAAAATATAAAAACAAATGCACGTCACAATATGATGTAGCAAACGTCACCCAGAAGCCTTAGTGATGTTGTTGCGATGGTATTAGCATGCACAGAGTATGCAACTCGCAGCTCTGCTGTGTGCACTTGTTCTTTTGCTTTCTCTCATGTGTTCTGCTCCACATATTTTAAGAGAGTTTAATGTGGGTGTTCCAATTCAATCCCATTAGAGTACTATGTATATTATTGTTACTAAACCTTGCCTTCATAATCATTCCTAATTATGTGGTCTATTGAAAAGCAATCATTTATATCTTTAGGAGGATGAATGGGAAGTCACAGATCTAGAACAATAATCAACTTGAACTCATGCTGCTAGCCCAGGTATGGATTTTTAATATAATCTCAGGCAGGGAAGTGCTTGCAGGCATGTTTTCTCAGTCAACAGTTGAGAGCATATGCACGATGGTGGACACAAGGTAACTAGCCTTTGGCTGGTGGAAAGATGAAGTCATTATAAAGCTGGATTTTAAACCAAATGTAGTGCTGGCTGCTGTCTGGACTTACCTAAAACATACACTATATTTTAAAAAGAAGGCTGAGAGTCACAGAAGTAAAACAAATAAATTCCAAAGTTGGTGTTTTACATTATCATTTATCTGCAATAAGTGATAATTGATATTCCAAAAATATACTTTGCTTTGAATTCAAATTGTTTAT
Organism: Pan troglodytes; assembly: GCF_028858775.2. Classification (NCBI taxonomy): domain Eukaryota; kingdom Metazoa; phylum Chordata; class Mammalia; order Primates; family Hominidae; genus Pan; species Pan troglodytes. The sequence goes on from NC_072410.2 coordinate 31,676,096, forward strand.
TTTGAACAATTAGTGAGTTCATCTCTGCACATGCCTAAAGATAAATCAATAAATAAAAGAATAAAAATTAAAACTCTATATAATAAACACTTGTTTTCTTAGTCCTGATTTCTCTTTTATTATGAAGACCAGAAGCAGAATGTTATTCTATTTTACCTAAAAATATATATATTATCTTTAGAAACTCCTTGTCAGCAATCATCTACGTGTATGTGTGCGTGTGTGTATATATATATATATATCTCATACAAACAATATGTATCACATTTATATGTTAACAAGCACAATCATATAATAAACCCACAAATGTCCAACTCCAAAACTAGGAAATTATTAATAGCTTGTACTACTCCTGTGTTCTTCCCCATCTGCCTGTAGGAATTATTTCTTTTTCTAAAATAGTTTTCTTACATACATATATATAGCGAAGAATGTATTTTTGCTTATTTTTCAGCTACAAGACTGTGTCACACTGTATATAGTCTACTGTATTACTTTTTTTTTTTTTTGAGACACAGTCTCACTCTGTCACCCAGGCTGGAGTGCAGTGGCACAATCTCCATTCACTGCAACTTCCGCCTCCCAGGTTCAAGGGATTCTCTCCTGCCTCAGTCTTTTGAGCAGCTGGGATTACAGGTGCCCAACTACACCAGGCTTTTTTTTTTTTTTTTTTTTTTTTTTTTGAGACCGAGTCTTGCTCTGTCGCCAGGCTGGAATGCAGTGATGCGATCTTGGCTCACTGCAACCTCCGCCTCCCAGGTTCAAGCAGTTCTCCCACCTCAACCTCCCGAATAGCTGGGACTACAGGTGTGTGCCATAACACCCAGCTAATTTTTGTATTTTTAGTAGAGACAGGGTTTCACCATGTTGGCCAGGATGGTCTCGATCTCTTGACCTCGTGATCCACCCACCTTGGCCTCCCAAAGTGCTGGGATTACAGGTGTGAACCACCATGCCCAGCTACTGTATTACTTTTTATGCCTCTAGAATTTTTCTGTGTTGTTGCAGGTGTCTGTTGTGCCTTAATTTTTGCTATTGTAGAGGATTCTACTATGTGCAATTGCAGAGCAGTGTATGTATCTGTTCCCCTGTGGATGGACATTTGGGTTGTGTCCAGTGTCTCTTGACCACCTACCTTGTGCCGTGCCCCCGACCCTCCTGTCATTACACCACACTCCAGCTACATCCACAAAGCCATGACTTCACAAAACCCTGTCTTCCACTTCTGAGCTCCAGACCATATAAAAGGCATAACTGTGTTTATTGAGCACTTACTCTGAGCTAGAAACGATTCTCAACATTTTACATGTGGTAGCGCACTTAATATTCACAGCAACACAAATGGGAAGTAATATTCTTATCGCCATTTTACAAATGAGAAGACCAAGGCCCAGAAGAGTTGAATATCTTGCTCAAGGTCACACACCTTTTGCCACCCCCCATTCCAAGTCCCATAGGCAACTCAGACTCAGCACATCCATGATGTAACTTATCATCTTTCTCTCCAAACCATTTCCTCACTTGTGCCCTACTCTCAGTGGGGACATCTCTAATCTCCAGGCCCAAGCTGGAAACCGGAAGCCATTTCTGACTCCTCCCTCTCCCTCACCCACTCCATCCAAATGGAGCCCAAGTCCTGTACATTGTACTTCTTGGGTATTGATCAATCCCGGCCCTCGTCTCCACGCCCATGGTGCTGACCCATTGTTAGGTGCCCGGCTGCTGCTCCTGGGTCATCACTTCCCAGCACTCTCTTTGCAGGCCCATCTCCACCATTTCCAGCATCCTACACACTGCGGCTCAGGTGTGCTTTCTAAACCTCACCTTATCATGTCCCCACCTCCAGAACGAAGCCCAGCCTCCTCTGCCCATCCCCTCAAACTGTAAAGTGCAGCTCCCAGCCCCAAAAAGGACACCCCCCACCACAATACCCTGCTCTGTCTCCTCCTCTGGGAAGCCTCCTGGCCTTGGCCCAGAGGCTGGATGTGAGCTCTCCCACCCCAAGCCCCACTGCCTCCAAGCCTCCCACTCTGTACTCACCTTCTTCCTTATAATTACCTGTCGCCCATTAAACTGCAACCCTCAAAGGCAGAGCCCAGTGCATCCACTGCGCATCCCCAGTGTCCAGGCAGGGCCTGCACACAGTAGGTGCACAACAATTGTTGAAAGGCAAAATGCATGAGCAATGACAGGAACCATGGGTGATGCTGCCTTCTGAGCCCCAGGCAACAGAGTGATTCCTGCCTGGCCCCAGGGTCAGTGGATCCTGGCCCCCCACCCCACCCAACCTCTGCAGCTGCTTCCCTGGAGCCCTTGGAGCCCTATGAGGCCTCTTCCTGTGTCCTCATGTGTTTGAAGGATTTCCCTCTTTGCATCTTCCTTTCCTATTCCTTCATGTGGGAGCACTCTGGCACCAGGAAGAAGAAAGAGGAGCCCAACCCCTTACCAGCCTTCAATCTATAACAAGCATTCTCAACGGAATTAAAACTGATTCTTAAAAGGGGAGGTGAAAAAAAATCTTATTCTTTTTTACGTATAAAGCACAGAACATATACAGAACATAAACAGATATATAGTATATCTGTGGTATTAAAATTTCATGTGATTAAGAAAAAAAAATCTAGAAGAATACTAGGGAAGGCACTAATGAAAAAAGGCTAAAAAATTCTGATCTACCTTCTTGGGCCTTGCCTTGTCTGGTCCAAGAACTGGCCAGAACTCGGGGAAGGGAAGAACCAGGGGAGAGTCTAGAGTCCAATCTCAGGATCCCCTCAAAGTATTTCCAAAGCCAGCCCCCCACCAGTCAGCTTCGGTCCTTTCACCAAAACCGCCCTTCCTTCCCCCTTGCCTGAAAATCCCTCATTCCGTTTCTGTCATTCTTTCATCTCACCTTGTTCCTACTGAGGGCGCAGGTCAGCTCTTCCCCATTCTCCCCCTGGGGCACCCCAGTTCCCAGGGCATGAAAGACTTGAGGCACATCACCTCTACACCTTGGGCTAAGACATAGCCCTAGAGCTCCTGGAAGAACCCAGGAGGGAAGCCCAACCACAGGAGGCCCCCAGGAAGTGGGGGTACTGCTGTGGGACAAGCTTTGCTTTATTGAGGAAGGGATGGGATCACAAATAATCTCTGCTTAGAAGTGCTCTAGGGCCATGGATTCATGTAAGGGTGGGGCAGAGTGGACTGAAGATCTGTTGGCAAGGCTCACGGAGATGAGGGTGAGGGGAGAGATCATGGGTTCATGAGATCCCATCTTGGGCAATACGGTTAACCCGTGGTCTTCATACACCACAGAGTCCTCCAATTTCAGGGGCTCCCGTGGGATGGTGGAGCCAATGAAGACCAGGTAGATGATGCCACCTAGAGAGGCACCCAGAAGTGGTGCCACCACTGGCACCCACCACCAGTTCTCCCCATCGCTGCAGGCAAGAGGCAGAGGCCTGCTGAGGGGGCTGATGCCCAGGACAGCACCCTCATCCACCTTGGGCGAAGACTGGTTGAGCAGAGGAGTCATCCCCAGGCTACCCCAGGAAACACCCCCAACCCAGGGCCCTGGTCAGCCTCAGCCCGATTCACGGACAGGGTTGACACTCAGTGCAGGTGCAGGATCTGTATCTGTACTGGCCTGGGGAAATGTTGGGACTCACTCCTGCTCCCCAGGCCACCTGGGGGCTCTGCAGGACCCTCCTGTGCTGCCCCTCACATCACCCCCCACCCCTCAACACACAGGAGCCCCACAGAAAAACTCGAAGGAATGGGCCTGGGCAGGGGCAGTACCTGAAGACCTGTTTGCCCCAACCAGCAATGAAGGTGAAGATGCTGGGGGGTGGGTCCCGGGATGGATTGATGGCATATCCTGTGTTTATGCCATGGGACACCCCGATGATGACCACGAGGATGCTTATCACCAGCGCGTGTGTTCCTGGCAGTGCTGGGTTGTTCTCCTGGTCCGTGATGGTGAAGAGACACAGCTGGAGCATCCTGGTCAGCCACTCCTGAGGAGCAGATGCTGTGGCAGCTCACCTGGGCCCCTCCCCAAGCCACAAGACGTCGGCAGTGGCCCAGACCCAAGCCCACCAGCAGAGACACGTCTCAGTACAGTCTCCATCCAGAGTTCTTGTCCTGTCTATCTGGAGGGACTCCCTGCTGGCTCTGTCCTGAGGGGTGGAGGGCAGGGGGAGGGGTACTCATCCTGGACCACTGACCTCATTCAGGAAGCCCCGCCACAATGTCATGTGATCAGGAAGGTAGGTGGCAAAAATGCCAGCTGTAGCAAAGGGACCGGTCACCATCAGCTCTCCACCCGAAAAGTGGAGAATGGCCGCTGCGGAGACACAGACTATCATGCGAACCTGCCCCCAACTAAGCCCCACTGGGGTCCCAGAAATGAGGTTATAGGTTAGAGGGTGGGGGAGCTCCAAGGCTTTTTTCTCCCAGCTATTTTTTACAAATCAGGACACTGAGGTCCAATCTGCCCATATTTCACAGGAGGCGGCTGAGGCCAGAGGCGGACACCCACGCAGGACACTTGCTGTAGAAGAGACTGTAGATGGTGGCAGCCACCAGGAAGGAGCCCAGGAACTGCCCCAGCACATAGACTGGAAACTTCCTCTAGGGCACGCGGCCCAGTGCACAGTTAGTGAAGGTCACAGCTGCATTCATGTGGGCTCCTGCGGGCAGCAGGCAAGTGTGTCAGGGAGTGAGAGCAGAACAAACAACAGTGACAAACAGTATGAGAACAACGATGGCTAGTGTGTATGACAGCATGCTCTGTGACAGAGCTCTCTCCTTGAGCCCTCACAACCACCCCGTGAGGCAGGGGCCACCTTCACTCTTAAGGAAACTGAGGAACACAGAAGGCGATGGTTTGCCTAAGATGACCCAGCCAGTGAAAATGGTAGGTCAGGGGGGCCCAGGAAGAATCTGGGGCAGACACGTCATAGGCACGGGGTTCAGAGGAGACTTCCTCCTGCCCGGTGGCCAGGCTGAGGCACTGGCTGTGCTGGCAAAGGAGCTGACTGAGGTGGGCAGGAAAGAGCCTGTTGGGGACACCTGGTCTTGCCCAGTCTGGCAGGCCCTGGGCTCACTCACCAGAGATGCGGCCTGCCACGTGGACTCCCATGGTGACTCCGAAGCCAAAACCCAAGTTGACACCAAGGTAGCTCCCATATGTTTTATTTAGAACCATATGGGCCACAGAACCAAGGCCGAATATCTACAAGGGAGGGCCTCTAAGGGGGCTGCCTGCCCAGAAGCCCCAACCTCAGAGGAGGGCTCAGAGCTCAGTTCTAGCTCCTCAGCCCCATGCCCTGGGCCTCCCTGGCATTGCCTCAAAGACCCTCTGCCACTCCCTCTTCCTCCAGAGCCTTCCCTCCTCACTGCCTCCTCTCCTTGCCCCTGCTGAGGCCTCTCAGACCTGAGCCACTGAGAGCCGGGTGGAGGGGCAGAGTTAGAAGCTCTTACGACAAACATCCAAGCACCTCAGCCCCAGGCCCACCTGAAGTTTTGGGGTGAGGCAGGGCTGCAAGGAGGGGATGGTTGGCATGCATTGCACCCCCTCAGAGTCCCTCACACTTCAGGCTGACCTGAAGGAAGTTTCTTCAAGGGACCTCCAAATCCATCCACGCCTGACTCTGCCAGGAACCCCTCCCTGCACACACACACACACACACTCCACCGCAATTCCCACAATGCTGGAACAGTGGGGCCCTAACTGTCTTGCCCTCAGCTTCATTTCCACTGACCTCAGGCGGCATTCCCAAGCTGCTGCTGCCCATCCCTCACGGCTCCTCAGATAATGCCGCCTTCACAGGGGAAGGGGCCTACCTTCAGGCCCATTACCCTCAGTCTAGAGCCACTGTTCCCTTCAGTCCTGGCTCCTGTGCTATCCTCTCCCTCTGCAGAGGCCTCCGTCTCCCCCATACCTTCCATCCTCCCATTGATCAGCTCCCACACACTGGAGTCTCATCCTTCCCAGCAAACTGTCCCACCCCTGCCCAGCGTCCTTCTCCAGCTGTGGGTTCCTGGTTGCCCCCTCCCTGTTTCAGTCATGCTGCAGGAGAGAACACACTGGCCAGCTGCTTCACCCCTTCCCTCGCACCCCCTCCTCAATCTGGCTTCCACTTCCACATGTCACAGACACCAAAGCTCTCTCCAAGGGCTCCAGCAACCTCCTGATTTTCCAAAGGTCTTTGAGGCATGGTTTTACCACGTAGACAGTTTCAGCTATGCCTGATGCGCTAAAATTCCCGTCATCTCCGTGGGGGAGCCAGATGCCTATTTGCAAATCCCCATTGGAACTCTCCTGGTGTTCCGCGGGCGTCTCAGGCTCTGTTGAAGGTTTGCCATCTCACAGCACACCTGCTCCTCACTCTATGTTCCCCATCCCCGTTGGCCCAGCCAGAAACTCAGATGTTGCAAATGATAGTTAAGCACTATTATTCTCCCCCACTTGACAGATGGGTAATCTGAAGCTTAGAGAACTTGAATGGCTTGTCCAAGGTCACACAGCCTGTACATGGTGAGCCAGGATTAAATCCAGGCAGTTACCTGTGCCAGATGGCCTCAAACCAAACGACTGCGCTGCTCCATGCATGCCTTGCTTTCTTGTGCCTCTGTTTTATTTGTTTGTTTGTTTGATGCTTGAGATAGAGTTTTGCTCTATCACCCAGGCTGGAGTGCAGTGCCATGATCAGGGCTCATTGCAGCCTCCATCTCCTTGGCTCAAGTGATCCTCCCACCTCAGCCTCTCAAGTAGTTGGGACTATGGGCATGTGCCTCGGCACGCAGCCAATTTTTTTTTTTTTTTTTTGAGACAGTCTTGCTCTGTCGCCCAAGCCGGGGTGCAATGGCGCAATCTCGGCTCACCGCAACCTCCAACTCCCGGGTTCAAGTGATTCTCCTGCCTTAGCCTCCCGAGTAGTTGAGATTGTAGGTGCACGCCACCATGCCCAACTATTTTTTTGTATTTTTAGTAGAGACAGGGTTTCACGATATTGGCCAGACTGGTCCCAAACACCTGACCTCAGATGATCAGCCTGCCTTGGCCTCCCAAAGTGCTGGGATTACAGGCATGAGCCATTGAGCCCTATCCCAGCTAATTTTTTCAATTTATTTTGTGTAGAGATGAGGTTTCACTATGTTGCCCGGGCTGGTCTCGAGCTCCTGGCCTTAAGCAATCCTCTCACCTCAGCCTCCCAGAGTGCTGGGATTACAGGTGTGAACCATCATGCCTGGACAGAATATCCTAATAATTTTACATTGACTGCATCTTGAAATAGGATTTTGGATATATGGGTTAATTATTAAAATTAATTTCACCTGTTGCTTTTTACCTTTTTAATGTGGATACTAGAAAAATTTAAATTATACCGATGGTTTGTATTGTATTTCCCCTGGAGAACTCTGTTCTAGAGTTGATAAAGGAGAAAACCTGAAGAATTGTAGACATAAGGGCCAAAGTCAAAGCCATCAGAGGAGAAGGCCCCAGGACAGGGTACAGGGTAAGAAGGCAGACCAGGCCGGGTGCGGTGGCTCATGCCTGTAATCCCAGCACTTTGGGAGGCCGAGGTGGATGGATCACTTTAGGTCAGGAGTTCAAGACCAGCATGACAAAACCCCGTCTCTACTAATAATACAAAAATTAGCCAGGCATGGTGGTGCTTGCCTGTAATCCCAGCTACTCAGGAGGCTGAGACAGGAGAATTGCTTGAACCCAGGAGGCGGAGCTTGCAGTGATCTGAGATCACGCCACTGCACTCCAGCCTGGGCGACAGAGCAAGACTCCATCTCAAAAAAAAGAAAAAAAAAAGAAAAAAAAAGAGTTGAAATGCACCAGTGTAGACTCCTCTTCGAGAACTCGCCTGAGGAGCGGGGAAGAGAGAACATGATCCCGTGAAGGGGCGGACAGGGTGAAGGGAGGGATGTTTCATTTTGTGTTGTTTTCAGTGGAGAAACTTCAGTATGTTTATAGGCTGAGAGAGGGACGGGCTGAAGATAAAGGACAGAGAAAAAGGACAGAGTAAAGTACCTGAATAGGCTGGACAGCTGGATTGGTGCAGAAGTGGAGGGGTCCTCCAGGAAGGAGAGGACCCCGCCCCAGCCAAGGGGTGATATGTGGATACACGGGTGGTTAATGGGTCTGGTGGCAAGAGGGACAAGAGGGTGAGCTGAACATAGGAAGTGTTGATTATTTTACCTATCAAGCAGCAGATCAAGCCATTTGCTGATTTAAAAAAAAAAAAAGTCAGAGTACAGAGCAGCTTTGGGGAAGTCTGAGAAAATGTGAAATAGCCCAGATATGGTGGGGGAGAGGCAGCTGAGCAGGGCCCACTGGGTCCCTCAGAAGCCCCAGGACAGAAGCAGGGGAGCCCAGAGCTGGGCTGGCTTCGGATCCAGGATAAGATACAGCAGGAGAGGACAGGAACAGATGGGGGTGCAGGGGGGAGTGAGGTCAGGACAGGTTGACAGGCTAGCAGGGTCAAGAGGTAGAGGGACTGGAGGAGGCATGGAGGGTCTGAAATCAGAGGGGCCCCCATGGCCTTTCCTGCATTCCAATACCATGTGCTAAAAATACTGTATGAGCATAGGCCGGGCGTGGTGGCTCACACCTGTAATCCCAGCACTTTGGGAGACTGAGGCAGGCCGATCATGAGGTCAGGAGTTCGAGACCTGCCTAGCCAACATGGTGAAACCCCGTCTCTACTAAAGATACAAAAAATTAGCCAGGTGTGGTGGCACATGCCTGTAATCCCAGCTACTCGGGAGGCTGAGGCAGGAGAATCACTTGAACCTGGGAGGCAGAGCAGTGAGCTGAGATCACACCACTGCACTCCAGCCTGGGCAACAGGGTCAGACTCTGTCTCAAAATAAATAAATAAAATAAAATACTGGGTGAGTGAATGAACCCCACATGATTCCCTGTGTCAGGGCTGCCAACTGGCAACTCACGCACGTAATTCATCCAGCGCACAGGTTTTGTTTAGATAACTTGGTTTTGAAGAACAGAAGTTTCCGTCTCTCTTGAAAAATGAGCATCTCAGGCAACACTGGCCTGCATTCCACCCTCCATGGCAACAGTCAGCTGGAGTGGTGGCAGCTATACAGCCTTGCTCAGATTGGCACTCCGCAGCCAGCCAAAGTCCCCACCGCCCTGAGTTGCCGCTCTCTTGGCCCCCGTAGCATGTGATCTACAACCCTTGCCCCGTGTCTCACATGTATGGCTGGTTTTCCAGGGCCCGGATGGCTCCAGCCCCTCCTCTCCCTGATCAGTGAATGTGGCCCAGCCCATCCAACTCTCCCCCACAGCCAGGAGGCCAGCTCCAAGGGCAACACCCCTGGAAGCTGCAACACGGATCAGTCCACTTCCCTTGTCCTGGCTGCAATAAATGGGGCCAAGGTCACACTAGCTTTTTTGGCAAAACCTTCACCCTGGTGACTCACTGAGATTCCTATATATATATTAAAAAAAAAAAAAAAAGCCCTCACTTCTTGGCACAGCCTGGCAACTAAAAATAACAAAAACACAATATCCGAAATAGGCTTACACCTCACAAAGTTCTTTTACAAGTGCTACTGTCTTCAATCCTCACAACAAATCTGCACAGCAAGAATTTTTCTCCCACTCTATAAATGGGGAAACTGAGGCCGAGAGAGGCATCTTGAACTACCTGAAAGTGAGGACCTTACCCTGGCTGGGGGAGCATTAACAAGCCAGTCTTTAAAAGCTGTCAATATTTAAGCTAAGGTACAGAGCATAGAGGTTAAGGGTCAAGACTGTGATATTGGGCTGGGCACAGTGACTCATGCCTGTAATCCCAGCACTTTGGGAGGCTGAGGTGGGAGGATCACTTGAAGTCAGGAGTTCAAGACCAGCCTTGACAACATGGTGAAACCTTGTATTTCCTAAAAATACAAAAATTGGCTGGGCATGGTGGCATGCACCTGTAATTCCAGCTACTCCAGAGGCTGAGACGCAAGAATCGCTTGAACCCGGGAGGTGGAGGTTGCAGTGAGCCGAGATCACACCACTGCGACAAAGGAAGACTGTATCTCAAAAAAAAAAAAAAAAAAAAAAAACAAAAAAACAAAAAAGACTGTGATATTAGACTGCACTGGATTTAATCTTGATTTAAAGTGTGACCTTGGGCAAAAGGCTTAGTCTCAAGGAGCCTCAGTTTTCCCATCTGTGAAACTGGGATAATAATAGTACCTACTTCACAGGGCTATTGCATGGATTTGGGAAGATGCTGCACGTAAGGGGCTTAGCATCACAGAGCCTGGGATGCATTAGGTGTTCAATGAAAATCTCAACAAAAGGAAGAGAAACACAGATGTGGGCAAGTATCAAGCATGTGGGCAGTGCCTATTTCCCTAACAGCTCTCAGAGGATGCACCCTCCTGCCTCTGAGGTTCCAAGGGTTAACAGCCCTCATGGGGCTGGAATGTCTTGTGGTAAGTGAATTACTTTGCCCTGGATTAAGGAGGGACAGGATCCAACTGCTGTCCTCACAGCTCAGGAGCCAAAGCAGGTGGGGAGGTAAGAGAGGAGTAGGGGAGGGCCAGAGGCAGAGAGGAGAGAGCAGCTAGAGCACCCGTCCTAATAACAAGGGACCAATACATGGGTACCACACTGGGTGCTGAGACTTGGCCTTCTTCACACAAGTCCTCCTGTTAACCAATAAGGAAGCTGAAGTTGTGGCCGGGCAAGGTGACTCATGCCAGCAATCCCAGCACTTTGGGAGGCCGAGGCAGGAAGGTCACCTGAATTCGGGAGTTCAAGACCAGTCTGGCCAACATGGTGAAACCCCATCTCTACTAAAAATAGAAAAATTAGCTGAGCACAGTGGCACGTGCCTGTAGTCCCAGCTACTCAAGAGGCTGAGGCAAGAGAGTCACTTGAGTATGGGAGGTGGGGGCTGCAGTGAGCTGAGATCGTACCACTGCACTCCATCCTAGGAGACAGAGTGAGACCCTGTCTCAAAAACAAGAAAGCTAAATTTGTGAACAGTTAAGATACTTGTGGATAGTCGCACAGCTAGAAGATAACAGAGCTAGGATTCAAACACAGCTCCAAAGCCCACGAAGGCCTAATTCTACATGATATAAGTGAGAAGTCAGGCTTTAAGCCAGGGAGAGACCTGCCCAAGGCCAACTGGTCACTCAGTGGCAGGGTCAGGCTAAGAACCCTGGTGTTCTGATTTCCTCTCCCCCCTGAGCTCCATGGGCCCCACCACACACACAAACAGCCTCTCTCACCCCACCTTCCTCTAGCCATGCACCTGGCTGCCTTTGCCTCCCTTCCCAGAGGCTGCCCCTTCTTTTTCTAGACCCTGGACCCTGCATAAGATGCAATAAACATGGCTACAGTCACGTTAAGGGCAGAGGCTCACTGGGGTAAGTGGCAGGGCTGAAGCAGGTGGAGAGGGAGCAACCTCACATCCCGCCTGCAGTCTGGATACTGTCCCAATCACACACTAAAGAAGAACCCTTGTCAAGGTTACCAGCAACCTCCACGTTGCCAAACCCTAAGGCCTCTTGCCAGTGCTCACCTCGCGTGGCCCATCTGCCGCTGCCCACGCCGCTGACGGCTTCTTCCTGGTGGAACCACTGCCCCCCTCTGTCACGCAGTCGGCTCTAGTTCTCCTCCCACCTCTCTGACCGTTCCTTCTCAGGCTCCTTTGCATGCCCCTCTTCATTCCTCAGGGCTCTGTCCTCAAACCATCCTTTTCTCTTTCTGTACACTCCTTCTAGACAGTGTTGACAACCACCACCTGTGTTGTGATGAACTTCAACTTTTTCCTTCCAGACCAAGCCTCTCCTGAGCTCCAGCCCCTTGCCTGTGTTTAACTATCTCCTGGATTTCCCCACAGGCATCTTGCCTCTCACCCTGTGCTGGGCCCCGTGCTCCAGAACAGCTCATCGGCGCTTTGCCCACATCTTCTGCTGGCAGAGTCTCCCCGATTCCATCTTCCACAGCCCTCTCAAACATGTGCTTTCTTCTCCAACCCCAGATCAGTCATCACCCTCTCTCTGTCCCAGATCAAAAACAGCCTCTTAACTTGTTCCCTCTTGCCAGCCTTGCCTGTCCTGCTTATGCTCCACACTGTGCCCAAAATTACCTTTAAAATCCAAATCTGATCATGTCACTCCCCTGCTTGCCAGCCTTCAACATCGCCCATTGCCCTCCAGATTCATTATCAGAGCCCGATCATCAAGTTTCTCTTCAATCTCTCTCTTTTTTTTTCTTTTTTTTTTTTTTTTGAGACAGAGTTTCGCTCCTATCACCCAGGCTGGAGTGCAATGGTGTGATCTCAGCTCACTGCAACCTCCACCTCCTGGGCTCAAGTGATTCTCCTGCCTCAGCCTCCTGAATAACTGAGATTACAGGCGTCCGCCACCATGCCCAGCTAATTTTTGTATTTTTAGTAGAGACGGGGTTTCACCATGTTGGCCAGGCTGGTTTCGAACTCCTGACCTCAGGTGATCCACCTGCCTAAGACTCCCAAAGTGCTGGAATTACAGGCATGAGCCATTGCACCTGGGCCTCTTCAATATCTTTACTCTGGGTTTCCCTTCTCCCCATTTCCAGCCGTGCCCCGGATACCCCAGTGCATGGTTTCATTTGACCCCCACATATTATGAGCCCTTTCTGTCCAAAAAGACTTGATGAGAAAGCCCCCCCCCTCCTTACTTTCCTCACTGCTTCCCCAGGCTCCCAGCTCAGAGGCAAGGAATGGACAATGTGACCCATGGGGTCAGCATGGGGAGGGGGTCATGGACGGCCCTGGTGGAGCCCCACCCACTTCGTGCTGCCCACCCACTCACCATCATGACATATGGGCTCATGAACTCGGCCAGGAACTCTCGCACCATCTTCCTCTCATCTTCCTCGCACCATATTTCCTGGATCTTTGCTATCACGGATGAGGAGACCATTTTGGAGCCACGGGTGGACCTGAGACAGTGGCCCAAGCCCATGGACAGAAAGGAGACTCAAGTCTGCCTGCTGCCAATTGGCTCTTCAACTCACAGCTGAGTTAATAGGTAACCCAGCAGACTTGCCACACACGCCTCCTCTTGCCCGGGGCAGCTGGGACAGCTGGAATTGGAGACACTTGAGAGCCATGGGGACTTGGAGAGGAACTGGGGTAGATGGCCAGGCCATGCCCCTTCTAATTGGGACTAGACCAGTAAAAACGGCACACCAATGAGGCCACTTTGCAGACGGGCAGGTGGGGAGCTGAAAGTGCAATCCATGGTGCCAACAAGCCTCTGCGAAAAAGCAGGGTGGGAGAGAGCAGGCTGGAAAGTAGAGCTCAGTTGTCTATGTCTGTCCATCTGTCTGTCTGCCTATCTGCTAGAGCCAGAACTTTGGGGTCACAGGCCAGGGCCTGGCAACAGTGAGGCACTCTACAAACAGCATGAGGTGTGACAAAGTCTGCTGCCGAGCTCTGTAAACAGCACTGAGCGCTGAAACATGCGCCAGGTTCTGTCAAAAATGAAGGGGTCAGCAAAATGCATGAGGCTGTGCAACCAGGTCAGTGCAAACAGAGGTTTGTGAGAGAGTGAGTGAATGAATGAATGACCAAGAGAGAGGGAGGGAGAAAAGGAAGGACTGGATCTACTTCCTGGTGTATCTTCAGTGCCCAGCACCATGCCAGGCACATAGTAGATGTGAATAAATATTTGTTGAATGAGTGAAAACTGGGGAATGTGTCTTACTCTCAACTAGATCCTCAGAGCTTCCCAAAGGGCCTGGCACTTGATTTATATTTAGTTAAGTGCACGGTTAGATGGAAAGGTAGATGAAACAGGTGAGTAACAGGTCCCAAATCTGCATATAGGGAGATGTATAGGACTGGAGTTTGGGGAAGGTGGCGGGGTGGGACTGGAGGATAAAGAGGAAGAAGAGGGGCTGGGCCCGGTAGCTCACGCCTATAATCCCAGCACTTTGGGAGGCCAAGGTGGGCAGATCACCTGAGGTCAGGAGTTCGAGACCAGCCTGACCAACATAGAGAAACTCCATCTCTACTAAAAAATACAAAATTAGCCAGGCGTGGTGGTGCATGCCTGTAATCCCAGCTACTTTGGAGGCTGAGGCAGGAGAATCACTTGAACATGGAAGATGGAGGTTGTGGTGAGCCGAGATCTTGCCACTGCACTCCAGCCTGGGCAACAAGAGCGAGACTCCATCTCAAAAAAAAAAAAAGAAGAAGAGGGATACAGATACCTCTAAGTGTGGCCTTAGTCACTCTGCTATCTCACTGTCTGCATGCCCGGAAGCTGACACCAGCCCCTCAACTCCTCTGGCCAGCCCATCCTTGCACATCACGTACTGCCTTAGCTGTAGGCCTTTGCACATGCCAGTCCTACACCGAGAATGGTCCCCTGCCTCCCCAGAGGCTCCTTTACCTGCCAGCCTTCTTTTCTTGACCTAAATTTCCCTTTCTCTGGGAAAGCCTCCTACCCTCTCCTCTAGGCCATTCACTTCTTCCACATGCCCCACGGTGCCCACTCTTTCAGCTGGGGCAATGCTCATCACACTGCATAGTAATTGCTCAGTTAGGCCAGGCACAGTGGCTCACGCCTGTAATCCCAGCACTTGCCGAGGCGAGCTGATCGCCTGAGCCCAGGAGTTCAAGACCAGCCTGGGCAGTATGACAAAACCTCATCTCTACAAAAAAAAAAAAAAAAAAAAAAAAAAAAAAAAAATTAGTCAGGTGTTGTGGTGTATGCCTGTGGTCCCAGCTAATGGGGAGGCTGATGTGAGAGGATTGCCTGAGCCCAGAAGGCAGAGGTTGCAGTGAGCTGAGATCACACCACTGCACTCCAGCGTGGGTGACAGAGCGACACCCTGTCTCAAAAAAAAAAAAAAAAAAAAAAGCTTAATTAATTAGCGGTTTTTCTTCCTAAGGGCTGGGATCATACCAGTTTGCTTCACTGCAGTGCCTGAACATAGTAGGCATAGTAGATTCAATAAATCTTTGGTTCCTTGGCTGGTTGTTGCCTGCTCTGTGCTGATGAGAAAGGAGCCAGGCTTCCAGGATTCCCTTGGTGTTCTTGGCTCCCTGCTCTGTCTACCTCTCCCCTGCCTCTATGGTACCTTCCCAGGACTGTCTTTGGGCTGCTGCTTGCATTGGTAGGGTCTCTTCTTCAGGGCTGAGGAGGCTGGTCATGGGATAATGAGATCCCTATACGATGCTGCATGGGAGCTGGAGTTGGATGGGGGCCAGTGGAATATCCGCGCAACTCTGCATCCCCCTCCATCTACTCATCCCTGGTTTTGTTTCTCTGGGGTAAGGAATAGAGCAAGGACTGGGATGGGTGAGCTATGAACAGAGGGTCTCAGCTGAAAAGTGGAAGATGTTTTATTCCATGCCTGGACGTCTCTCATTCCCTCTGCTTACTTTTTGCTGCTGTGAGGTCAGGGGAATTTAGGAGCCCTGAGGAATGCTGCTGCTCTCCCTAGCCGGGCAAGGTGACCCTCCACTGGCTCTCATCCAACCCCACCTCCCATGCTGGAGGTAACCACAGAAGAGGAGAGGGAAGTGGACAGAGCAGAAAGACAAGAACACCAAGAGAGTTCTGGAAGCCTGGCTCCTTCCTCATCACCACACAGCAGGCAAGACACAGTAAGCAACAGATAACCACCAACCAGCCAATGAACTCAAGATTTCTTGAATCTACTATGCCTAGAATGTTCAGTCACTGCAGTAAAGGACACTGGTACAATCCAGCCCGTCGGAAGAAAAGCAATCAATTGAGCAATTACTATGCAGTGTGATGAGCATTGCCCCAGCTGAAAGAGTGGGCACTGTGGGGCATGTGGAGGAAGTGAATGGCCTAGAGGAGGGGGTAGGAGACTCCCAGAGAAAGGGAAATTTAGGTCAAGAAAAGAAGGCTGGAGGGTAAAGGAGCCTCCAGGGAGGCAGGGATCACTCTGGGCGTAGGACTGGCATGTGCAAAGGCCTGCAACTAAGGCAGTATCCAATGTGCAGGAATGGGCTGGCCATGGAGGAGTGGAGGTGGCATGAGATGGGCAGAGAGGGGCCAGGGCCAGGTGGCAGAAGGCCTCATGGCCCACATTAGGGAGTCTGAACTCTACCAGAGGGCCATGGGCCAAGTGGAGGATTTCAGCAGGAGAGCTGCCTCCCCTGTGGAGGCCAGGATGGAGGAAGTGGAGTGGAGGCAGGGTGAGCATCAGCTTCTCCACAGATGGGTGGAGAAGTGGTGGCAGCCTGAGCCACAGAGATGGCAGTGCCAATGGCCACAAGAGCACAGTCAAGCTGACAGGCTTGGTGTTCAGTTAGAGAGGGAAGGGAGCGGGGCAGCTCAGCGATGCCCTCAGGTCCTGGCTAGGGCAGCGGAATGACTAGCGTGGGGCACAGCAGAGAAGCTGTGGGAGAATGGACAAGGAGGCCCTTTCTGGACATGTTGAGTGTGAGGAGCCCGCTAGACACTTGGGTGGGATGGCCAGTGAGGAGGCAGCTGGTCATGTGGTCTCACTTACAGACACATTTGGAGGACAGCAAATCACAGATGGTCATCTGAGCCATGGGCATAGATGAGAGAGCTCAAGGAGAGGGTACAGACTAAGAAGAGGGGCCCAAGAAAGCCAGCCTACAAAGCAAGAAACTGACAGCCAACCAGATCCCCTAAGTAATCTGCTAACCAAGGAACTAAATAGCTAACAACTCACTACCGCCTGTTTCTTTTCTTTTTCTTTCTTTCTTTTTTTTTTTTTTTTTGAGACAGGGTCTCACTCTGTCACCCAGGCTGAAGTGCAGTGGCACAGTCAAAGCTCACTGAAGCCTAGACTTCCCAGGGTTCAAGTGATCCTCCCACCTCAGCCTCCCAAGTAGTTGGGACTACAGGAGCATGCCACCATGACCGGCTATTTTTTCTTGTTTTGTGTAGAGATGGGGTTTTGCCATGTTACCCAAGCTGGTCCCAAACTCCTGGACCCAAGCAATCCTCCAGCCTCAGCCTCCCAAGGTGCAGGGATTTCAGGCGTGAGCCACCATGCCTGGTGGCTTACTAACCCTTTGACTAACCTATCAAAAACCAACTAACTGATTCTCCTGTTAACCAGCTATTAACTCATTGAATTATCTAATCAACCAGTCAACCATAAACTATCCAACTAACCACGAGCCAACAATTCAACCTGCTAACCAACATTTCTTCATTCAACAAACATTTGTTGGCCAGGCATGGTGACTCATGCCTGTAATCCCAACACTTTAGGAGGCTGAGGCAGGTGGATCACTTGAGGTCAGGAGTTCAAGACCAGCCTGGCCAACATGGCAGAACCCCATTTCCACTAAAAAAAAAAAAAAAATTAGCTGGGCGTGGTGGCAGGTGCCTGTAATCCCAGCTGGGGTGGGGGCTGAGACGTGAGAATCGCTTGAGCCCAAGAAGCAGAAGTTGCAGTGAGCTGAGATCATGCCACTGCACTCCAGCATGGGCAACAGAACAAGACTCCATCTCAAAAAAAGAAAAAATTTTTGTTGAGCACCTACTTATGAGTCAAGCACCAGGGATACAAGGTCAAAACCCACTCTCCACTCTTGGGTCACTCTGTTTAATAGAAGAGATGGGTAATGGCAACACCACCAGAGAGAAGCAGCCTGGGACTGGGGGAGCTCAGGGGAGGCATGGGAGGTGAGGCCTGAAGGGAGTTTTGAAGAATGGGCGGGTGGTGTCCTGACATGGCCATGGGGGAGTAGGGTGGTGGTAGAAAGAATGGTGGAAGCTGTGCACATTCTAGATATTTTAGGAGATTTGTGACTGGATGTTAGGCATGGGGGAGAGGGAAGTATCAAGGACATGACCTTGACTTCTGGCTTGAGCAACTGAAGAGAAGGGGACCCCTGACTGAGCCAAGAGCACAGGAGGAGTGGACTTGTGGGGGGCGGAGGAGGCTGTTTCCATCTAGGAGCTGAGTTGCCTGTGAGACACCAGTGGGTCTCTAGAAACAGGATCTAAAGCCCTGGAAAGAGACGTAGGCTAGAGGCAATGATGTCAACAGAGGGACACT
Source organism: Pan troglodytes (assembly GCF_028858775.2). NCBI lineage: Eukaryota > Metazoa > Chordata > Mammalia > Primates > Hominidae > Pan > Pan troglodytes. The sequence goes on from NC_072410.2 coordinate 31,694,136, forward strand.
ATTCATTCTCTCCGTCCAAGTGTACAACAGGCAAATATCCCTGCTTGTGTGGAGCTGACAGCAATGAAATGTAATAAGTAAGTACATTTGTATAAGCGAAGGTACCAGCTCCTATGGGAAAAAACAGAGCAAGGAGAGGGGAATTGGGAGTGCAGGGGCTGGAGATGGGGTGTGATTTCAAATAGGGCAGTCAGAGTAATCCTTGTTGAGAAGGTGGCCTTGGAGCAAAGCCATGAAGGAGATGAGAGTGGGCTGTATGTTAACTGCAGAAAGCCTCTCAGATGGAGGGAATAGTCACCAGAGGACTCTCAGCATGTTTGAAGAAAGCAAAGAAAGTCAGTGTGAGGCCAGGTGCAGTGGCTCACACCTGTAATCCCAACATTTTGGGAGGCCGAGGCGGGTGGATCACCTGAGGTCAGGAGTTCAAGAACAGCCTGGCGAACATGGCGAAACCCCATTGCTACTAAAAATACAAAAAAAAAAAAAAAAACAACTAATTAGCTGGGCATGGTAGTGTGTGCCTGTAATCCTGTAATCCCAGCTACTCAGGAAGCTAAGGCAAGAGAATCGCTTGAACCTGGGAGAAGGAGGTTGCAGTGACCCAAGATTGTGCCATTGCACTCCAGCCTGGGTGACAGAACTGGATTCCATCTCAAAAAAAAAAAAAAAAAAAAAGAAAGAAAAAAAAAAACAGAAAAGAAACTCAGTGTGGCTGGAGGAGGGAGACCAGGGGGCTGGAGTGGGGAGGCCAGAAAGCTAACAAGGACTACATAGGCAGGGCCTTGGCCATTGCAAGGACTGGCTCTTTTTCACCCCAAAGACAGCTGAGCCTGAGAGGGTGAGAGGTGCTGAGTGCAGTTGAGTTGAAGGCCACCTGCATGCCTTGACCCTCATCCAAGTATTTCTGAGCCTCCCCTCACCCCAGGACCCAGCCCAGGCAACAGGTGGAAGATGCTTTTCTTCTGGGACCTCAGAGGTGAGTGGGTGGGTGGGGAGGAGGAGGTCGAGGGGGGACAGCTGCCCCAAGGGAGAGGCTGAGGATGGAGCAGGGAGGGCACTGAAGTGGGCTGGGTGGAGGACAGGGGGCTGGAGGGTGAGAAGAGGGTGGGGTACTTACTGCCTGTGCCCAGATGCTTGAACCATGTTTTGTCCTTCAGATTTGTAGATGCTGAGGAGCCAAAGAGAGGTCACTAGGGCTGGAGGACACAGAACTTGGCCCCACACTTCCATCAGACCTTGGTCCCCAGGGGAGAAGCCCTGGGGCAGCTCCTGCTAGTGCCACTCCCTTAACCCAGCCAAGCAACAGGGAGGGAGGAGTGGTGCTCAGCCAATGAGGCGACGCCCTGGAGCCCCACCCCACCCATGCTGGCCCCAGGACCCCAACCCCAGGCCAGACCCTCCAGTGCTCCTCCTGACCTTCCCTGTCTGCAGCCCAGCTTTGGACTGTGGAGATGCCCTCAGCCTCTACTCAGTGGCTCCAGCCTCATATTTGCGTGCTATACCTTTAACCTCAAGCCCTCTTGCTGCTAACTTAAGCTGTGACTGTCCAGGACCTGCACACACACATACATGCACACATGCACACACACACACAGAAGGTGAACACACAGGATGAGGCCCTGAAAACTCATTTCACCCGTGTACCTCACCCAAAAATTCCCCTTTGTACTCCTATCTTTATCTCTAACTGACAGCATGAAGGTAGCCTGAAGTCCCCTCACCCTATCTGTCCTCCTGATTCTCTAGCCCAGTTCCCTCTAGTTCCAGCACAGACTCTTATCTCCAGCCCTGACTGTTGAAACCCTCCAGTCCCAGCTCCAGCCCCTCAGGAGGGGACTGCGTGGGAGGAATGACTCCAGCAAGCCGGCAGCTGACCCGTCTCCTGCCTGCACGCCTCCCCCTGTGGTCCACTGCTGGTGGTCTTCAGCTCTCTCCTCGTCCCATCCCCATGGTCTGCTGACAGCCCAGCCCAGTGCATCCCTGCCATCTCTGCTCTACCGCTGGTCCTCCCAACAACCAACTTACAGGTAAGGAAACTGAGGCCCAGAGAGAAGGTGTATGTGCCTGTGTCACACAGCAACACAGGACTGCACCATAACAAGAAAGCCGGGACTTCCACTCCCAGCAGGGGCTCCTTCCCCAAACAATCCCTCAGTCACCTCCTCGCTGTATGGTACCCAGGGAATGGCCCTTCCAGATCTGGGCACTGAGGAGGCTGCCCCATCCCCACCCTGCCTGGAGCCCCACTCACTCTGCTGAAATGTCTTCTGATTCTCAGCCTCTGCCTTGGGGGCTTCTCAGTTAAAGCGCATCTTGATCTTGTTCCTCCATGACTGTCCCTGGCTCAGCTTCCACCCCCAGCTGGGGCTCAGCTATCCCTGTGTCCCCAGTCCAGAGCCTGCCTCTCAGCCCTCCCAGGGCGGCCTCGAGCGCTGCTCCTGCTCCTCCAGGAGAGAGGTCAGTAAGGCAGGGGTTTGGCTGGTGCCACTTGAACCAAGTCCAGATGCACTGCCCAAAATAACATCCCTCATCCGGCCAGCAGTGCCGTGGAGACCGAGTTCTGAAGCAGGCCTTTGTGAGGTCAGAGGTGGAGTTCTGGGTGGGCACTCTGGGCCTCACAGTCCCAGAGGAAAGGCCTGTCCTCCAAGCCAATGTGCAGCCTGACTCTGGGGCCAGCGCCTGAGGAAGCCCTCCCTGAGCCCCAGCCCTGGGGAAGGCTGAAGAGGCCTCTGAGACCCCAGCGCTGGGGAGAGCTGTGCAGAATAGGACTGGAGGTGGAAGTGTTGGAGATTAACAGCCAGATGGAGGGGATGGGGGGAGGCCCTGGGTCAGTCCTCAGGGAACCCCCATTCTGAAGGGGGAGAGGGAAACTCAGGCCCAGTCCTCAGGGGCCCCCAGTCTGAGAGGAAGGAGGACACACGAGCCATATTTGCAGAGAAACACCAGCCTGCGAGAGGAGGTAGAAGCCCAGGCCTGGCCCTCCAAGGGCCCCTAGTCTGAGGAGCAGTCCACCTGCCCTCGGGAAAACACCTCCCTTAGGAAAGGCCAGCAAGGCCCCCGTAAAGGAGCCACAGCTGGATCGGGGCATGGGGCTCGGGGCCCAGCGGCGTGGGAGCTCCGGGACTGAGGTGCAATCAGGAGAGACCCTGGGGGCCAGCGGCAGTCCAAGAGGACTTTTGGAGCCAAGACCTGACTGGATCTCAAACAATGGGGCAGGCAGTTTGGGGTTTCAGCAGGTGGCCCAGTGCTGAGACACAAGGGAGTTGTTTCTGGTCTGCAGACACTGAGGACACTTGCTATGTGGCGTGGTGGACGGTGGGTAAGTCCTGGGAATTTCTGGCACCAGCTTCCATGGTTGGGAAGGGGCATAGGATTCAGTTGTCCAAAGCTCAGGTGTGGGAATGGAACTGTCCTGTAGAGGGTGCCAAAGACCAGGTCTGGAAACTGCATAGCCCCAGTCCCCACCCCCACACACACCGTCCCACCCCTTCCAGCTTTTCCTGCAGATCTTTCTGCAGGGGTGAGGCAGGGAGAGGAAGGGGTCAGCCGCAGTCCCGAGGCTTCCTAGTCAGAAGCCCTCTGTAAGGCACTAACTTCCCTCTTCCCTCTGCAGATTTTTTTTTTTTTTTTTGAGACGGAGTCCCACTCCACCCAGGCTGGAGTGCAGTGGCACAATCTTGTCTCACCACAGTCTCTGCCTCCCAGTTCAAGTGATTCTCCTGCCTCAGCCTCCCAAGTAGCTGGGATTACAGACATGCATCACCAAGCCCAGCTAGTTGTTTTGGATTTTTAGTAAAGACGGGGTGTCACCATATTGGTCAGGCTGGTTTCGAACTCCTGACCTCAGGTAATCCACCCGCCTCCGCCTCCCAAAGTACTGGGATTATAGGTGTGAGCCACTGTGCCCGGCCTCCCTCTGCAGATTCTACGTGGGCTCTAAGCAGCCTCTAAATTGCCTGAACACCTAAGGCTTATTTGCTAGTTGACGTCTGATCTATTCTGACACTGAAAATTTCAGTGCTTTAGGGTGCTAAAAGGAAAAAAGAGGGTTTGCAAGGAATCCTGCAGTTGCTGAGGGGGTACCCTGATAAGGGAATTTTAAGCAATTACAGTAAGTGTCACTAAACTTTTTAAAAAATCTTTAACCAGATTAAACTTACACAATTTTGTTATAATTTGTGTTTCTGCAGCTTCCAATTGTGGACAAGATAAGGACCATTGCCCAGGCTGTCTATGGAGCCAAAGATATCGAACTCTGTCCTGAGGCACAAGTCAAAATAGATCGTTACACTCAGCAGGTAAAAGTTGTACTTTTAAGGGAAAAGAAAAAATTCACCTTAGGCTCTCAGAATACTCAGCTTGACTTGAGGATTTGTACATGTCTCACCAGCTAACCTTTGCTTAATCTATTGTCTGGTTAATAAAGATGAAAGTAATATCCTCGGATAGAGTGCAGACTATATTTAGAACTTTATGGTGAGGCATGTATCCTCTGATCCATGCATCATTTACTTCTGTGACTATAAATGTGTCTGATATGGGTGGTATCCCTGTTTGTAGGTGATGTGTGATCTTTCATCCCTCCCACTCAGCCCAGAATGTTGAAACTATCCTTTGGAGTATAGCTGCGGAGTCAGATTTAGATGAATTGCAATGCTTCCTCTTCCTTACAGGCCTCTTACTACCTTAAAAATGCTAGCAAGGTGCCAGGGTAGGCAGATAGGAGTGCAGCCTATAAAGATGGGAATGTTTGCTGTTCTTATGCAAGCGGTTCATTGGCTTTTTACTGAGCTGGTCCACTGAGGTTGAAGGCTCCATCATCTTCTACCTCTAGCCACTGAGAAAGGCAAGTAGGCAAACAGCTGGGAAGGTGGCTATGATCTGACAGCATGTGTCATCACCTAGTCCAGTGACAGTCATGATGAATCAACTCCATTACAGGAGGCTCAGCCACCTTTTACCAAAAGGACCATGTACCTCCAGTGTCCCTCCTACTTTGGTGTAATCAGATAGATAGAAGTCAGAACATTTTAAGAGCCTGCTGGCTAAAGAGCTTCATGAATGGTAGTGTTGACCTTATCTTTAAAAACAATCTCCAACTCCTTATTCTTTTTTGTAAACCCATTTGAAATTTTGTTAAATGCTACCATTGCCAGCCAGGGTATTTGTTCTCCTAGGTTTGGTAAAATAGGAACTCAGAAAGTTCTAAATTCTTAGAATTTTCCCTGATGTTCTTGGCTTACCCTTTACAAAAAGGATTCCCAAGCACTGCTCTGTGCCTAGGCATTGTGGTGAAGTTTTCATTCATGTGCAATGAACCAAGTAAAATAAGGTCATTCTCATGAGGTTGCTTTGTTTTTTTTCTCTGAGTTTTTAATAATGATATTTAAGACTATCATTTATTGTAATATTAAGTCTTTTCTCCTTTCAGTGTTAAAATGTTATTTCTTTTATGAAGTAATCTGGTGACAGTATATATCATACTGGTTGGTTTCTGTTTCTTTTTAATATGCCTACTGACAAAATTTTTACATTAGCAAACCTATAGAAATTACTTTAATATTTAACCATGTCTGAAATTCAAAATTCTGGCACCATTCTGAAAGGCAGTTGTGATTCTCACTCAGCAAAATTCTTATCAGTATAGAAGAGTGGAGATTTCAAAAAGAAAATGGCCCCAAGCCCAAGTCCTCCCTAAATTAAGACTCTAAGATCTTCCAAATAGTTTTAGGCTAAGTCTTATGAAAATTTGACTAAAGATTTCATTCCCTTTATCTCTATCAAGGAAATACTCCTTAAAAGTCATGTCAACCAGGCACGGTGCTCACACCTGTAATCCCAGCACTTTGTGGGGGCAAGGCAGAGGATCAGTTGAAGCCAGGAGTTTGAGACCACTCTGAGCAACATAGCAAAACCTCCATCTCTATTTTTATTTTTTTTAAAGTTAGTGCCAAGTATGTGGTTGCAATGAATTAGCAAAGCCTCTAAAGGAACACTATTTGCCATTTAATCAGAAACAGCCTTCGAAGACACTGTGCTTTTTGTGAGACACCACATGTGACTTCCTGCTCTTTCACCTTTGGAACTCTGGGTCAGACATAGACTTTGGTCCTTAAAAACAAGAAGCTTAAATAGTGACCTCATCTTAGTTCTTGTAATGTAGTTGCTGATCAAATAACCATGATTCATGAACCAACACAAAGGAACCCTTTGCTTCTTGACTGACTCCAGAATGAGTGAACAACATGACTAAGAGCCTAGTCGCAGAGCCTTTCTCCAGACTACCTTGCTGGGTCCCGGATATTAATAGTCTTGGAAAGCGGTTTCTACAGCTGCTGCTTTGCCTGAAAATAGCAATGCTTTTCCCAAACATGCACATAACACTGCCTTCTCTTAATGAGAACCTCCAAAATAAACAAAAGTCACCCTTGACCTACTAAACAGTCATCACATGGAGATGAGTTTTTATCCTCACCTTCTTGCTTCTTCAGTGAACAAGTAGTAACAAGCAGCTCCTGCGTGTGCCTCGATCTGAGCTGGCATACCATTGCTGCCGAGACTGTATAAAGTGCAAATTGAAAAACACAGGAGACTCACATCTATATCAGTGAACACATTTTCTTTCCTTTCTTACAGGGTTTTGGAAATTTGCCCATCTGCATGGCAAAGACCGACCTTTCTCTGTCTCACCAACCTGACAAAAAAGGTGTGCCAAGGGACTTCATCTTACCTATCAGTGATGTCCGGGCCAGCACAGGTGCTGGGTTCATTTACCCTTTGGTCGGAACGGTGAGTGAGTCACATTTTCCAAAAACCCTCCCCATTCTGCATTGTCGCAGTGCCTCAAATCGTTATGCTCCACCCGCTCTTTAAAAATCATGGATTAGGGAGAATTGGGAGTAATTAATAGTACAGTATTCGCTATTTTTCTAAACACTCTGTCTCACCTACCTTTGCCATTGTGGTTTGGGTTTTTCTTTTTTTAGATCATGTGTTCAGGATCCTTAGAGTCATAATACTAATTTCCTTCCTAAGGCAAGTAAGAACATAACTTGGGAGAATTCAGTCTGTTATTTAAATGGTAGAATGGCTTAGGACAGTGGTTGTCAACCTTTATCACACATAGCACCCAAAATGATGTAATCAGTAGGGTTGACTGCTCACACCAGACAGGATCTGCCCAGTCACCCCAAGGGCTGGGGAAAGCAGTCCTCACCCTCTCACTTCCCCAGCACATCAGGTGGGAAGTTCTGGCTTAGGAAATTACTGAATCATATGAATTCTCATTTTTGATGTTGTTGTGATGGGATTACATTGTTATTGGTTGATTATTCTGTTATTTTGTGTTATCTATGGAGGTAAAGGAGATGAGCAGAGATATAAAAGCTTATCAAAGTGCTTAAAATCCATGAAGATTGGATTCATTTGGTATAGCTACACAGTGATAGCCTTCCGTTGGTACCATCAGTGGCCTAAATTTGATTTCTTGTCTTTGGGAGTGCTCCTGAATTTGGTTTAGAATAAAAAAGAATTCTTAAAACCTGGCAGATCCCATGACAAGAAAAGAAAAAAAATTCTAACCCATCATTATCATCATCATTAGTGCAAAGTGATCTGAGCTTAAACAGCATACATTATAATAATTTTTTATAATAAACCATGTGGCTCTATTGTGCAGACAAGCAATAGACAGACAAAAAGTGCAGATTCTTGCCATGATATTTACATACTTCATCTAATATTGGACACAATGTTTTTTCAATCAGCATCATTTGAATTCTTCCTGCATGTGAGGCACAGAGATTTTAAGATGAGCAGGTGTGAGATGCATGGATTTGAATAGCATAGAGGTATCTGGAGAGCATTGTGTTGATATTCTGAATGCCCTCAGATCCCAGGGGGATAACAGCTCATTATGCCTGGGGTAGAACTTACCTGGGCTGTGGAAGAAGAGGGGATTCTTCAAAAAGGGCTCAACCTCTGAACTGGCAAAACAGTGAGTTTTGACTCAAAGGCACCAGAGTACTAATACATGACATCCTCTCCTGGGGTGATCCAATGTGGCTGGAGTTGGATGAGGTGGGGAGGCTGGGGATGGGAATGGGAATGGGATTGGGATAGCAGGACGGGGTCACATGGCCAAGGATCTTGAAGACCATCTCATGGAACTTGAATCTGATCTCTACACACTGAGGAGCCACGGTAGGGTGGGTTTCTTGTTTGTTTCTTGGTTTTTTTTTTTTTTTTTTTTTTTTAAATAAGGAGGAGAAGAATGTGGCCTGATGTGTATTTTAGAAAAATAGCTCTGGCAGCAATGTGGAGAATGTTTAGTGAAAAGAGAACCAGGCCCAGAGAGGTGGGTTAATTCAGCTGGGGCCAGAGGAAATCAAGGTCCGCACTTTGGCCACAGAAGTAGATACGGAGAGTGGGGGTGAATTGCAGACATACTCTAAAAGTATCCTCCTACAGTAGGGGCCGGGTGAAGGGACTGTTCTAGCTTGGTGACTGGCTGGTGATGCCATCACCGTGTCATGGAAAGGACACGGGAGGAGGCAGATTGGCCAAGCCAGAAATGAGCCTGGCTTGAAGAGAGAGAGCTCAGAGGGTTAATAGGATCTAAGGAACAGTCTGTGTCTCCACTGGAAATACAGATACAGCGCTCCAAAGAAAGGGGCAGGAAGGTCGCCCTGGTGGGTTTAAGGATATGGGTGAAGGCACTCATTAAACAAGAGACACAGGGATAGCTGGAAATCAGTGAGAAGAGAGTAAAGGAAGACACCCCTGAAACACCCACTTTAATGCAGCCGACTCCTGGCAGGGGTGCCTTCCAGAAGGCAGGAAGGAAGGAGCAGGGGCATGGCAGAGAACATCCAGAAAAATCCCACAGACACCGCTCACAGCAATGTTGACGCAGAGAGAAGGGTCCAGATGAAATGGGTTCTGAATGACATTTTCAGGCCTACAGTTCAGATCAGCAGTTGCCATGAGTTGGGGGAGGGAAGTGTTTGACTGCAGAGGGGCAGGAGGGAACTTTTTGGGATAATGGAAATACCCTATGTTTTGACATGGTAGTGATTCCATGGCTATATACATTCTTCCAGACTCATAGACCTATACACATGTGTTGCCCAGGCTGGACTCAAACTCCTGATCTCAAGCAATCCTCCCACCTCAGCTTCCCAAGTTGCTGTGACTATAGGTTCATGCCACTGTGCTGGGCCTGTGTATCATTTAGTTATACCTCAGTTAACAAAAATGGGTACTGAAGAGCTTGCTGTATATTCCTTAGAATGGCCTCAGTCAGCCGGGTGCAGTGACTCACGCCTGTAATCCCAGCACTTTGGGAGGCCAAGGTGGGGGGATCACAAGGTCAGGAGTTCGAGACCTGCCTGGCCAAAAGGGTGAAACCCCATCTCTACTAAAAATACAAAAATTTGCTGGGCATGATGGCGGGCACCTATAATCCCAGCTACTCGGGAGGCTGAGGCAGGAGAATTGCTTGAACCTGGGAGGCAGAGGTTGCAGTAAGCCAAGACTGTGCCATTGTGCTTCAGCCCGGGTGACAGAGCAAGACTCCATCTCTAAATAAATAAATACATACATACATACATAGAATGGCCTCAGTGATGGCCACTTTACTCCTGAGCTTTAGTTGGCAAAGGCCTTGGCTTAGGGATAAGAGGGCGGCTGGACAGTGCAGGCCCAGAGAGACTGGACCATCAGGGGAAGTGAGGGGTGACGGAGGTGCCCAAACAGAGCATGAAATGGTAGAGTAGATGAGAAGGTTAGCCTCGATCACGATCTGTCCTGTCCTACCCTCTGAGGACTCTAAACCCCGCAGCAGTTCACCCAACAAATTCATTCACTCGGCCAATGCTGCATAAGGCACTCAGCTCGGGGCTACAGGAAGCCCCAACCTAAAGAAGCTTTCTCTGCTTCAGGTAGTTTACAGCTGGTAGACGCAGATAGAAGTGAATTAGCAAAGAAAATAGTTTGATATAAAAATTGTGCATTTAACTGCAAGCTTAATTCACTTCTGAGCATTTAATAGCCATTAAACAAAAACCAGGGCCCACACAGTGGTTCACACTTACAATCCAAGCACTTTTGGAAGCCAAGGTAGAAGGATTGCTTCAGGCCAGGAGTTCAAGACCAGCCTGGGCAACATAGCCAGACTGTGCCTCTACTTAAACCAAAATTAGCCAGGAGTCATGGCACACACCTGGAGTCCCAGCTACTCAGGAGGCTGAAATGGGAGGATTACTTGAGCCCAGGAGTTTGAGGCTACACTGACCTATGATCATATCATTGCACTCCAGCCTGGGAGATAGAGTGAGACCTCTGTCTCTAAAAAAATGGAATAAAATAATAAAAAACACAATATAATTTAAAATCTTTGGAGTCACTAAACAAATATACAATGTGAATCTCCTCCCACTCCAGCTAACACTACCATATCCAACACCAGGTAAAGACCAAAGCCGTTCTGGAAAATCAGAATCTGTTGCCATGGCTCATGCCTGGACACCAGGCTGTCCGCTCCTGACGTCACTCTTTGACTTATGACTTGTTAGAAAATGAATGCGTGGAATGGCCCTGGAGGAGCCGCTGCAGCTCTCTGGGTTTCCTGAAGTGAGCCCTCTGTGTCATTATCTGGTCTTCTCAGCCCTCAGCCGAGTTCCTCCTGTGGCCACATGTGGGGTCGCAGTGAGCATCAGTGCACAGTGATGAAATCTGGAACAATTGGGTGTGGGGTGTGAGGGAAGGGAGTGGTGCCAGACTACAGAAGTTCCTGGAGGTCAGGAAACTCTCACTGGAGGCGGTGGCCCTAGAGGGCTGCTTTCTATGACAGAGCAGGAAGCTTCATGTGTAGTGGGACACATGCATCAGAGGGGCCAGGATCTCCTAATAAGGACTGGTATTTACTTTTACTTGAACCCATTCTGGGCCTTACCACAGTCTGCTGAAATGCCTTGAACATTCATCACCCATGTGGGAGACAGGATAGTAATTTCCTGCTGAGATGACTGAGGGGACAGGGAATGGGGACATCAGGGGGACTGGCTCCTGCAGGTGGGAAAATTCTAGCAAAACGAATCACTCTTCTGCTTAGTCACCCAATGTGCGCTTATTAGAGTGCTGCTGAAAAACATATTCATCTATCCACTCCAGAAAGATAGTCCAAACTGAGAACTCAAGATCAGAAAGGCTCCCAATCTCCTGCAGGGTTCATTCATTTACTCAGTGAATTATTAAATGCCTACAGCACGCAGGGCCATCAGCCCAACGGTTATGAGAAAGAGATTCAGTCCTTCCCTCACAGGCCTTATGATAGACTCCAGTAAATAAAACCATACAGGCACAGAATGTGGCAGGCTTTATAAGAAAGCCTCTCTTGTTGTGTCCTCAAGGGAAGCAGAGAATCTCCCCTCTGGCTCTAGTTGGAGAATCCCAACCCAAGCAAGTCCATCTTTGAACAATAAACATCTCCAGTATTGCTGGCTTTGGAAGACCCCATGGTGAGATGCTGGAGCTTTTTTCCGCTCCTGATTTCACTTTCTAAATATTTACTTTTACTTTCCATGTTCACTTGTAGGCCAGAGTTTTTTTTCCTACCATTGAATTATTTCATCATGTTCTATTTAATTATTGTTTTAATTGGCATTGGTGACCACAAATAATAATAAATACTATTAACTGGTGTAACAGCTTCACTAGTCTATTTAACTTCCCCATGCTGTTGTAACTGAAGCACCCAGCACAAGCATTCCCAGCTCGTGGATGTCTAAGACCTTTGAGGTCATTCTTACATGCATTGCTAGTGTTTTCCATATTCCTTGATGGTAACCAATTTTTCCTTCCTAAAATAACTTTCTTCATTCCTAGTAAGTTTCATATGTATTTTGTGTATTCTTCCCTCTTTTTTATGACATTATACATATTATTGAAAGCTAGAAAACAATACAAGATGCTTGACTGACATAATACCACTTAGTACATCTTTTTGTAAGAAATAGATTTTCTAATACAAATCTTTGATATAGGAAGAAATGAGCAAGTTGTTTTTTAAGGTTTTCCAACCCTATATTCTACTACAAATTACCCTGTTATGGTATGCTTCCAAAATTCTTTCAAGGATTACAGTTTATAGTGTTCAATAAACCTAATAGTTTATAAAACTTCTCAAAAAATAATCTCATGCCAAAAATAATTTAGTAGTAGGTGGTCTTTGTCTTGTGGTCACATTGTTTTGATATTGTCTTTAAGTTTCTGTAATTTACAGGGGCTGCTTAATCAGTTGGCATAAATTTCATGACAAAAATGCTAATATGTAAGCAAAGTATATGAAATGGTATTTTTGAGAAGTAAATTACATTCCATATAGAAAAAGACTAGAAAGACTACACCAAAACCTTAAATTAGACAGTGATATTATAAGTAGCTTTTTTTCTTCTCTTTTTTGTATAGATCAAATTACTACGTTGGGCGTATATCACTTTTATAACATGAAAATACAGTAAATAGGGCGATGATAAACTGCAAGTGCTTGGGGAGAAGGCTTAACTCAGGCCAGTTGCAAGAGAGTGAGAACACACACGCAGCCTGTGGGAGCGGGCTCCGTGCCGTCACCTGGCCGGTCCTGGCTGTGTTGCTGTGTTTTCGCACCTCAAAAGTTGGGACAGCAAGGAAAGGCCATAAGAGCTAGAATGTTTCTATAAGAAGTGTATTCAGTATGATTTGTCTAGCTCTGACTAATGTGTGCAAACCCCAGATTCCACTAAGCAAATGCAAGATTGTTTTTCCCTGTTAATTTGTTCCTGGGCCCTTCTTGCTTACTGTGTTGGGCATTGGAGAGGGGGTGATTGACTTCTTTCTTCTCACAGTGTTTTCTCTCTCTCTCTTTTTTTTTTTTTTTTTTTTTTTTTGAGACAGAGTATTGCTCTGTCACCCAGGCTGGAGTGCAGTAGCATGATCTCGGCTCCCTGCAACCTCCGCCTTCCAGGTTCAAGTGATACTCCTGCCTCAGCCTCCCAAGTAGCGTGGACTACAAGTGCATGCCACCACATCTGGCTCATTTTTTATATTTTTCATAGAGACTGGGGTCTCACCATATTGGCCGGGCTGTTCTCAAACTCCTGACCTCAAGTAAGCCACCATGCCCAGCCATCTCTCACAGTGTTTTTTAAAACAACAATGCATTTTCACAACAGTTGGCCTGGAGAGGTGTCCAACCAAGTTGGAATTCATAGCAGATATCCATTTGAAGTTAATTTTTGGTGTATTTGACTGTTTTCCATTGACTTCACATTGAGGCAGTGAGAGAGACTTGAAGAACTTAGAATATGAACCCTTTTCTCACTGGCAAACATGGGACATAGAGGCATATCTTGACAGCAATTTATGGCAACACTCTGGGCTGGAATCTAGGGGTTAGGCAGCCTGGCCGGTTTTGTAAATTAGCCAGGCCACCCTCAGAGTCAGTTTGAGGGTTTAGTGGGAAGCCTGAATAAAAAGAGAAGTTAAACTTTTAAGAAAAGGGTCAAGCTTTAAAACTGGAATTGGCTTTTCAAATTTAATGAGTAAAAAGAAACCCCAAAACTGGAATAGTAATTGTGGAGAAGTACAAATTATAATATTTGGAATATCATCTACAAGGAATGAAACTATCCAGAAGCATTTAGATGGTAGTCATTGATTGTAGGGCATCTCTGGGGGCAGGGTGGCTCCTGGCACTGTAGAGAAAGACCATCGGTGCTTCTGTCTCCCAGTTGGAGGAAAGGGATACACTGTGGAGGTCCCAGCAGCTTAGGGCCTGCCCCCATGTGGTTATCTCTGCACGGTTTCCTTCCCTCTGTCTTCCTGTAACTCTTTCACCCTGGCCCCTGTGCCCTTTCTGGGCAGAGGGTGACAGGAGGCACTGCATGGGTGCATTCTTTTTTTTTTTTTTTGAGATAGAGTCTTACTCTGTTGCGTGGGCTGGAGTGCAGTGGTGTGATCTCGGCTCACTGCAACCTCCATCTCCCGGGTTCAAGCGATTCTCCTGCCTCAGCTTCCCGAGTAGCTGGGATTACAGGCGGCCACCACTACGCCCAGCTAATTTTTTCCAATTTTAGTAGAGACGGGGTTTCACCACATTGTTCAGGCTGGTCTCAAACTTCCGACCTCGTGATTCACCTGCGTCAGCCTCCCAACGTGCTGGGATTACAAATGTGAGCCACCGCCCCCAGCCAAGTACATGCTTTTTTTCCTCTTGTTGGGATTGGCCTGGGCTATACCTATCTCATGGTGGAAGCCTGCCTAGGGACCAGGCCCTAGAAGACCAGCAGTTTATTTAACTGGGTTGGCCTTTGTCCCCACTCCCTGTGACCCGGCCCTGCCATATCTTTACCCAGGTGCACCACTGACATCATTGCTCGGCTGGACTCTGGAAAGCAGGAAATTGCTGGAGCATGTTTGGGGCATCAGTGATGTCACCCGCTACGAATGCCGGGTGGGGTTACTGGACTGAGGGCCATGAAAAAAGAAAGCTGCGGCCCTGCCCCGTGGACTCACTGCCATTCTGTTCTTTCTCACGTTTCGGTTCAGCTCACTTTGTTTTCCGTCCCCCTCCCTCTACTGTAAAAGTATGTACTCAGTGTTTCATTTCCTGCTGGATCTGATTCAGGTCAGTGATGAAGTTCTTTGCGAGCTCAGTGGGGAGGCGTTTCCTCCCCTTCATACCGGCCCTGCTTAGGGATGCATGGTTGGTTATATACTTGCTTCACTCGGTTAGGCATGGAGGAGAATTCATTCAGACCTCATAGGTTTAAATCAAATGCGTGACCCTTCACATTTTCCAGAGATTTAGACAGTTACAGTGAGACAATTAAACATTCACCCCCCAAGCTGCACTTGGAGATGTGTAAGCAGTAATGTAGGCATGCGCTCCCCATGATATGAGAGTGTGCAGAATGCCACTCCCCACAGCAGGTCCACCAGGACCTCCTCAGGGAGCATCTTGCCTACAAAATCACCCATCCCTTTTTCCCCACTCTCTTCACTTTCCCTACGTTTCCACTCCCACACCCACAAATAAACAAAGAAACTTTGAGCTTATTTTACAAAAGTCTTTGAAATGGCCCTCCTCTCTCTGATGCTCCTGGGCCCTGGTTTGGCCCCATCTGTGCAGTCTCTCATGAGTGTGAAATAAGCCAGGTTTGGCTCATGCTCTCCCTGTGAGCTTGCTCTCCCCGTGAGCCTGCCCTCTCCATCTGGCCTCACTTTGTTTGTGTCCCTGTGTCCTTTGTCTCTGATCCTGGGATCCTGGTGGTTTCCTCCTCCCCGCCCAGCTTGGGTCCTTTTCCCCAGGGTTCTTCCCTATCTCTACATCAGAATTTCCTGCTTTCTCCTAAATATGCATTTCCCTGGCCCAGGCATCCATTGCTTCCTCTCATCGTGAGGTCCCTGCAGCAGGCTGCCGGTGGTGTTGTGGCCATGCCTTCCTCCACAACCCAAGGAAAGCTACATGTGTGTCTATCCCATAGGGAAGGAGTCATCCCTGTCTCTTCAGTGTGGCATGTTCAGGAGGAAGGAAAGTAACCAGTGTCGTTCTCAATTTCCAGAAACTGTTTATCATATTGACAAGAAGAAGAAAGCTTTGTGACTCATGAGAATGATGTTTTCCTCTCTGGTACGTAAGGTTATGTAGGTCCAATCCATTTGTGTAGAGGATCTTTTCTCCCTTAATGTGATGTAAACTTATTTTTAGCACAAGTATAAAACTACTTTAAATGAAATCAGCCTCAGCCAGGGAAATATGCTGAGTAATAATGTTGCCAGGTACTATACCACTGAGTTGAGTTTGCAATTCACTGCTATTAATCCTTGTGTGTTAGCTCTGAATTTTTACTCTTTGCATACATAGAAAAATGGTGTTTCTCTTCAGAGTCAAGGAGGGAAAAAAGAAAAGATAAAAGACGCTTATAACACTTTTGTGTCCACCCCTAAAATCAGCATATTGATCTATTACTTTTCTAGGTATTGATGGAATATTGACTCATATACTTTCATACAACTGGTAATATATATATAGACTCATTTTTCTTCTTCCACTTTCATCTACAGCCTACTTGTTTCCCCCCCCCCCCATTTTTCGTTTGGATTCATAGCATAAATTGACAACAAAGATACATCTCAATTTAGAGCTTCCAAAAGGCACCCATAAAAGTATCTGGTTCTCATGGAATTTCTCTTTCTTCTGTGTCTCTTAGTTACACTTTTCTCTTATTACACTTTTCTATCCAGCCGTGGCTAAGAGGCATATAATCAGAAGCAGCTAAGCAATGTATGCAAGGGAAATAAAATGAAAGCAAACCAAGATAACCGGTTTTGTAAGTTAGATAGCAAGGCCACCCTCAGAGTCAGTTTGAGGGTTTCGTGGGAAGCCTAAGAAATATAACTGATATATTATCAGTTATAAAAAAAGTTATAAGAAAAGGGTCAAGCTTTAAAACTGGAATTGGCTTTTCAAATTTAATGAGCAGAAAGAAACCCCAAAACTGGAATTGTAATTGTGGAGAAATAGAACTGATAATATCTGGAACTTGCAGCAGTTTACAGGTTTAAATATGTATGTGTTTCTTAAATTATCCACCCGCAGATATCAGATTACAATAAGTCCTCACTTAATGTCATTGATAGGTTCTTGGAAACTACCACTTTAAGCAAAAGGACATAATGCATACGAAACCGGTTTTCCCATAGTCTAATTGATAGGAAAAAGAGTTGAGTTATGAAGCCACACAGTACCTCATTTGGCTTAAAGTCACTGTTTCCAAGAACATATCCACAATGTTAAGTAAGGACTTACTGTAAATGAAAATATTTGCAGTAAATCGCTTTTGAGAGAATTGGTTATCACACTCTTCTCTGGGTATCATCAAAAATTCAGAATGTTTAGTTACATCAGGTTATACTCACTGGTATGAAATCAGGGAGCAAGTATAAAGTAGGTGTAGGGAAATAATTTATGTTGGATTAAATGATCCAATGAAGGAATTTTATTAAGCCCCTAGAAATCCCAGAATGAAAATGTATAACTGCATGACTAACCCCTGTAAGAATTTGCTGGGGTTTCTGCATTAAGTACGCTTCCCAGGCCATTTGTAATGAAGGTACCGTGATCTGTTAAGGAAGAGACCTACACCTGGGAACATAAACAGCCAATTCCATCGTGGACATCAGTCTCCTGTTTGACTCATTCCAACCCCAAGAATATGTTGTAGAGTGTAGGACCCATGAAAGTTACCTACTGTGCTTCCCCGTACCTTCCATCATCCAGTTCCCAAACATACCTGTGTTTCTTCTCTGAATGCATAGTTACTTGGGATCCCATGCTGTATTAGTCTGTTCTCACACTGCTGTAAAGAACTACTTGAGAGTGGATAGTTTATAAAGAAACAAGGTTTAATTGACTCAGTTTTGCAGGCTATACAGGAGGCATGGCTGAGGAGGCCTCAGGAAACTTACAATCATGGTGGAAGGCAAAGGGGAAGCTAGTACATATTCACATGGCGGCAGGAAAGAGATAGAGTGAAGGGGCAGTGCCACACACTTTTAAACAACCAGATCTCATGAGAACTCACTAGCACGAGAACAACAAGGGGGAAATTCACCCCCATGATCCAGTCACCTCCCACCAGGCCCCTCCTCCAACATTGAAGCTCATAATTCATCATGAGATTTGGCTGGGGACACAGCGCCAAACCATATCATATGCCTTTCCCAGGACTGGTGTTGGAGGAACAGTGCCTTTGTCACACCTACCAGAATAACTCAACCACCTCCAGACACTCCATTTCTCTTTCAAGCACACCTCCTCACTTGTGCCGCCAGCTAAGGTTTACTGCAGTTACTTCCTTTGTGTGCCCTCTTACCTTACCAAGTCGCCTCACCCACCATCTACTGTTAATTAAATTACCACCTCCCCCACTTCCCCACCTCCAGAGTAGAGACTGTGTCTTCAGTTCTCTTGGCCTTCCTACAATGGGAAGTCTGGTGTAGAACATACCCTAGGAGCCAACTAAATGTGGTAGTGGCCTGCCAACCCTGCAGAGGGCTAGCGAATCTTCAGGGAGTCTGCTGCCAGTGGAAACTCACCAGTATTAGAATCCCAGCCTCCAAAGAAGTCTAGAAAAGTACGTCTTTTAAGGAGCTAATAAGAGGTTCAAGTTGCCACAAATCCTATCTGCTCTTGGCCTAGTTCTTTTGGGATCAGTGTGCTAGTCTCTCTTGTCAAACTAGTTACTGACCAGCAAGACTAAAAAACCAGGCCCAAACACATTCTATTCATGTGCTTAGATATAGACCTATGGATCAAATATCCCACTGTAAAGCAAAAAAGCAAACTGTTTTTCCCTTGTACTCTCACACTCAACAATAGCACACTTCTGTGGCTGGCTGTGTGGGGGCTTTTCCTTACACACCAAACATTTCTCACAGAGACCAACTGGGTGTCCTCTTATTCAATTCAATCCTGACACTGTCTACCTGCAGATAGTGTCCAATCCCACAGATTGATGGCTCGATCCCATTAGACCAGCCCCACTTCAGGCACTAATTCCAAGTCCAGGCGACACATACTTCTGACTGCCTGGCTAAAAACTACATCCACGGCCGGTCATGGTGGTTCACGCCTGTAATCCCAGCACTTTGGGAGACAGAGGCGGGTGGATCACTTGAGATCAGGGGTTTGAGACCAGCCTGGCCAACATGGTGAAACCCCATCTCTATTAAAAATACAAAAATTAAGCTGAGCACGGTGGCTCACACCAGCAATCCCAGCACTTTGGGAGGCTGGGGCAGGTGGATCACGAGGTCAGGAGATCAAGACCACCCTGGCTAACATGGTGAAACCCCATCTCTACTAAAAATACAAAAAAAAAAATTAGCCAGGCATGGTGGCGGACGCCTGTAGTCCCAGCTACTTGGAAGGCTGAGGCAGGAGAATGGCCTGAACCCGTGAGGCGGAGCTTGCAGTGAGCAGAGATCATGTCACTGCACTCCAGCCTGGGTGAGAGAGTGAGGCTCCATCTCAAAAAAATAAATAAATGAAATAAAATACAAAAATTAGCTGGGTGTGGTGGTGGGCTCCTATAAGCCCAGCTACCAGGGAGGCTGAGGCAGGAGAATTGCTTGAACCCGGGAGGCAGAGGTTGCAGTGAGTTGAGATCCTGCAACTGTACTCCAGCCTGGGAGACAGAATGAGACTCCATCTCAAAAAAAAAAAAAAAAAAAAAAAAAAAAAGGGTTCGCATGAGCCCCCTCCCTGGGTTCAATTAAGTTCCTAGGATGGCTCACAGAACTCAGAGAAACATTTACAGAGCTGTTATGATATATATTGATTTTCATTGATGAACATTGATGCAAAAATCCTCAATAAAATACTGGCAAAACGAATCCAGCAGCACATCAAAAAGCTTATCCACCATGATCAAGTGGGCTTCATCCCTGGGATGCAAGGCTGGTTCAATATATGCAAATCAATAAATGTAATCCAGCATATAAACAGAACCAAAGACAAAAACCACATGATTATCTCAATAGATGCAGAAAAGGCCTTTGACAAAATTCAACAACACTTCATGCTAAAAACTCTCAATAAATTAGGTATTGATGGGATGTATTTCAAAATAATAAGAGCTATCTATGACAAACCCACAGCCAATATCATACTGAATGGGCAAAAACTGGAAGCATTCCCTTTGAAAACTGGCACAAGACAGGGATGCCCTCTCTCACCACTCCTATTCAACATAGTGATGGAAGTTCTGGCCAGGGCAATCAGGCAGGAGAAGGAAATAAAGGGTATTCAATTAGGAAAAGAGGAAGTCAAATTGTCCCTGTTTGCAGATGACATGATTGTATATCTAGAGAATCCCATTGTCTCAGCCCAAAATCTCCTTAAGCTGATAAGCAACTTCAGCAGTCTCAGGATACAAAATCAATGTACAAAAATCACAAGCATTCTTATACACCACCAACAAAGAAACAGAGAGCCAAATCATGAGTGAACTCCCATTTACAATTGCTTCAAAGAGAATAAAATACCTAGGAATCCAACTTACAAGGGATGTGAAGGACCTCTTCAAGGAGAACTTCAAACCACTGCTCAAGGAAATAAAAGAGGATACAAACAAATGGAAGAACATTCCATGCTCATGGGTAGGAAGAATCAATATCGTGAAAAAGGCCATACTGCCCAAGGTAATTTACAGATTCAATGCCATCCCCATCAAGCTACCAATGACTTTCTTCACAGAATTGGAAAAAACGACTTTAAAGTTCATATAGAACCAAAAAAGAGCCCGCATCGCCAAGTCAATCCTAAGCCAAAAGAACAAAGCTGGAGGTATCACACTACCTGACTTCAAACTATACTACAAGGCTACAGTAACCAAAACAGCATGGTACTGGTACCAAAACAGAGATATAGATGAATGGAACAGAACAGAGCCCTCAGAAATGATGCCACATATCTACAACTATCTGATCTTTGACAAACCTGAGAAAAAGAAGCAATGGGGAAAGGATTCCCTATTTAATAAATGGTGCTGGGAAAACTGGCTAGCCATATGTACAAAGCTGAAACTCGATCCCTTCCTTACACCTTACACAAAAATCAATTCAAGATGGATTAAAGACTTAAACGTTCAACCTAAAAGCATAAAAACCCTAGCAGAAAACCTAGGCATTACCACTCAGAACATAGGCATGGGCAAGGACTTCATGTCTAGAACACCAAAAGCAATGGCAACAAAAGCCAACATTGATAAATGGGATCTAATTAAACTAAAGAGCTTCTGCACAGCAAAAGAAACTAACATCAGAGTGAACAGGCAACCTACAAAATGGGAGAAAATTTTCACAAGCTACTCATCTGACAAAGGGCTAATATCCAGAATCTACAATGAACTCAAACAAATTTACAAGAACAAACAACCCCATCAAAAAGTGGGTGAAGGACATGAACAGACATTGAGCAGTTTTGAAAAACTCTTTTTGTAATATCTGCAAGTGGACATTTGGAGCGCTTTTTGGCCTATGGTGGAAAAGGAATTATCTTCATTTAAGAACTAGATGGAAGCATTCTGTGAAACTGCTTTGTGATGTACGCATTCCTCTCACAGAGCTGAAACTTTATTTTAATTGAGCAGTTTTGAGAATTCTCATTTTGTAGAATCTGCAAGTGGACATTTGGAGCGCTTTGCAGCCTATGGTGGAAAAGGAAATATCTTCACATTAAAACTAGACAGAAGCATTCTGACAAGGTTATTTGTCATTTATCTCACGGAGTTGCCATTTGTCTCATGGAGTTGAACTTAACTTTCGATAGAGCAGTTTTGAAACACTCTTTTTGTAGAATCAGCAAGTGGACATTTGGAGAGCTTTGAGGCCTGTGGTGGAAAAGGAAATATCTTCACACAAAACTAGACAGAAGCAATCTGACAAAGTTTTTGTGATGTGTGCATTCATCTCACAGAGTGGAACCTTAATGTCGATTGAGCAGTTTTGAAACACTCCTTTTGTAGAATCTGTAAGTGGACATTTGGAGCGCTTTGATGCCTATGGTGGAAAATGAAATATCTTCACATAATAACTAGACAGAAACATTCTGAGAAACTTCTATGTGATGTGTGCATTCATCTCATAGAGTCGAAACTTTCTTTTGATTGAGCCACTTTGAAACACTCTTTCTGAAGTATCTGCAAGTGGACATTTTTGGCGCTTTGAGGCAATGGTGGAAAATGTAATATCTTCACATAAAAACTAGACAGAAGAATTCTGAGAAACTTCTTTGAGATGTGTGCCTTCATGTTACAGAGTTGAACCTTTCTTTTGATTGAGCAGTTTGGAAACACACTTTTTGAAGAATCTTCAGGTGGACAATTGGAGCACTTAGTGGCCTATGGTAGAAAAGGAAATATGAAATATGTGGAACACTTTTACACTGTTGGTGGGACTGTAAACTAGTTCAACCATTGTGGAAGTCAGTGTGGTGATTCCTTAGGGATCTAGAACTAGAAATGACATTTGACCCAGCCATCCCATTACTGGGTATATACCCAAATGACTATAAATCATGCTGCTATAAAGACACATGCACACATATGTTTATTGTGGCATTATTCACAATAGCAAAGACTTGGAACCAACCCAAATGTCCAACAATGATAGACTGGATTAAGAAAATGTGGCACATATACACCATGGAATACTATGCAGCCATAAAAAATGATGAGTTCATGTCCTTTGTAGGGACATGGATGAAATTGGAAACCATCATTCTCAGTAAACTATCACAAGAACAAAAAACCAAACACCGCAAATTCTCACTCATAGGTGGGAATTGAACAATGAGATCACATGGACACAGGAAGGGGAATATCACACTCTGGGGACTGTGGTGGGGTGGGGGGAGGGGGAGGGGTAGCATTGGGAGATATACCTAATGCTAGATGACGAGTTAGTGGGTGCAGTGCACCAGCATGGCACATGTATACATATGTAACTAACCTGCACAATGTGCACATGTACCCTAAAACTTAAAGTATAATAAAAAAATAGATAAAATTAAAAAAAAAAAGAAAAGGAAATATGTTCACATAAAATCTAGACAGAAGCAATCGGACAAGAGCAACTTTGAAACACTCTTTCTGTAGTATCTGCAAGTGGAAATTTTTGGCGCTTTGAGGCAATGGTGGAAAAAGAAATATGTTCACACAAGAACTATACAGAAACATTCTGAAAAACTTCACTGAGATGTGTGGATTCATCTCACAGAGTTGAACCTTTCTTTTGATTGAGCAGTTTTGAAAGACTCTATTTGTAGAATCTGAATTTGGACATTTGGTGCGCTTTGTGGCCCATGGTGAAAAAGGAAATATCTTCACATAAAAACTAGACAGAAGCATTCTGACAAACTTCTTTGTGACTTGCGCATTCATGTCACAGAGTTGAAACTTTCTTTTGAATGAGCAGCTTTGAAACACTTTTTGTAGAATCTGCATGTGGACATTTGGAGTTCTTCGAGGCCTATGGTGGAAAAGCAAATACCTTAATATAAAAACTATACAGAAATATTCTGATAAACTTCTTTGTTATGTGTACATTCTTCACACAGATTAAAACCTTTCTTTTCATTGAGCAGTTTTGAAAAACTCTTTTTGTGGAATCTGCAAGTGTACATTTGAAGCGCTTTGAGGCCTATGGTTTAAAAGGAAATATGTCCACATAAAAACTAGACAGAATCATTCATAGAAAATCCTTTGTGTTGTGTGCATTCATCTCACCGGGTTGAACATTTCTTTTGATTGAGCAGGTTTAAACACTCTTTTTGTAGAATCTGCAAGTGGACATTGGGAGCCCTTTGAGTCCTATGGTGGAATAGGAAATATCTTCATTTAAGAAGTAGACAGAAGCATTCTGAGAAACTTCTTTGTGATGTGTGCATTCATCTCACAGAGTTAAACATTTCTTTTGATTGAGCTGTCTTGAAATTCTGTTTTGTAGAATCTGCAAGTGGACATTTGGAGCACTTTGAGGCTTATGGTAGAAAAGGAAATATCTTCACATAAAATCTAGACAAAAGCAATCTGAGAAACTTCTTTGTGATGTGTGCATTCATCTCACAGAGTGAAAATTTTTTTTGATTGAGCAGTTTTGAAACTCTCTTTTTGTAGAATCTGCAAGTGGACATTTGGAGCACTTTTGGGCCTATGGTGGAAAACGAAATATCTTCACATAAAAACTAGACAGAAGAATTCTGAGAAACTTCTTGGTGATGTGTGCGTTCATCTCACAGAGCTGAAACTTTCTTTTGATTGAGCAGTTTGGAAACTCTCTTTTTGTAGAATCTGCAAGTGGACATTTGGAGTGCTTTGCAGCCTATGG
Source organism: Pan troglodytes (assembly GCF_028858775.2). NCBI lineage: Eukaryota > Metazoa > Chordata > Mammalia > Primates > Hominidae > Pan > Pan troglodytes. Next base: position 31,718,067 of record NC_072410.2, read on the forward strand.
TAGAAAAGGAAATATCTTCACATAAAACCTACACAGAAGCAATCTGAGAAACTTCTTTGTGATGTGTGCTTTCATCTCACAGAGTTAAACCTTTCTTTTGATTGAGGAGTTTTGAAACTCTCTTTTTGTAGAATCTGCAAGTGGGCAATTGGAGCACTTTGAGGCCTTTGGTGGAAAAGAAAATATCTCCACATAAAAATAGAAGATTTCTGAGAAACTTCTTTGTGATGTGTGCATTCACGTCACAGATTTGAACATTTCTGTTGATTGAGTAGTTTGGAAACACTCTTTTTTAGAATCTGCAAGTGGACATTTGGAGCGCTTTGCGGCCCATGGTAGAAAAGGAATTATCTTCACATAATATCTAGACAGAAGCAATCTGAGAAACTTCTTTGTGATATGTGCATTCATCTCACAGAGTTAAGCCATTCTTTTGATTGAGCAGTTTTGAACCTCTCTTTTCGTAGACTCTGCAAGTGGACATTTCGAGTGCTTTGAGGCTTACGGTGAAAAAGGAAATATCTTCCCATAAAAAGTAGACAGAAGAATTCTGAAAAACTTTGTGATGGGCACGTTCATCTCACAGAGTTGAAACTTTCTTTTGATTGAGCAGTTTTGAAACCCTCTTTTTATAGACTCTGCAAGTGGACATTTGGAGCACTTTGTGGCCTATGGTAGACAGGAAATATGTTCACATAAAATCTAGACAGAAGTAATCTGAGAAACAACTTTGTGATGTGTGCATTCATCTCACAGAGATAAACATTTCTTTTGATTGAGCAGTTTTGAAACTGTCTTTTTGTAGAATCTGCAAGTGGACATTTGGAGCGCTTTGAGGCCTATGGTGGAAAAGGAAATATCTTCACATAAAAACTACATAGAAGCATTCTGAGAAAGATTTTGTGATGTGCGCATTCATCACCCAGAGTTGAATCTTTCTTTTGAAGGACCAGTTTTGAAATACTCTGTTTGTAGAATCTTCAAGTGGACATTTCGAGCGCCTTGAGGCCTATGGTTTAAAAGGAAATATCTTCACATAAAAACAAGACAGAAGAATTCTGAGAAAGTTCTTTGTGATGTGTGCATTCATCTCGCAGAATTGAGCCTTTCTTTTGATTGAGCAGTGTTGAAACCCTCTTTTTGTAGAATCTGCAAATGGTCATTTGGAGCACTTTGAAGCCTACGGTGGAAAAGGAATTTATCTTCACATAAAAACTAGAGAGAAGGATTCTGACTAACTTCTTTGTGATGTGTGCGTTCATCTCACAGAGTTGAAACTTTCTTTTGATTGAGTTGTTTGGAAACACTCTTTTTGTAGAATCTGCAAGTGGACATTTGGAGCACTTTGTGGCCTATGATAGAAAAAGAAATATCTTCACATAAAATTCAGACAGAGCCAATCTGAGAAACTACTTTGTGATGTGTGCATTCATTTCACAGAGTTAAAACTTTAGTTTGGTTGAGCAGTTTTGAAACTCTCTTTTTGTAGAATCTGCAAGTGGACATTTGGAGCGCTTTTAGGCCTGTGGTGGAAAAGGAAATATCTTCACATAAATACTAGACAGAAGAATTCTGAGAAACTTCTTTGTGATGTGTGCATTCATCTCACTGAGTTGAGCCTTCATTTTGATTGAGCATTTTGGAAGCACTCCTTTTGCAGAATCTGCAAGTGGAGATTTGGAGCGCTTTGCAGCCAGTGGTAGAAAAGGAAATACCTGCACATAAAATCTAGACAGAAGCAATATGAGAAAATTCTTTGTGATGTGTGCATTCATCTCAGAGACTTAAACATTTCTTTTGACGGAGCATTTTTTAAACTCTGTTTTTGTAGGATCTGGAAGTGTACATTTGGAGCGGTTTGAGGACAATGTGGAAAAGAAAATATCTTCACATAAAAACCAGATTGAAGAATACTGAGAAACTTCTTTGTGATGTGTGCATTCATCTCACAGAGTGGAACCTCTCTTTTGATTGAGCTGTTTGGAAACACTCTTTTTGTAGTATCTGCAAGTGGACATTTGGAGCACTTTGTGGCCTATGGTAGAAAAGGAAATATCTTCACATAGAATTCAGACAGAAGCAATCTGAGAAACTACTTTGTGATGTGCACATTCATTTCACAGAGTTAAACTTTTCTTTTGATTGAGCTGTCTTGAAACTCTATTTTGTAGAATCTGCAAGTGGACATTTGGAGAGCTTTGAGGCCTATGGTAGTAAAAGAAACATCTTCACATAAAATCTAGACAAAAGCAATCTGAGAAACTTCTTTGTGATGTGTGCTTTCATCTCACAGAGTTAAAACTTTTTTTTGATTGAGCAGTTTTGAAACTCTCTTTTTGTAGAATCTGCAAGTGAAAATTTGGAGCGCTTTTAGGCCTATGGTGGAAAAGGAAATATCTTCCCATAAAAACTAGATAGAAGAATTCTGAGAAACTTCTTTGTGATGTGTGCGTTCATCTCACAGAGTTGAAACTTCCTTTTGATTGAGCAGTTTGGAAACACTCTTTTTGTAAAATCTACAAGTGGACACTTGGAGTGCTTTGGGGCCTAAGGTAGAAAAGGAAATATCTTCACATAAAACCTAGACAGAAGCAATCTGAGAAACTTCTTTGTGATATGTGCATTCATCTCACAGAGTTGAACCTTCCTTTTGATTGAGCAGTTTGGAATCCCTCTTTTCGTAGAATGTGCAAGTGGACATTTGGAGCGCTTTGTGGACTATGGTAGAAAAGGGAATATCTTCACATTAAATCTAGACAGAAGCAATCTGAGAAATTTCTTTGTGATGTGTGCATTCATCTCACAGAGTTAAACCTTCCTTTTGATAGAGCAGTATTGAAACTCTCTTTTTGTAGAATCTGCAAGTGGACATGTGGAGTACTTTCAGGCCTACGGTGGAAAAGGAAATATCTTCACATAAAAACTAGACAGAAGAATTCAGACAAACTTCTTTGTGATGTGTGCGTTCTTCTCACAGAATTGAGCCTTTCTTTTGATTGAGCAGTGTTGAAACCCTCTTTTTGTAGAATCTGCAAATTGTCATTTGGAGCGCTTTGAGGTCTATGGTGGAAAAGGAATTTATCTTCACATAAAAACTAGAGAGAATAATTCTGACAAACTTCTTTGTGATGTGTGCATTCATCTCACAGAGTTGAAACTTTCTTTTGATTGAGCAGCTTGGAAACAGTCTTTTTGTAGAATCTGCAAGTGGATATTTGGAGTGCTTTTTGGCCTACGGAAGAAAACGAAATATCTTCATATAAAATCTAGACAGTAGCAATCTGAGAAACTTCTTTGTAATGTGTGCATTCAACTCACAGAGTTAAAACTTCATTTGATTGAGCAGTTTTGAAACTCTCTTTTCGTAGAATCTGCAAGTGGACATTTGGAGCGCTTTGAGGTCTATGGTGGAAAAGGAAATATCTTCATATAAAAACTAGACAGAAGATTTCTGACAAACTTCTTTGTGATGTGTGTGTTCATCTCACAGAGTTGAAACTTTATTTTGATTGAGTAGTTTGGAAACACTCTTTTTGTAGAATCTGCAAGTGGAGATTTAGAGCACTTTGCAGCCTATGGTAGAAAAGGAAATACCTTCACATAAAATGTCGACAGAAGCAATATGAGAAAATTCTTTGTGATATGTGCATTCTTCTCACAGTGTTAAACATTGCTTTTGATTGAGCATTTTTGAAACTCTGTTTTGTAGAATCTGGAAGTGTACATTTGGAGTGGTTTGAGGCCAATGTGGAAATGGAAATATCTTCACATAAAAACTAGAAAGAAGAATACTGAGAAACTTCTTTGTGATGTGTGCATTCATCTCACAGAGTTAAAACTTTTTTTTGATTGAGCAGTTTTGAAACTCTCTTTTTGTAGGATCTGCAAGTGGACATTTGGAGCGCTTTGAGGCCTATGGTGGTAAAGGAAATATCTTCACATAAAAACTAGACAGAAGAATTCTGAGAAACTTCTTTGTGATGTGTGGGTTCATATCACACAGTTGAAACTTTCTTTTGATTGAGCAATTTAAACACTGTTTTTGTAGAATCTGCAACTAGACATTTGTAGCACTTTTAGTCCTATGTTGGAAAAGGAAACATCTTCACATAAAAAATAGAAGAATTCTGAGAAACTTCTTTGTGATGTGTATGTTCATGCCATAGAGTTGAAACTTTCTTTTGATTGAGCAGTTTGGAAACACTCTTTTGTAGAACCTGCAAGTGGAGATTTGGAGCGCTTTTTGGCCTATGGTAGATAAGATAATATGTTCATATAAAATCTAGACAGAAGCAATCTGAGAAACATTTTGGGAAGTGTGCATTCATCTCACAGTGTTAAACCTTTATTTTAATTGAGCAGTTTTGAAACTCTCTTTTTATAGAATCTGTAAGTGGACATTTGGAGCACTTTGCAACCCATGCTGGAAAAGGAAATATCTTCACATTAAAACTAGATAGAAGAATTCTGAGAAACTTCTTTGTGATGTGTGCGTTCATCTCACAGAGTTAAACCTTATTTATGATTGAGCAGTTTGGAAACACAATTTTTGTAGAAACTGCAAGTTTACATTTGGAGAGCTTTGCGGGCTATGCTAGAAAAGGAAATATCTTCACATAAAAACTAGACAGAAGAATTCTGACAGACTTCTTTGTGATGTTTGCGTTCATCTCACAGAGTGGAATCTTTCTCTTGATAGAGCAGTTTTGAAACTCTCTTTTTGTAGAATGTGCAAGTGGACATTTGGATCACTTTGTGGCCTATGTTGGAAAAGGAAATATCTTCACATAAAAACTAGACAGAAGAATTCTGAGAAACCTCTTTGTATTGCGTGTGAACAATCAATCAATTCTTTTGATTGAGCAGTTTGGAAACACTCTTTTTGTAGAATCTGCAAGGGACCATGTGGAGTACTTTGAAGCCTATGGTAGACAAGGAAATATCTTCACATAAATTCTAGACAGAAGCAATCTGAGAAACTTCTTTGTGTTGTCTGCATTCATCGCATAGAGTTAAACATTTCTTTTGATTGAGCAGTTTTGAAACTCTCCTTATGTAGAACCTGCAAGTAGGCATTCGGAGCGCTTTGAGGCCTATGCTGGAAAAGGAAATATCTTCACATAAAAACTAGACAGAAGAATTCTGAGAAATTTCTTTGTGATATGTGCACTCATATCACAGAGTTGGACCTTTCTTTTTATTGAGCAGTTTGGAAACACTGTTTTTGTAGAATCTGCAACTGGACATTTGGAGAGCTTTAAGGCCTATCTTTGAAAAGGAAATATCTTCACATAAAAACTAGACAGAAGAATTCTGAGAAATTTCTTTGTGAGGTATGCATTCATCTCACAGAGTAAAACATTTTATTTGATTGAGCAGTTTTGGAACTCTCTTTTCATTGAATCTGCAAGTGGACATTTGCAGCGCTTTGCGGCCTCTGGTGGAAAAGGAAATACCTTCACATAAAAACTAGACAGAAGAATTCTGAGAAACTTCTTCATGATGTGTGCATTCATGTTACAGAGTTGAAGCTTTCTTTTGATTGAGCAGCTTGGAAACATTCTTTTGTAGAATGTGTAAGTGGATATTTGGAGCACTTTGCGGCCTATGATAGAAAAGGAAATATCTTCACATAAAATCTAGACAGAAGAAATCTGAGAAACTTGTTTGTGATGTGTGCATTCATCTAACAGAGTTAAAACTTTCTCTTTATTGAGCAGTTCTGAAACTCTCTTTTTTAAGAATCTGCATGTGGACATTTGGAGCGCTTTGAGGCCTATGGTGGTAAAGGAAATATCTTCACATAAAAACTAGATAGAAGCATTCTGAGAAACCTCTTTGGGATGTGTGGGTTCATATCACAGAGTTGAAACTTTCTTTTGATTGACCAGTTCGGAAACCCTCCTTTTGTATAATCTGCACGTGGATATTTGGAGTGCTTTGCGTCCTATGGTAGAAAAGGAAATTTCTTCACATAAAATGTAGACAGAAGCAATCTGAGAAACGTCTTTGTGAAGAGTGCATTCGTCTCACAGACTTAACCCTTTCTTTTGATTGAGAAGTTTTTAAACTGCCTTTTTGTAGAATCTGCAAGTGGACATTTGGAGTGCTTTGAGGCCAATGTTGGAAAAGGAAGTATCGTCACATAAAAACTAGCCAGAAGATTTCTGAGAAACTTCTTTGTGATGTGTGCATTCATCCCACAGAATTGAACTTTTTTTTTGATTAAGCAGTTTGGAAACTCTCTTTTTGTAGAATCTGCATGTGGACATTTGGAGCACTTTGAGGCCTATGGTGGAAAAGGAAATATCTTCACATAAAACCTAGACAGAAGCAATCTGAGAAACTTCTTTGTGATGTGTGCATTCATCTCACAGAGTTGAACCTTCCTTTTCATTGAGCAGTTTGGAATCACTCTTTTTGTAGAATGTGCAAGTGGACATTTGGAGCGCTTTGTGGACTATGGTATAAAAGGAAATATCTTCACATTAAATCTAGACAGAAGCAATCTGAGAAATTTCTTTGGGATGTGTGCATTCGTCTCACAGAGTTAAACCTTCCTTTTGATAGAGCAGTATTGAAACTCTCTTTTTGTAGAATCTGCAAGTGGACATTTGGAGTACTTTCAGGCCTACGGTGGAAAAGGAAATATCTTCACATAAAAACTAGACGGAAGAATTCTGAGAAGCTCCATTGTCATGTGTGCGTTCATCTCACAGAGTTGAGTCTTACTTTTGATTGAGCGGTTTGGGAACACTCTTTTTGTAGACTCTGCAAGTGGACATTTGGAGCGCTTTGTGGGCTATGGTAGAAAAGGAAATATCTTCACATAAAATCTAGACAGAAGCAACCTGACAAACTTCTTTGTGATGTGTGCATTCATCTTACAGAGTTGAATCTTTCTTTTCATAGAGCAGTTTTGAAACTCTCTTTTGTAAAATCTGCAAGTGGACATTTGAAGTGCTTTGAGGCATATGGTGGTTAACAAAATATCTTTACATAATAACTGGACAAAAGCATTCTGAGAAACTTCTTTGTGATGTGTGTGTTCATCTCTCAGAGTTAAACATTTCTTTTGATTGAGCAGTTTTGAAACTCTCTTTTTGAAGAATCTTCAAGTGGACATTTGGAGGGCTTCACTGCCTGTGGTAGAAAAGGAAGTTTCTTCACATAAAATCTAGACAGCAGCTATCTGAGAAACTTCTTTGTGATGCCTGCATTCATTTCACAGAATTGAACATTTCTTTTGACTGAGCAGTTTGGAAACACCCTTTTTTTAGAAGCTGCAATTGGATATTTGAAGAGCTTTGCGGCCTATGGTAGAAAAGGAAATACCTTCACATAAAATCTACGCAGAATCAGTCTGAGAAACATCTTTGTTATGTCTGAATTCATCTCAGAGAGTTAAACCTTTCTTTTGAATGAGCAGTTTTGAAACTCTCTTTTTGTAGAATCTGCAAGTGGACATTTGAAGTGCTTTGAGGCCTATAGTGGAAAAGGAAATATCTTCACATAAAAACTAGACAGAAGAATTCTGAGAAACTTCTTGGTGATGTGTGTGTTCATCTCACAGAGTTGAAACTTTCTTTTGATTGAGCAGTTCGGAAACACTCTTTTTCCAGAATCTGCAAGGGGACATTTGGAGTGCTTTGTGTCCTATGGTAGAAAAGGAAACATCTTTACATAATATCTAGACAGAAGCAGTCTGAGATACTTCTTTGTGATGTGTGCATTCATCTCATAGAGTTAAACGTTTCTTTTGATAGAGCAGTTTAGAAACTCTCTTTTTGTGGAATCTGCAAGTGGACATTTGGAGCGCTTTGAGGCCTACTGTGGAAAAGGTAATATCTTCAAATAAAAACTAGACAGAGAAATTCTGAAAAACTACGTTGTGATGTGTGCGTTCATCTCACAGAGTTAAACATTTCTTTTGATTCAGCAGTTTAGAAACACTCCTTTTGTAGAATCTGCAAGTGGACATTTGGAGCACTTTGTTGTCTATGGTAGAAAAGGAAATATCTTCACATTAAATCTAGATGAAGCCATCTGAGAAACTTCTTTGTGATGTATGCATTCATCTCACAGAGTTAAATTTTTCTTTTCATTGAGCAGTTTTGAAACTCTTTTTGTAGAATCTGCAAGTGGACATTTGGAGCACTTTGAGGACTATGGTGGAAAAGGAAATATCTTCACATGAAAACTAGACAGAAGAATTCTGAGAAACTTCTTTCATCTCACAGAGTTGAACCTTTCTTTTGATCGAGCAGTATGGAAACACTGTTTTTGTAGAATCTGCAAGTGGACATTCGTAGTGCTTTGCGGCTTACGTTTGAAAAGGAAATATATTCACATAAAATCTAGACAGAAGCAATCAGAGAAACTTCCTTGTGATGTGTGCTTTCAACTCACAGAGTTAAACCTTCCTTCTGATTGTGCAGTTTTGAAACTCTCTCTTTATATAATCTGCAGGTGGACATTTGTAGCGCTTTGACTCCTATGGTGGAAAAGGAAATATCTTCACATAAAAACTAGATAGAAGCATTCTGAGAAACTTCTTTGTTGTGTGTGCATTCATCTCCCAGAGATAAACCATTCTTTTGTTGGAGCAGTTTTGAAATCCTCTTTTCATAGAATCTTCAAGTGGACATTTCAAGTTCCTTGAGGCCAATGATGGAAAATGAAATATCTTCACATAAAAATTAGACAGAAGTATTCTGAGAAACTTCTTTGTGATACTTGCGTTCATCTCACGGAGTTGAACCTTTCTTTTAATTCAGCAGTTTGGAAACACTCTTTTTGTAGAAACTACAAGTGGACATATGGAGTGCTTTGCGGCCTATGGTAGAAAAGGAAATATCTTCACATAAAATCTACACAGAAGCAATCTGTGAAACTTCTTTGTGATATGTGCATTCATCTCACAGAGTTAAACTTTTCTTTTGATTGAGAAGTTTTGAAACTCTCTTTTTGTAAAATCTGCAAGTGGACATTTGCAGCACTTTGAGGCCTGTGTTGGAAAAGGAAATATATTCACATAAAAACTAGACAGAAGAATTCTGAGAAACTTCTTTTTTATGCATGCGATCATCTCACAGAGTTAAATCTTTCTTTTGATTGAATAATTTGGAACTACTCTTTTTGTAGAATCTGCAAGTGGACATTTGGAGCCCTTTGCAGCCTATGGTAGAAAAGGAAATATCTTCACATAAAATCTAGACAGAAACAATCTCAGAATGTTCTGTGTGATGTGCACATTCATCTCCTAGAGTTGAATGTTTCTTTTGAAGGACCAGTTTTGAAATACGCTTTTTGTAGAATCTACAAGTGGACATTTCGAGTGCCATGAGGCCTAAGGTGGAAAAGAAAATATCTTCGTATAAAAACTAGACAGAAGAATTTTGAGAAACTTCATTGTGATGCAGGCATACATCTCACAGAGCTGAAACTTTCTTTTGATTGAGCAGTTTTGAAACAATCTTTTTGTAGAATCTTCAAGTGGACATTTGGATTGCTTTGCTGCCAATGCTAGGAAAGGAAATACCTTCACATAAAATCTAGACAGAAGCAATCTGAGAAACTTCTTTGTGATGTGTGCATTCATCTCGCAGTGTTGAACCTTTCTTTTGATTGAGCAGTTTTGAAACTCTCTTTTTGTAGCATCTTCAAGTGGACTTTTGGAGCACTTTGGGGCCTATGGTGGAAAAGGAAATATCTTCACATAAAAACTAGATAGAAGCATTCTTAGAAACTTCTTTGTGATGTGTACATTCATCTCAAGAGTTGAGCCTTTCTTTTGATGGGCCAGTTTTGAAATACTCTTTTTGTAGAATCTGCAAGTGGTCATTTCAAGCGCCTTGAGGCCAATGGTGGAAAAAGAAATATCTGCACATAAAAACTAGATAGAAGCACTCTGAGAAACTTCTCTGTGATGTGTGCATTCATCTCACAAAGTTGAAATTTTCTTTTGATGGTCCAGTTTTGAAATGTCATTTTTGTAGAATCAGGAAGTGGACATTTCGAGTGCCTTGAGGCCTATGCTGGAAAATGAAATAACTTCACATAAAAACTAGATAGAAGAATTTTCAGCAACTTCTTTCTGATGTGTGCATTCATCTCACAAAATTGAAACTATCTTTTGATTGAGCATTATGGAAACACTTTTTGTAGAATCTGCAAATGGACATTTGGAGTGCTTTGTGGCCTATGGCAGGAAAGGAAATATCTTCACATAAAATCTAGACAGAAGCAATCTCAGAAACTTCTTTGTGATGTGTGCATTCACCTCAAAGAGTTACACCTTTCTTTTGATTGAGGAGTTTTGAAACTCTCTTTTTGGAGAATCAGTAAGTGGACATTTGGAGCGCTTTGAGGCTTACGGTGGAAAAGGAAATATCTTCACGTAAAAACTAGACAGAAGAATTCTGAGAAACTTCTTGTGATGTGTGTGTTCATCTCACAGAGTTGAACTTTTCTTTTGATTGAGCAGTTAGGAAACACTCTTTTTGTAGAATCTGCAAGTAGACATTTGGAGTGCTTAGCGGCCTATGGTGGAAAAGGAAATATGTTCACATAATAACTAGACAGAAGAATTCTGAGAAACTTCTTTGTGATGCACGTGTTCATCTCACCGAGTTGAACCTTTGTTTTGATTGAGCAGTTTGGAAACAATCTTTTTGTAGAATCTGCAAGGGGACATTTTGAGCACTTTGCGGCCTTTGGTAGAAAAGGAAATATCTTCACATAAAATCTAGACAGAAGCAATTTGAGAAACTTCTTTGTGTTTCGTGCATTCATCTCACAGAGTTAAATCTTTCTTTTGATTGAGCAGGTTTGAAACACTCTTTTTGTAGAATCTGCAAGTGTACATTTGGAGCGGTTTGAGGTCTATGGTGGAAAAGGAAATATCTTCAGATAAAAACCAGACAGAAGAATTCTGAGAAACTTCTTTGTGACATGCGAATTCAACTCACAGAGTTGAACCTTTCTTTTGATAGGGCAGGTTTGAAACACTCTTTTTGCAGAATCTGCAAGTGGACATTTGAAGCGCTTTGAGGCCTATGGTGGAAAAATAAATATCTTCCCATAAAAAATAGAAAGAAGCATTCTCAGAAACTTCTTTGTGATGTTTTCCTTCAACGCACAGAGTTGAACATACCTTATCATAGAGCAGTTTTGAAACACTCTTTTAGTAGAATCTGCAAGTGGATATATGGAAAGCCTTGAGGCCTTCGTTGGAAATGGGAATATCTTCACATAAAAACTAGAGAGAAGCATTCTCAGAAACTTCTTTGTAAAGTGTACATTCAACTCACAGAGTTGAACCTTTCTTTTGATACAGCAGTTTTGAAACTCTCTTCTTGTACAATCTGCAACTGCATATTTGGACTGCTTCGAGGCATTCGTTGGAAATGGGATATCTTCACATAATCACTAGACAGAAGCATTCTCAGAAACTTCTTTGTGACATGCGAATTCAACTCACAGAGTTGAACTTTTCTTTTGATAGGGCAGGTTTGAAACACTCTTCTTGCCTAATCTGCAAGTGGACATTTGAAGCGCTTTGAGGCCTATGGTGGAAAAGGAAATATCTTCACATAAAAACTAGACAGAAGCATTCTCAGAAACTTCTTTGTGATGTTAGCATTCCACTCACAGAGTTGGACACACTTTATCATAGAGTAGTTTTGAAACACTCTTTTAGTAGAATCTGTGAGTGGATATTTGGACTGCTTTGAGGTTTTCATTGGAAACGGGAATATCTTCACATAATCTCTAGAGAGAAGTTTTCTCAGAAACTTCTTTGTGCTGTGTGCATTCAACTTACAGAATTGAACCTTTCTTTTGATAGAGCAGTTTTGAAACACTGTTTTTGTAGAATCTGCAAGTGGACATTAGGAGAGCTTTGAGACCTATGGTCGAAAAGGAAATGTCCTCACATAAAATATAGACAGAATCATTCTCAGAAACTTCTTTGTGATGTTTGCATTCAACTCACAGAGTTGAAGATACTTTATCATAGAATAGTTTTGACACACTCTTTTAGTAGAATCTGCAAGTGGATATTTGGACCGCTTTGAGGCATTTGTTGGAAATGGGAATATCTTCAGATAATCACTAGACAGAAGCTTTCTCAGAAACTACTTTGTGATGTGTACATTCATGTCACAGAGTTGAACCTTTCTTTTTATAGAGCAGTTTAAGAACCCCCTTTTTGTAGAATCTGCATGTGGATATTTTGACCAGTTTGAGGTCTTTGTTGGAAATGGGTATATCTTCACATAAACTCTAGACAGAAGCATTCTCAGAAACTTTTTTGTGATGTGTGCATTCAACTCACAGAGTTGAACATTTCTTTTGATAGAGAAGCTTTGAAACAATCTTTTTGTAGAATTTGCAATTGGATATTTGGTCTGCTTTGAGGCCTTCTTTGGAAACGGGAATATCTTCATATAAACACTAGACAGAAGCATTCCCAGAAACTCCTTTGTGAGGTGGGCATTCAACTCACAGAGTTGAACATACCTTATCATAGAGCAGCTTTCAAACACTCTTTTTGTAGAATCTGCGAACGGATATTTAGAGAGCTTTGAGGCCTATGGTGGAAAAGGTAATATCTTTATATAAAAACCAGACAGAAAAATTCTCAGAAACTTCTTTGTGATGTGTGCATTCAACTCACAGAGTTGAAAATTTCTTTTGATAGAGCAGGTTTGAAACACTCTTTTTGTAGAATCTGCAAGTGGACATTTGGAGCGCTTTAAGCTCTACGGTGGAAAAGGAAATATCTTCCAATAAACACTAGACAGAAGCATTCTCAGAAACTTCTTTCTTATGTTTGCCTTCAACTCACAGAGTTGAACATACCTTATGATAGAGCAGTTTTGAAACAATCTATTACTAGAATCTGGAAGTGGATATTTGGAACTTTTTGAGGCCTTCATTAGAAACAGGGGTATCTTCACATAAAAATTAGACAGCAGCATTCTCAGAAACTTCTTTGTGATGTGTACATTCAACTCACAGAGTTGAAACTTTCTTTTGATAGGGCAGCTTTGAAACACTCTTTTTGTAGAATCTGTCAGTGGACTTTTGGAGAGCTTTGTGGCCTATGGTGGAAAACGAAATATCTTCACATAAAAACTAGACAGAAGCATTCTCAGAAACTTCTTTGTGATGTGTGCATTCAACTCACAGAGTTGAACCTTTCTTTTGATAAAGCAGACATTAAACACTCTTTTCGTAGTATCTGCAAGAGGATATTTGGACCGCTTTAAGTCCTTCATTGGAAACAGGAATATCTCACATAAACACTAAACAGAAGCATTCTCAGAAACTTCTTTGTGATGTGTGCATTCAACTCACAGAGATGAACCTTTCTTTTGATAGAGCAGGTTTGAAACACTCTTTTTGTAGAATCTCCAAGTGGACATTTGGAGCGCTTTGAGGCCTGTGGTGGAAAAGGAAATATCTTCCCATAAAAACCAGAGAGAATAATTCTGAGAAACATCTTTGTGATGTTTGCCTTCAACTGACAGAGTTAAACATACCTTATCATAGAGCAGTTTTGAAACCATCATTTTGTAGAATCTTCAAGTGGAAATTTGGAGAGCTTTGAGGCCTAAGGTGGGAAAGGAAATATCTTCACATAAAAACTAGACAGAAGCATTCTCAGAAGCTTCTTTGTGATGGTTGCATTCAACTGACAGAGTTGAACCTTTTTTTTGATAGAGCAGTTTTGAAACACTCTTTTCGTAGGATCTGCAAGTGGATATTTGAAGCGCTTTGAGGACTTCATTGGAAACTGGAATATCGTCACATAAACACTAGACAGAATTATTCTCAGAAACTTCTTTGTAATCTGTGCATTCAACTCACAGAGTTGAACCTCTCTTTTGTTACAGGAGTTTTGAAACACTCTTTTTGCAGAATCTGCAAGTGGACATTTGGAATGCCTTGAGACCTATGGTGGAAAAGGAAATATCTTCACATAAAAACTAGACAGAAGCGTTCTCAGAAACTTCTTTGTGATGTTTGCATTCAACTCACAGAGTTGGACATACTTTATCATAGAGCAGTTTTGATACACTCTTTTACTAGAATCTACAAGTAGATATTTTGACCGTTTAGTGGCCTTCGTTGGAAATGGGAATATCCTTATATAAAAATTAGACAGAAGCATTCTCAGAAACTTCTTTGTGTTGTGTGCATTCAACTCACAGTGTTGAACCTTTCTTTTGACAGAGCAGGTTTGAAACACTGTTTTTGTAGAATCCGTAAGTGAAACTTTGGAGCACTTTGAGGCCTATGGTGGAAAAGGAAATATGTTCACATAAAAACTAGACAGAAGTATTCTCGGAAACTTCTTTGTGATGTTTGCATTCAACTCACAGAGTTGAACATACCTTATGATAAAGCAGTTTTGAAACATTCTTTAAGTAGAAACTGTAAGTGGATATTTGGACCGCTTTGAGGCCTTCGTTGGAAATGGGAATATCTTTACATAAAAACCAGACGGCAGCATTCTCATTAACTTCTTTGCGATGTGTACATTCAACTCACAGAGTTGAACCTTTCTTTTGATAGAGCAGTTTTGAAACAGTCTTTTGGAGAATTTGCAAGTGGATATTTGTACTGCTTTGAGGCCTTCATTTGAAACGGAAATATATTCACATAAACACTAGACAGAAGCATTCTCACAAACTTCTTTGTGATGTGTGCCTTCAACTCACAGAGTTAAAACTTTCTTTTGAGAGAGCAGGTTTGAAACACTCTTTGTAGAATCTGCAAGTGGACATTTGGAGCGCTTTGAGGCCTAAGGTGGAAAAGGAAATATCTTCCCATAGAAACTAGACAGAAGGATTCTCAGAAACTTCTTTGTGATGTTTGTATTCAACTCACAGAGTTGAACATACCATTTCATAGAGCAGTTTTGAAACACTCTTTTTGCAGAAACTGCAAGTGGAAATTTGGAGAGCTTTGAGGCCTTCGTTGGAATCGGTTATATCTTCACATAAACACTAGACAGAAGCATTCTCAGAAACTTCCTTCTGACGTGTACATTCAACTCACAGACTTGAAGCTTTCTTTTGATACAGCAGGTTTGAAACACTCTTTTTGCAGAATCTGCAAGTGGACATTTAGAGCGCTTTCAGGCCTACGGTGGAAAAGGAAATATCTTCCCATAAAAACTAGACAGAAGCATTCTCAGAAAGTCATTTGCGATGTTTGCCTTCAACTCACCGAGTTGAAAAAGAGCAGTTTTGAAACACTCTTTAGTAAAATCTGCGAGTGGATATTTGGAACGCTTTGAGGCCTTCGTTGGAAACGAGAATATCTTCACATAAAAACTAGACAGGAGCATTCTCAGAAACTTCTTTGTGATGTGTACATTCAACGCACAGAGTTGAACCTTTCTTTTGATAGGGCATGTTTGAAACACTCTTTTCTTAGAATCGGCAAGAGGATATTTGGACCGCTTTGAGGCCTTCATTGGAAGCGGGAAGATATTCACATAAGCAGTAGACAGAAGAATTCTCAGAAACTTCTGTGTGATGTGTGCATTCAACTCACAGAGATGAACCTTTCTTTTGATAGAGCAGGATTGAAACACTCTTTTTGTAGAATCTGCAAGTGGAAATTTGGAGAGCTTTGAGGCCTATTGTGGAAAAGGAAATATCTTTATATAAAAATGAGACAGAAGAATTCTCAGAATCTTCTTTGTGATGTTCGCATTCTACTCACAGAGTTGAACATACCATTTCATAGAGCCTTTTGAAACACTCTTTGTAGAATCTGCAAATGGATATTTGGACCGCTTTGAGGCCTTTGTTGGAAACGGGAATATCTTCACATAAGTACTAGACAGAGGCATTCTTAGAAACTTCTTTGTGATGTGTGCATTCAACTCACAGAGCTAAACCTTTCTTTTGATAGAGCAGGTTTGAAACACTCATTTTGTAGAATCTCCAAGTGGACATTTGGAGAGCTTTGTGGCCTATGGTGGAAAAGGACATTTCTTCACTTAAAAACTAGACAGAAGCACTCTCAGAAACTTCTTTTTGATATTTGCATTCAATTCACAGAGTAGAAACTTCCTTTTCATAGATCACTTTTGATACACTCCTTTAGTACAATCTGAAGGGGATATTTGGACCGCTTTGAGGCATTCGATGGAAACGGGAATATCTTCATATAATCACTAGACAAAGGTTCTCTGAAACTTCTTTGTGCTGTGTGCATTAAAATCACAGAGTTGAACCTTACTTTTCATAGAGCAGGTTTGAAACACACTTTTTGTACAATCTGTAACTGGACATTTAAAGTGTTTTGAGGCCTATGGTGGAAAAGGAATTATCTTCCCATAAAAATTAGCTAGAAGCTTTCTCAGAAATTTCTTTGTGATGTTTGCATTCAACCCACAGAGTTGAACGTATCTTATCATAGAGTTGTTTTGAAACACTCTTTTAGTAGAATCTGCAAGTGGATATTTGGAACGCCTTGAGGCCTTCGTTGGAAACGGGAATATCTTCATATAAAAACTAGACAGCATCATTCTCAGAAATTTGTTTGTGATGTGTACATTCAGCTCACCGAGTTGAACCTTTCTTTTGATAGAGCAGGTTTGAAACACTCTTTTTGTAGAATCTGAAAGTGGACATTTGGAGAGCTTTGAGGCCTATGTGGAAAATGAGGTATCTTCACATAAAAGCTAGACAGAAGCAATATCAGAAACTTCTTTGTGATGTTTGCATTCAACTCACACAGTTGAACATACCTTTTCATGGAGCAGTTTTGAAACACTTTTTTTGTAGAATCTGCTTGTGGATATTTGGACCGCTTTGAGGCCTTCGTTGGAAATGGGAATATCTTTACATAAAAACCAGACGGCAGCATTCTCATTAACTTCTTTGCGATGTGTACATTCAACTCACAGAGTTGAACCTTTCTTTTGATAGAGCAGTTTTGAAACAGTCTTTTGGAGAATTTGCAAGTGGATATTTGTACTGCTTTGAGGCCTTCATTTGAAACGGAAATATATTCACATAAACACTAGACAGAAGCATTCTCACAAACTTCTTTGTGATGTGTGCCTTCAACTCACAGAGTTAAAACTTTCTTTTGAGAGAGCAGGTTTGAAACACTCTTTGTAGAATCTGCAAGTGGACATTTGGAGCGCTTTGAGGCCTAAGGTGGAAAAGGAAATATCTTCCCATAGAAACTAGACAGAAGGATTCTCAGAAACTTCTTTGTGATGTTTGTATTCAACTCACAGAGTTGAACATACCATTTCATAGAGCAGTTTTGAAACACTCTTTTTGCAGAAACTGCAAGTGGAAATTTGGAGAGCTTTGAGGCCTTCGTTGGAATCGGTTATATCTTCACATAAACACTAGACAGAAGCATTCTCAGAAACTTCCTTCTGACGTGTACATTCAACTCACAGACTTGAAGCTTTCTTTTGATACAGCAGGTTTGAAACACTCTTTTTGCAGAATCTGCAAGTGGACATTTAGAGCGCTTTCAGGCCTACGGTGGAAAAGGAAATATCTTCCCATAAAAACTAGACAGAAGCATTCTCAGAAAGTCATTTGCGATGTTTGCCTTCAACTCACCGAGTTGAAAAAGAGCAGTTTTGAAACACTCTTTAGTAAAATCTGTGAGTGGATATTTGGAACGCTTTGAGGCCTTCGTTGGAAACGAGAATATCTTCACATAAAAACTAGACAGGAGCATTCTCAGAAACTTCTTTGTGATGTGTACATTCAACGCACAGAGTTGAACCTTTCTTTTGATAGGGCATGTTTGAAACACTCTTTTCTTAGAATCGGCAAGAGGATATTTGGACCGCTTTGAGGCCTTCATTGGAAGCGGGAAGATATTCACATAAGCAGTAGACAGAAGAATTCTCAGAAACTTCTGTGTGATGTGTGCATTCAACTCACAGAGATGAACCTTTCTTTTGATAGAGCAGGATTGAAACACTCTTTTTGTAGAATCTGCAAGTGGAAATTTGGAGAGCTTTGAGGCCTATTGTGGAAAAGGAAATATCTTTATATAAAAATGAGACAGAAGAATTCTCAGAATCTTCTTTGTGATGTTCGCATTCTACTCACAGAGTTGAACATACCATTTCATAGAGCCTTTTGAAACACTCTTTGTAGAATCTGCAAATGGATATTTGGACCGCTTTGAGGCCTTTGTTGGAAACGGGAATATCTTCACATAAGTACTAGACAGAGGCATTCTTAGAAACTTCTTTGTGATGTGTGCATTCAACTCACAGAGCTAAACCTTTCTTTTGATAGAGCAGGTTTGAAACACTCATTTTGTAGAATCTCCAAGTGGACATTTGGAGAGCTTTGTGGCCTATGGTGGAAAAGGACATTTCTTCACTTAAAAACTAGACAGAAGCACTCTCAGAAACTTCTTTTTGATATTTGCATTCAATTCACAGAGTAGAAACTTCCTTTTCATAGATCACTTTTGATACACTCCTTTAGTACAATCTGAAGGGGATATTTGGACCGCTTTGAGGCATTCGATGGAAACGGGAATATCTTCATATAATCACTAGACAAAGGTTCTCTGAAACTTCTTTGTGCTGTGTGCATTAAAATCACAGAGTTGAACCTTACTTTTCATAGAGCAGGTTTGAAACACACTTTTTGTACAATCTGTAACTGGACATTTAAAGTGTTTTGAGGCCTATGGTGGAAAAGGAATTATCTTCCCATAAAAATTAGCTAGAAGCTTTCTCAGAAATTTCTTTGTGATGTTTGCATTCAACCCACAGAGTTGAACGTATCTTATCATAGAGTTGTTTTGAAACACTCTTTTAGTAGAATCTGCAAGTGGATATTTGGAACGCCTTGAGGCCTTCGTTGGAAACGGGAATATCTTCATATAAAAACTAGACAGCATCATTCTCAGAAATTTGTTTGTGATGTGTACATTCAGCTCACCGAGTTGAACCTTTCTTTTGATAGAGCAGGTTTGAAACACTCTTTTTGTAGAATCTGAAAGTGGACATTTGGAGAGCTTTGAGGCCTATGTGGAAAATGAGGTATCTTCACATAAAAGCTAGACAGAAGCAATATCAGAAACTTCTTTGTGATGTTTGCATTCAACTCACACAGTTGAACATACCTTTTCATGGAGCAGTTTTGAAACACTTTTTTTGTAGAATCTGCTTGTGGATATTTGGACTGCTTTGAGGCCTTCGTTGGAAACGGGAATATCATTACATCAAAACTAGACAGAAGCATTCTCAGTAACTTGTTTGTGATCTGTGCATTCAACTCACAGAGTTGAACCTTTCTTTTGATAGAGCAGGTTTGATACACTCTTTTTGCAAAATATGCAAGTGGACATTTGGAACCCTTTGGGGCCTATGGTGGAAAAGGAAATATCTTCACATAAAAACTAGTCAGAAGCATTCTCAGAATCTTCTTTCTGATGTGTGCATTCAACTGACAGAGTTGAAGCTTTCTTTTGATAGAGCAGGTTTGAGACACTCTTTCTGTAGCATCTGCAATGGACATTTGGAGCACTTTGAGGCCTATGGTGGAAAAAGAAATATCTTCCCATAAAAACTAGAGAGAAGCATTCAGAAACTTCTTTGTGATGTTTGCCTTCAACTCACAGAGTGGGAGATATCTTATAGAGCAGTTTTGAAACACTCTTTTAGTAGAATCTGCAAGTGCATAATTTGGAACGCTTTGAGGCCTTCGTTGCAAACGGGAATATCTTCACATAAAAACTAAACAGCAGCATTCTCAGAAACTTCTGTATGATGTGTGCATTCAACTCACAGAGATGAACCTGTCTTTTGATAGAGCAGTTTTGAAACACTCTTTTTGCAGAATCTACAAGTGGACATTTGAAGCGCTTTGAGGCCCATGGTTGAAAAGGAAATATCTTCACATAAAAACTAGACAGAAGCATTCTCAGAAACTATTTGTGACATTTGCATTCAACTCACAGAATTGGACATACTTTATCATAGAGCAGTTTTGAAACACTCTTTTAGTAGAATCTGCAAGTGGATATTTGGACCTCTTAGAGGTCTTCGTTGGAAACGGGAATATCTTCACATAAACATTCAACAGAAGCATTCTCATAATCTTCTTCTTGATGCGTGCATTCAACTCACAGAGTTGACACTTTCTTTTCAAAGAGCAGGTTTGAAACATTCATTTTATAGAATGTGCAAATGGACATTTGGAGAGCTTTGAGGCCTGTGGTGGAAAAAGAAATATCTTCACATA